>NC_045440.1:75440250-75510887 GCF_002776525.5 Piliocolobus tephrosceles | reverse complement strand
TTTTTTTTTTTTTTTTTTTTTTTTTTTTTTGAGACGGAGTCTGGCTCTGTCCCCCTAGCTGGAGTGCAGTGGGCGCGATCTTGGCTCAATGCAAGCTCTGCCTCCTGGGTTCACGCCATTCTCCTGCCTCAGCCTCCTGAGTAGCTGGGACTACAAGCGCCCGCCACTGTGCCCGGCTAATTTTTTGTATTTTTTTTAGTAGAGACGGGGTTTCACCGTGGTCTCGATCTCCTGACCTTGTGATCCACCCGCCTCGGCCTCCCAAAGGGCTGGGATTACAGGCGTGAGCCACCGCGCCTGGCCGCAGATGACTTTTTAAAGTATATTTTTATATTTTGTAAAGTATATATACATATATTTTGTATAAATTATATACCAAAATTGGACATACATCACAAACAATTGAACTCACTGCCATTTCACCCATACCGTTTCTTACCAACACCTTCCAATGCTTCGCCTCACTCAACTTGCAGAAAAACACTAGATTTGTAATTAAACCATTTGTTTTAAAAAACGTTATACCATCTCACATGCAGAGACATACATAGGCTCAAAATAAAGGGATGGAGGAAGATCTACCAAGCAAATGGAGAACAAAAAAAAGCAGGGGTTGCAATCCTAGTCTCTGATAAAACAGACTTTAAACCATCAAAGATCAAAAGAGACAAAGAAGGCCATTACATAATGGTAAAGGGATCAATTCAACAGGAAGAGCTAACTATCCTAAATATATATGCACCCAATACAGGAGCACCCAGATTCATAAAGCAAGTCCTTAGAGACTTACAAAGAGACTTAGACTCCCATACAATAATAATGGGAGACTTCAACACTCCACTGTCAACATTAGACAGATCAATGAGACAGAAAGTTAACAAGGATATCCAGGAATTGAACTCATCTCTGCACCAAGCGGACCTAATAGACATCTATAGAACTCTCCACCCCAAGTCAACAGAATATACATTCTTCTGAGCACCACATCACACTTATTCCAAAATTGACCACATAATTGGAAGTAAAGCACTCCTCAGCAAATGTAAAAGAACAGAAATTACAACAAACTGTCTCTCTGACCACAGTGCAATCAAACTAGAACTCAGGACTAAGAAACTCAATCAAAACCGCTCAACTACATGGAAACTGAACAACCAGCTCCTGAATGACTACTGGGTACATAACGAAATGGAAGCAGAAATAAAGATGTTCTTTGAAACCAATGAGAACAAAGATACAACATACCAGAATCTCTGGGACACATTTAAAGCAGTGTGTAGAGGGAAATTTATAGCACTAAGTGCCCACAAGAGAAAGCAGGAAAGATCTAAAATTGACACTCTAACATCACAATTAAACGAACTAGAGAGGCAAGAGCAAACACATTCAAAAGCTAGCAGAAGGCAAGAAATAACTAAGATTAGAGCAGAACTGAAGGAGATAGAGACACAAAAAACCCTCCAAAAAATCAATGAATCCAGGAGTTGGTTTTTTGAAAAGATCAACAAAATTGACAGACCGCTAGCAAGGCTAATAAAGAAGAAAAGAGAGAGGAATCAAATAGACACAATAAAAAATGATAAAGGGGATATCACCACTGACCCCACAGAAATACAAACTACCATCAGAGAATACTATAAACACCTCTATGCAAATCAACTAGAAAATCTAGAAGAAATGGATAATTTCCTGGACACGTACACTCTTCCAAGACTAAACCAGGAAGAAGTTGAATCCCTGAATAGACCAATAGCAGGCTCTGAAATTGAGGCAACAATTAATAGCCTACCCACCAAAAAAAGCCCAGGACCAGATGGATTCACAGCTGAATTCTACCAGAGGTACAAGGAGGAGCTGGTACCATTCCTTCTGAAACTATTCCAATCAATAGAAAAAGAGGGAATCCTCCCTAACTCATTTTATGAGGCCAACATCATCCTGATACCAAAGCCTGGCAGAGACACAACAAAAAAAGAGAATTTTAGATCAATCTCCCTGATGAACATCGATGCAAAAATCCTCAATAAAATACTGGCAAACCGGATTCAGCAGCACATCAAAAAGCTTATCCACCATGATCAAGTGGGCTTCATCCCTGGGATGCAAGGCTGGTTCAACATTCGCAAATCAATAAACGTAATCCAGCATAGAAACAGAACCAAAGACAAGAACCACATGATTATCTCAATAGATGCAGAAAAGGCTTTTGACAAAATTCAACAGCCCTTCATGCTAAAAACGCTCAATAAATTCGGTATTGATGGAACGTACCTCAAAATAATAAGAGCTATTTATGACAAACCCACAGCTAATATCATACTGAATGGGCAAAAACTGGAAAAATTCCCTTTGAAAACTGGCACAAGACAGGGATGCCCTCTCTCACCACTCCTATTCAACATAGTGTTGGAAATTCTGGCTAGGGCAATCAGGCAAGAGAAAGAAATCAAGGGTATTCAGTTAGGAAAAGAAGAAGTCAAATTGTCCCTGTTTGCAGATGACATGATTGTGTATTTAGAAAACCCCATCGTCTCAGCCCAAAATCTTCTTAAGCTGATAAGCAACTTCAGCAAAGTCTCAGGATACAAAATTAATGTGCAAAAATCACAAGCATTCTTATACACCAGTAACAGACAAGCAGAGAGCCAAATCAGGAATAAACTTCCATTCACAATTGCTTCAAAGAGAATAAAATACCTAGGAATCCAACTTACAAGGGATGTAAACGACCTCTTCAAGGAGAACTACAAACCACTGCTCAGTGAAATAAAAGAGGACACAAACAAATGGAAGAACATACCATGCTCATGGATAGGAAGAATCAATATCGTGAAAATGGCCATACTGCCCAAGGTTATTTATAGATTCAATGCCATCCCCATCAAGCTACCAATGAGTTTCTTCACCGAATTGGAAAAAACTGCTTTAAAGTTCATATGGAACCAAAAAAGAGCCCGCATTGCCAAGACAATCCTAAGTCAAAAGGACAAAGCCGGAGGCGTCACGCTACCTGACTTCAAACTATACTACAAGGCTACAGTAACCAAAACAGCATGGTACTGGTACCAAAACAGAGATATAGACCAATGGAACAGAACGGAGCCCTCAGAAATAATGCCACACATCTACAACCATCTGATCTTTGACAAACCTGACAAAAACAAGAAATGGGGAAAGAATTCCCTATTTAATAAATGGTGCTGGGAAAATTGGCTAGCCATAAGTAGAAAGCTGAAACTGGATCCTTTCCGTACTCCTTATACGAAGATTAATTCAAGATGGATTAGAGACTTAAATGTTAGACCTAATACCATAAAAACCCTAGAAGAAAATCTAGGTAGTACCATTCAGGACATAGGCATGGGCAAGGACTTCATGTCTAAAACACCAAAAGCAACGGCAGCAAAAGCCAAAATTGACAAATGGGATCTCATTAAACTAAAGAGCTTCTGCACAGCAAAAGAAACTACCATCAGAGTGAACAGGCAACCTACAGAATGGGAGAAAATTTTTGCAATCTACTCATCTGACAAAGGGCTAATTTCCAGAATCTACAAAGAACTCAAACAAATATACAAGAAAAAAACAAACAACCCCATCAAAAAGTGGGGAAAGGATATGAACAGACATTTCTCAAAAGAAGACATTCATACAGCCAACAGACACATGAAAAAATGCTCATCATCACTGGCCATCAGAGAAATGCAAATCAAAACCACAATGAGATACCATCTCACACCAGTTAGAATGGCAATCATTAAAAAATCAGGAAACAACAGGTGTTGGAGAGGATGTGGAGAAATAGGAACACTTTTACACTGTTGGTGGGATTGTAAACTAGTTCAACCATTATGGAAAACAGTATGGCGATTCCTCAAGGATCTAGAACTAGATGTACCATATGACCCAGCCATCCCACTACTGGGTATATACCCAAAGGATTATAAATTATGCTACTACAAAGACACATGCACACGTATGTTTATTGCGGCACTATTCACAATAGCAAAGACTTGGAATCAACCCAAATGTCCATCAGTGACAGACTGGATTAAGAAAATGTGGCACATATACACCATGGAATACTATGCAGCCATAAAAAAGGATGAGTTTGCGTCCTTTGTAGAGACATGGATGCAGCTGGAAACCATCATTCTTAGCAAATTATCACAAGAAGAGAAAACCAAACACCGCATGTTCTCACTCATAGGTGGGAACTGAACAATGAGCTCACTTGGACTCGGGAAGGGGAACATCACACACTGGGGCCTATCATGGGGAGGGGGGAGGGGGGAGGGATTGCATTGGGGAGTTATACCTGATATAAATGATGAATTGATGGGTGCTGACGAGTTGATGGGTGCAGCACACCAACAATCCCTTTGCAGACTCCAAGAAAACAGTAACAGCAAACTACTCAACAAAAAGAACAGTGTAACTCTGCGAAATTAATTCACACATCAGAAATCAGTCTCTCCAAAAGCTTCTTACTACTTTTGTATAAGGATATTTCTTTTGTTTCCAGAAGCTTCAATGCGCTCCAAAATATCAGAATGCAGATTCCAAGAAAACAGTGTGAGCAAACTGCTCAATGCAAAGCACAGTGTAAGTATGTAAGATTAATTAACACATCACGGGAAGGGGAACATCACACACTGGGGCCTATCATGGGGAGGGGGGAGGGGGGAGGGATAGCATTGGGGAGTTATACCTGATATAAATGATGAATTGATGGGTGCTGACGAGTTGATGGGTGCAGCACACCAACATGGCACATGTATACATATGTAACAAACCTGCACGTTATGCACATGTACCCTAGAACTTAAAGTATAATTAAAAAAAAATAAAAAACGTTATAAAGTAACTTTCTAAAATGTATAGCGCTATTATTACTTATCTAAACAACCAAACAATCTAGCATTCCTGAGGACAGTAGTACTCAATGTAAACATATTCTCCAAAAAGTTAAGGTTTATAATTTTCAAGACTAATATTCAATTTTGAAAGACACCATTATAAAATGTATTATACATTCCCAACTTATTGAACAGAATGTATACTGTGCATACTTTTTTTCTTTGACATGAATCAAATTCACTATTATAAATGGCATAGTTCATACATGTTTACATACAACATTATTTAATATTCTTCACCATTTGGCCATCAACTATCAGGTCTTTACTATTATTATTGCTTTGAGAAAGAAAAGAAACTTTTTTATCTGAGGAATGCAAGCCCTTTTAAAATTATCTGGCCAAGAGAAGCAATGGAACGACACAGCAGTCACATCCCAACCCCTCTACCCCCCCACACCCCAAGTAATTTCCTGAAGCCACTTGCTGTTAGGACTCTAGACTGACTAATGCCAGTAGGTAGCTATAAATCAAAGTAGTATCGCTGCATGCTGGACATTGATCACTGATCATTGATCATCTCTTCTAGATGATCACTCTTCTAGATGATCACCTCTAACTAGCTTTTTAAGAATTGTATATACAATTCTTAAAATTGTATATACAAAATCTTCCTGAACGTAGCATGCAAAATAGCTCATTACCAATCCCTTGAAAATGACACAGAAAACTGAAATATTAATATTTGCCATCCATCTTCTAGGACTGCAGATGACTTTTTAAAGTATATTTTTATACTTTGTAAAGTATATATACATATATATTATATACCAAAATTGAACATACATCACAAACAATTGAACTCACTGCCATTTCACCCATACTGTTTCTTACCAACACCTTCCAATGCTTCATGTCACTCAACTTGCAGAAAAACACTAGATTTGTAATTAAACCATTTGCTTATCTAAACAACCAAAAAAACAGACAATCTGAATGCGAATCTGAGAATCTCTCCATAAAGAAAAAGAACTGCATGACTTCCATACTGGGATTTTATAATAAATATTTGAGATTCTCAGAGTCTAGTTTTGTTTCCTTTTGGGTCTTAGTTTATGTTTTGAGGAATTGAAGGCAAATATTATTTAATGCTCTGGATTACTGATTCAAAGAAGGTTAACTTACAATTTTTTAACTCAAAAGAAAAGAAAGCCATGTATTTGAAAGTCATTAATGGTTTGAATTACCCCCAAAGGAAGCCCAGTAATGGAAAGAGATTGTGAGAAGGCTTCAGGGAATCTGAAGTTGGCTCCAGGTTTCACTACCAACCAATGGAGTGACCTTGAACAAGCCATTATGCCTCTCTAGACTTCTGGTTTTTCTTCTCTAAATAGTTTATGTGTTCTACAAAATCCCTTCTAATTCTAAATTGTTCAAAGCCTATAGGAAATAAACTACATATTTCTTATCATTGTCATCCAGAGACTCTTACCAAGTCTAAATTTGATAAAATTTGGTTTCACATATTCCCATGCACCTAAAACTTGGAAACTCCTTCCTCTCAATCCATCAGAACATACCTTAAATAATGTCTTCTTCCAGACATAAAAATGTTTATTATGCTCAAAGATTCCAATAATGAAGCATGCATTCTAGAATGTGAGTTTCTTCATTGCTTCTATTCTGCTCCCCCTCAACCAGGCTTGTTCTGAATAAGACAAAGGCAGAGACTATTACAGGCTACTTTCACTTGCGTCCCTGTGACGAGACCACCAAACAGATTTTGTGTGAGCAATAAAGCTTTTTAATCACCTAGGTGCAGGCAGGCTGTGTCCAAAATGAGAGTCAACGAACGGAGATAGGGGTAGGGCCGTTTTATAGGATTTGGGTAGGTAAAGGAGAATGATAGTCAAAGGGGGTTGTCCTCTGGCAGGCAGGGGCAGGGGTCACAAGGTGCTCAGAGGGGGAGCTTTTGAACGAGGATGAGCCAGGAGAAGGAATTTCACAAGGTAATGTCATCAGTTAAGGCAGGAACAGGCCATTTTCACTTCTTTTGTGATGAAATGTCATCAGTTAAGGCAGGAATTGGCCATCTGGATGTGTACAGGTGGGTCACAGGGGATATGATAGCTTAGCATGGGCTCAGAGGCCTGACAGCTACAAGACATGTAGATTAAATCTCCCTGGGTCTTTAATTCAGGCAAAGTAAAGTTACCAGCAATTGATTCCATTGATTCCATAGACATACTTTTTAATTCTTAAAGAAAGAAAAAGTAATTAAAAATTCACTTGTGCACAGAGATTTGTATACACAGATGTAGTATCAACTAATTCTGATTTTTTAAAAGTTTGATCTGAAACTAAATTGGAGTTTATTTTACATTTTGTTTTAAAAATAAAGACTGAAACCACCTGATATGGTTTCACTCTATGTCCCCACACAAATCTCATGTCAAATTGTAATCTTCATGGAGGGAGGTGATTGAATCATGGGGGTGGACTCCCCACTTGCTGTTCTTGTGGTGGAGTTCTCATGAGATCTGGTTGGTTGAAAGTGTGTAGCACTTTTCCCTTTGCTCTCTCTCTTCTCCTGCTCCACCTTGGTAAGACATGCTTGCTTCCCCTTCACCTCCTGCCATGAATGTAAGTTTCTTGAGACCTTCCAGCCATGTTTCCTGTACAGCCTGTGGAACTGTGAGTCAATTAAACCTCTTTATAAATTACCCAGTTTCAGGTAGTTCTTTACAGCAGTGTGAGAATGAACTAATACACTGCCTTTGTAAAAATTATAACAGTGAGAAAATGATGAAAGAGATCTGATCTAACCAACCCCCATCTTGCCTTTACCCTCTAAACCTCCCCCTTGGTCACTCCTAGGCTTAGGCCAAGTTAACCTGGGGAGATATTTAGTTTATAGTTTATATGATAATAGCCCTTCCCAAAACTAACTCACTTTTGTAAAACTAATGAAAGACCACCAGGTTAGGAGGCTGAGAGGAGCCTGAATTCAGCTAAGGTATAGATGTAGACGATTATCAGTCATTGTTTCAGAGGTCACAAGATTTACAACTTCCCCAATTACTCCTGCAAATAACATCATTATTGTAGAACCTAAGATTGGTCTTTTGAGATGTCTTTTCAGGTTTTTGCATTTCTAATGACCAATGGCTCCACCCAGACCTGCCAACTGGTCCTGTAGTCCAACCCAAAAGTGAACTCTGCATGCATGAGGATCATTTTCCACACCTGTATAATTGCATCCCCATACAATCAGCAGCACCCATTCCCTAGCCATTCCCCTCCCCACAAAGCTATCATTGAAAAACCCTAGCCTCTAAATTTTGGGGGAGGTTGATAAGAGTAACAGTAAAACTCCAGTCTCCTGTTCAGCCAGCTTTGGGTGAATTAAGCTCTTTCTCTTTTGCAATTCCCTTGTCTTGATAAATTGGCTTTATTGGGCAGCAGGCAAAATGAACTCATTAAGTGGTTACAAGGCTTGCTAACAATATTAATGATTCAGTCAAACATAGTTGCAAGGAAATGTTTAACCTGATTTAAAAAATAAATCTCAAATCTTCTAGCATATTAATTTTAATTACAAATAAAATGTGGGTAATTAAGCAATAACACTATCTGGTTTTTTTAAAACACTCTACATGAAATTACCTGATTATTCATTATTTTGAAGTAAGGGAGGAGACCACCCTCATATTGTCTTATGCCCAATTTCTGCCTCCAAAGAAAGAAGTAAAAACTAAAAGGCAGAAATGGAATCCACAGGTAGAGAGCCCAACACCGCGCCCTAAGCCTGGTAGTTAAAAATCAATCCCTGACATAACTGCTTGTGTTATCTATAGATTTCAGACATTGTATGGAAAAGCATCGTGAAAATCCCTGTCCTGTTCTGTTCTGTTCTGATTACCGGTGCATGCAGCCCCCAGTCATGTAACCCCTGCTTCTCAATCAATCACGACCTTTTTACATGGACCTCCTTAGAGTTGTAAGCTCTTAAAAGGGACAGGAATTGCTCACTGGGGAAGCTCGGCTTTTGGAGATGTGAGTCTGTTGATGCTCTCACCTGAATAAAGCCCTTTCCTTCTAGAACTTGGAGTCTGAGGGGTTCTTGTCTATGGCTCATCCTGCTACCAAATGACTGTATTTTTGCATTGGATAATTCTATATTTTTGTAATAATTTAAATTTTTCATTTCCAACTAATTTAATTTAATCAAATAAAGCAAATTTGGAAATCACGTATACAGATTCAACTGAGCACATGGTTTTGATCAGAGTATTCTCTCCTGGAGAAATTAAAAGCCAGCAAGTTTTATATTTTATTTCTCAAATGTTCAGATACAAAGCAGTGTCTAGTGAATAATAGGTCCTTAATAAATATTCATTGAATTATTGATTGAATGAATGAATTTCCCTGCATTCATGTAGATATCTTTAGTAATAAATTAAAATTACAGAACCAGAGATTTGGTATGATTGCATCAGTTATACCATACTCTAGCAAAGTATATGAGACCTATTCCAGTGTGGTCACATCTTGGTCTTCATTTTCTCAGCTTCCTAAAGCTTCACTGAAAAATCACTGACTTGGGGTGGACTGACTAACAGAATAAAAGGCAGACAAATTTATTTAACATGTATTCATGGGAGCCTTCAGAATGAAGACTCAACTTCCCAAATAGGTATAGAAGCTTATATGTCATAAGAGATTACAGGAAGAATAGGGACTTGGATCCTGTTGAAACAGGTTATGCGCGGAAGAAGAAGAGGAATTATATTAGAGGCCATAAATGATTACTAGGGAGAATGCCCCAATAAGAAACAAAAATTAACTTGTAAATAGTTCTTGTATATAAATGATCTTTGGACAGCCAGGTGCAGTGGCTCACACCTATAATCCCAGCACTTTGGGAGGCCAAGGTGGGCAGATCACCTGAGGTCAGCAGTTCAAGACCAGCAGGTCAACATGGTGAAACCCCATCTCTACTAAAAATACAAAAATTAGCTGGGTGTCGTGGTGCATTCCTATAGTCCCAGCTACTCAGGAAGCCAAGGCAGGAGAATCGCTTGAGCCCAGGAGGTGGAGGTTGCAGTAAGCCAAGATCATGCCACTGCACTCCAGCCTGGGCAACAGAGTGAGACTTGGTCTCAAGAAAAAAAATATTAAAATTAAAAAATTAAACGATCCTTGGAGGGAGTCATTATTTTTAAAAAAAGATCTATTCCAGTGTGGTCACATCTTGGTCTTCATTTTTGCAATAGATTATGAGATAGCAGGGAGGGAAAGAAAAAACAATTGTTCTCCTTGGTAAGTCTAAAGCTTAGGCAGAAAAAATAATTAATCTTCTGTGGAAGATATGATTGGGGGCAGAGATCATGGTTGGGGACAGCGATCAGACAGACCTTGTGGCTTCCTCAGTTCAACATGTTGAAACACCACATTTGGTGGTATTGGTTTCTAAGCCCAAACAAGCAGGACTATTTTTATTGAAATAGAAGAAAAAGGAAACAATAGAATTTGCAAATGGCACTAAGTTATTGTAGAATAAATGAAATTGTGTGAAATTTAAAAGAGCATATACTCTGGAATTAGAAAAAATGGAGTTTAAATAGTAGTCTCACCAGTTTTTAGCTGGGTTACCTTAAACCAGAAAATTAACCCATGACATATTTCTGTAATAAATTGATAATAAATAATTATTTCCTACCTCATAACATTATTATAAAAATACTAAGATTAAGAAACTGTAAATCAAAAAGTATCTTAGACAAATCTCAATCAATTTAAAAGTTTCATTTGCCAAGGTTAAGAACATGCCTGTGTCCAGGCACGGTGGCTCATGACTGTAATCCTAGTACTTTGGGAAGCCAAGGTAGGTAGATCACCTGAGGTCAGGAGTTTGAGACCAGCCTGGCCAACATGGTGAAACCCTGTCTCTACTAAAAATACAAAAATTAGCTGGGTGTGGTGGCACGTACCTGTGGTCCCAGCAACTCAGGAGGCTGAGGCAGGAGAATCGCTTGAACTCCAGAGGCGGGGATACAGTGAGCTGAGATTATGCCACTGCACTCAAGCATGGACAACAGAGCAAGATTCTGTCCAAAAAAAAAAAAAAAAAGAACATGCCTGTGACACAGCCTCAGGAGATCCTGAGAATGTGTGGCCCAGGTGGTTGGGCTTCAGCCTGGATTTGAGGGACTAAGGGGCTAAGTTGGCTGGACTTCCTGGGTCAATAGGGACTTCCCTAAGGAGACTTTCCTCTAAGCCAAAATGAGTCATAACTGTAAGCTAATGGATTGAAACTTCAACCAATCATATTGGGAGTTTAAGGTCTAGCCTGCAGCCTGATGTTTTTAACCAATTAGGCCCTCCAACCCATAAGTGGATAGAAAATAAGCTAATTCTATAGGACAGCCAAAGGAAAAGGGGAGAGATCATAAGGGGATATAAGCATAAGACACCCAAGCCAGAAACGGCAACCCTTCTGGGTCCCCTTCCATGGTGTGGAAGGTTTACTTTTGGTTCCGCTTTACTTTTGCTTTGGCTTTAATAAATCTTGCTGCCGCACACTTTGGATCCACGTGTTTCTCTAATTGAGCTGTAACGCTCGCTGCTGCCGTCCATGGCTTCATTCCTTGAGGCCCGTGAGACCACAAACCCTTTGATCGAGAAAAACCTTTGATCAGAAGACTTCTCATCTCAGATTTATACATTTTAGAGAAACAGAAGACATCAACCAATACACGTAAAATATACATTGGTTCCAGGTCATAGGTGGGTTCAAAGATTTCCTGATTGGCAATTGGTTGAAAGAGGTTATCTAAAGACCTGGAATCAATAGAAGGGAGTGTGTGGGTTAACATAAGGGGTTGTAGAGACCAAGGTTCTTATCATACAGATGAAGCCTCCAGGTAGCTGGCTTCAGAGAGAATAGATGTAATGTTTCTTAACTTAAAAAGGTACCAGACTCCGTTAATTCTCTCCTGTGTCAGGAAAAGACCTGGAAAGGAAAAGGGAATCTCTACAGAATGTAGATTTTTCCCACAAGAGACAGATTTGCAGGGCCATTTGGAAATACATCAAACAAATAGATTTTTGGGTAAAATATCCCTCTCTATTTCTTTGGGCCTGCTATTCATCATATTGGTATCTTATTGCTACAAAGAGCCTACTTTGTCAGTCTTAATGTCTCTGTTTTAATGTTAATGCTGGTCAGTTGTGCCTGAATTCCAAAGGGAGGAGAGTATAATGAGATACGTATGTCCAATCCCACTTCCCATCATGGCCTGAACTAGTCTTTCAGATTAACTTTGGAATGGCCTTGGCTGAGAAGAGGGGTTCATTCAATTAATTTGGGGGTTAGAATTTTATTTTTGGTTTATAAAACCTATGTTTTAACCTCCAGTGAACGCAAAGAAAAAAGTGTTCTGTGACATGCAAAAAGTATTTGCTTATATAATTCAAAATAAGTATAGATTAGCATTATATTAGCATGTGCTCTTAGCAATATAAGCAAGTTAAAATTAGTGGAGAAGAAACTGTCATATATACTTGAAACATTAAAATGTATACACTTGATACAAATACTACTAAATAAATAAATAAAATGAATTTTCTTCTATCTGCTACTAAAATTTTAGAAAAAATAATTAACAATGTAGATAATACCAGTTTGATGACTTCAGATGCAAGGAAATTATGATGAAACCAATTATATTCACAGTTTTTTCTTTTTCTTTTTTCTCTTAATTAAAAAAATTATGGGCCTTGTATGATTTTTCATATTACTAAGCTATAAAATCTCTTCTATTATAAGCTCCATGACAATTTTTGCTGGTATAGTGCCTATACAAAGAAGTATACCTGTTGCATCCCAGGTACACAAGAAATATCTGTTAAAGGAATGACATGGAATAAGGTAATCCTATACATTCATCAGTTCATAAAATCCAATAGTGTTTCCACATATACATATACATTATACAACATTAAATGTCAGTGTCTTTTTAGTGTATTTTGATATTAATTAGAAAAATACAGATTCAGGCAGTGTCCACTCTATAATTAACTTGAGCTAATTTGACAAAAGAAAGTAGTTAGTCCTGGTAGAAACATTTTAATGATCCTTTTCATTCAAAATTGTTAGTTCATTTCTGAATCCACACTAGATACCCACTTGGGACCTAGGTTCTTCCTAAAGAATTCTTCCAGGCTGTGGTTTCTTCATCAAATTTTGTTGCCTAAGTCTCCCCAGCTATTTAGAATGCAGTCTGGCTTCTGATTGCTTTCCCTGGCTTTGATCTACCAATATTTGGAGACATCTGCAGAATTTACCCTTTAGTTTCCAGTACCACAACCCAGGGAAGAGGTGTCTTGACTAAACATCACAACCCAGGGAATGTGTCACTACCTCCCTCCCATTTCTACTGTGCTGTTGAAGTTGTTATGAATTCAGACACTTGCTTCTCTTTATCTCCCTGAGATTCAATTTCCTTATCTGAAAGTAAGAATAATAAATAATTATCTTACCTAACTCAAATTAGTGTGGCAGCAGCAAGTAAGGTGAGACACATGAAAACATTTTTTAAACCATCAGTTCTCATACCAACATAAAATGATATTATTTAACAACTTAAAAAATAGTTCTGCATCTTTCAAATTGTACATATAGAAACAAAATGAGAGGGAAAAGTTGAGGACAACTATGTACTAAATTCCTTCTAAAAGTGATATGCAATGCATCTCATTTCATTTCCAGAACAATGCTATGAAGTAGTCATCATTCTCCTCATTTAACTGACTATGAAGAAACTGAGCTACAGAAAGGTCAAGTAGCTTATTTACAGAAAGTAAATACTGATAGTTTCTCTTTCAAGAGAAAGAACTTCAAGATAGGGTTAAACAAGGTAGGGTGTGGCAAATGCCAAGAGAAGAAAGCAGGGTGATTCCCTAGGGCTTGCAGAAAAGGAATAAGGAACTCAAGAGGGCTAGTTCAGGATCTGAAGGTGGCTGCACCTAGCTCCGGGTACATTCCACTTTTTGACCAATTAAAACCTCACGTATGCCTCTCTTTTAATATCTTAATGTTTATATTAGGTTTTTTTGCCTCTAAGATATGAAAAATTGATCAAGCTTCCACTGGATTTGATCAGTTTAGAAAATCATTGTGGCTATTCAGGCCAAAATGTCTGGCTTTTATCACAACATTAAATGTAAATGTTCTGGATAACTACACTAATTTATTATTCAATTCTTCTATGCTCAGACAACCACTAGAGTATGGGAACAATTTGTATATGAATATCAAAAAAATGAATAGAGCATATAGTCCTGTTGGGAGAGAGGAATTTTGGAAAACTCTCTTCCCATGGCAAAACTGAGATTTCAATTTGAAATGCCAAAGAAGCATTTTAAAGAGGAGTTACATGTAGGAAAAATTATTTTCCCAATGTGAAAGTTGGATAAGGAAATGTATTTTACAGAAAGGAAATTTTTGAAAGAACTTTGAGTTCAATCAAAAGTAATAAAATTAGTGAATGAAGATCTTACATCTTTAGAGGGAATTTGGCAAAAGAAGTTATTCTCACCTCAGCCTTAACAGTGTTAGGAAAAAAGTTGATGTATTATTTCCAAACAAAACTTTAACTTAAATTCTTAATGACAACCACCACAACAACAACAAAACCTTTATTATTTTTAATCCAGTTAGTAAATTGCCCAGTAGACAAATTTAGACCATTAACATGAGTCAAGAATATGTCATCTGGAAACCCTCCAAAGGCCAGGGGGGCAACAGAAGCCTAGGAAACCAGGAACCCATAGACACTCTTCCAATTCTACAAGGACATACCACTGAGTCAACAAGAGCAGTGGATTGATAAAATAACTACGTTGTCCACAGCTATATTGTGCAGGGCTGGATCTTTGTCAAATCTTTCTTTTTATAAAGCAAAACAAAATAAAAAATGGATTTCCAATGAATGGACTGATTTATAGGCTGTAACTGTTGCACATGCAGCTGTTCTTGGCAAAACTCTGTACTTTTCTATAAGGTATGCTATTAAGTTAATCCCTAACCTTACCCAAAACCAGAAAAGGAAAGGAACATTGACCAGAGTTATGCACTCAAACGAAAGTCCTTTCTACACATATAAATAGGTATCCGGCATCCTGAGTCATCCTCACGTAGTTGACTCCAAGCTGGTGTTCTGCTTGTGCTCCCAACAAATCATTACAAATCTCTATTAGCTGACAACTTCTGGGTGGTGTGTATGGGATGCGACCATCGAGTCTCATGGTCATGAATCCACTCCTGCACTTGCTTTTCTCTAAAGTAGACCCCCGGTCCAGTGCAGTGTTATGTGGGATCCTGTACTGGTAAATTGAGCATGCACTCTGTAACCCTTTGGTTAACAGTGCTGGCTAAGACCCGCCGGCAGGAAACAGAACCCCACACCTGAACGTGGGTCCATTCTTGTGTGAACAAACCACTGACCCTTCAGGATGAAAGGCTCCGTCCATTCAGTTTTGAACTTGTCAGCTGTGACCAGTAGGTCTCCTGAAGAAATGCCTCCGTAAAGGGGATTTGGTGACGGTCTCTGTTGCTGGAAGTGATGGTGCTACATCGGCCATGGTGAAAGAGAGTGCAGGCTGTTTTGTGTTGCCGCTGTCTCAGTCACTTTCCTTTGCCTTCATGCCAGCATTAGGGTGGCGAATGACAGAGGCTGGCAAACACTAATTGGCCAGACGATTTTGTCTACTTGGTTGCTTACTGTCTCTTTGAAGAAGTATTTTCTCTCTAGCAGGTGTAATATGTACAAAGATTTCCATGCTTTGTGTTCACTCCCAGATGTTAAACCCTGCGCCTTGACTCCAGACTTCCTTGGCCCTAATCTTTCCCCTCTTTTTTTTTCCCTTCCAGACCCCTATTAGAGGTCTGTCTATATTCTAATTTCCTGCCATTTCTCTTTAGCCACAAAGTTGTCTACCAGTTACACCACCCATCAGAATAATTTTTCCTTGCCACTCTTTTTCAAGACCACCCCTGATTGAGGCTTCAGTGCAATTGCCATCTGTTTTAGCTCATCTCCACATACCAAGCCAGCCCAGCTGAAAATTAAGCTCAGACTTTTTACTCCTGCTTTAGCTGGTCACACAAGTCTTCCCATACAGCCATAGTTGCAAGCTGAAGAAGGAGCATTGATGCAACCGTGGTGAGTAATGCCTGTGCTGCCTACTCATGCGGTTTGCTTTGTCCTCTGGCCCACCAGAGTTTGTGCCTCCTTTGTGACAGGAGGTGCAAAGTGCACTAACTTGTCTTTACCTTTGAAGAGATATTTTGGCATGCTCATTGTCATAAATCTGTAAACATTTTACCAATATGGATGGTCTCTGAAACTTTACAATATTTAGCTCCCACCTTCTGCAGCTCATGTGTCTTCTCAAGGTTTCCAGTGTGTCTGCCTTTAATCAACATAAAATCATTGATACATGAATGGATATGATGATCTGCAAGATGCCAAGATGCAAATATGTGTGGACTATATTATGACAGAGGACAGAAGAAGTCCTGAGGCAAAAGTATAAGTGTATATTGTTGTACCTTCTATGTGACTACAAATTGTTTCAGATTGTTATTTAAAAAATAAAATAGCATGCATTTATGATGTTATATTAAATCACTTTATAAAAAATACCTTACATATCTGGTTTGAAGACTGGGATCGGGGCTTTAATGTGGTTGAGCTTATTGTAGTCTGCAGTCACCTGGGGGATTCATTCAGTTTCTGTAGGGGCCATACAGGTGAATTAAATCAATGTACTGGGACCACCATCCCTGCATCCTTTAGATAAAGGAACAACAGACTTTTTTCTATAGAGAGCCAGATGGTAAAAATTTTAGGCTTTGCAGACCACATACCGTCTTTGTAGCATATTTTTATTTTTTTAACAACCTTTAAAAATGTTAAAAAAAGAAAAAAAAAAACATTCTTAGCTTGCAGGCTGTGTAAAAACTGGCCATGCACCAACTTTGTCCATGGTTCATAATTTTCCAGTTCCTGCTTCAGATCCTCAGAATGTCCCTAATCTTTTATATCCCTCACCCTGGGATGTGATAGTTATTGATTTACTATCTTGGCTCTCATGGCGGGTAGCTTCTGAGACTTCCTCTTTATTTTTCACACTATGATAGACCTTACCTTTCAGACCAACACCCAATACGGGGATTGTGCCACTTGCAAGCGTGTCAATCCTAATTATACATTTGGGAACTGGGGAAACAATCACTGGGTGGGTCATCAGGCCCAAGGGAGTTTGTCCAGGAGTCCGTTTATTTTCTAGCCCCCATAATTTATTATCAGCTTTGTCTATTATTTTGGGGTTTTTTTTTTTTTTGGTAAAACTATGAGTATGTATAACTTTCATAAAAATAAAAAATTAAGGAAAAATTCAATTGGGACTTTCAGTCAAACTAGCAGTTTATGAGCAAAAATACCTTCTTACTCCAATGATGTAAAATTACTGGGTAGGATACATCAGATTTTGTTGTAAAATCAGAGCAATTCTCAAAAATAAAAAAATAGAGAAAGAGAAATCTACAGGAACCAGAAATGAAGATACATTTCATTGTTAGAATAGTAAGAAAGGGCTTAAAACAACTGGGGTATAAACAAGTATAGGACATAGATGTTAACAGTACAGTCTCATGTTGGGGATTTTAATGATTCTGTGGGATTTTAATGATTTAATGATTTATTTTGAAATAAATTCTTTGTCAAGCTGGAAGCCTCATAAAGATGTCCTATCATCAAGGAGAAATAA
Organism: Piliocolobus tephrosceles; assembly: GCF_002776525.5. Taxonomy (NCBI): domain Eukaryota; kingdom Metazoa; phylum Chordata; class Mammalia; order Primates; family Cercopithecidae; genus Piliocolobus; species Piliocolobus tephrosceles. Next base: position 75,493,191 of record NC_045440.1, on the reverse strand, counting down.
TCACTGAGCCCTCCAAACACTCCTTTCTAAGCAGGAAGCAGTACAGCAGCTTGTCATCTGCCAATGCTCTCCATAGAAAAAGAGTTATTGGCAAGAAGCTAGAAACCCAAGATAGTGCTGTGCTTGGATGATGAGTCCAAATTTCTATCAACCAAATGGGGCTAGAAACGCTAAATTTGAATTTTTAAGAAGCCTGGTTTAGAACTGGTTAAAAACACAGGTGAATGCAAAAACCACCCTGTAAAGATTCTTCCAAAGCCCAGGACATTCAAGATTCTCAGAGAAGAAAATCCCCCACACATGTTAAGCTCACAATGAAAACAAAGATCAAACCACAAGAACAAATGAACCACCAAGAGGGAAAACTATGAAATATAAATGAGAGAAATGTCATCATACCCAAATCTAGAAAGAATAACATATTCTAAAATGTTATAAAATAATGACATTTATGATGTTTTATAAGACAAAAATCAGGAAATGAATACATAAAGCAAAAAAAAATGTAAAAACTGATGATGATATTAGAGTTAAATCTTCATCTGTCATTGCAGAAAATAAATAGACAATGTCTAAAGTTAACATACATATATATGATACATATTATTCAGAAAACCTAAAAACAGAAACAGGTAGATGTGATTCCCAGTGGGGAGCAGGACAAGGAAAGGGCAGAGAAAGGATCCAAAGTAATGTTTTTTAACTAGGAGCTCTTCTGTACTATATACTATTTATTACTTTCGATAATAATAATAATTAGCAACTGTGTAAAGTAGGGAGACAAAATGTCGGGGTCAGAAATTTGTGTGGGGGGTTGGGTCGTGTGTCTGTGTGTGTGAGTGTGTGTGTAAATTCAAACTAATACTGTGATTAATGTAATACATGGAATGCATGGTTTTTAAAAAAACACTAAGCTTATAATGAAAAGCAAAAGTCCCTTTTGCCTCATCACTTAAAGCAACTACGTAGCACACCCCAAGAATCCATCCCTATTTTTCTCCCATATCTCCCCTGTTGCAGAGCTCAGAAACAACTTGAAGAGAGTACAGACATCCCTCCCAAATTCTGTCTTGGAAGATGTTGTCTTTAAAAAAGGATCTAAAGTTTTCATCATGTTAGACAATATATACTTATTTTATTGTTTTGTTTTGTTTTTATTTTAAAATATAGCCGAGAAAGAGTATCTAATCTTTTCAGTGTTTCGATTCTCCAAAAGTCTTATTATGAGCCTATATCTGTTGGAAGTTACAGCAAAAATTTGTGAAGTAGGATGTTGACAATAATAAAGAAAAGAAAGAAATTCATCCATGAAACATTGTGGAAGAAGGATCGAAATGACTTAGGGAGCAAAAATGAAAAAAATCTGAGGTGACAAAATTCATGAAGAGGATGAAGTTGGACTTTGGAAAAAGTAAAGAAAGGAAAGAGAAGTCTTCACATCAGACAATTCTAATACAGGGAAATGAAAAAGAAGCTGAGAAAAAGATACATAGGAACAACACTTAGAGGACGAATGTTATGGATTTGGAACAGCCACAAGGAATATAAAACACCAGGGATTCAATAGGATAGCTTTGTGGACTTTGTGGAGTTAAGAACCAGAGTGCTTAACTCACCATTTCTAAACCTGCATTTCTGGGACAATGTGATTTGAGTTTCAAAAACCATATTTTCTTACGTGTATGTATACACAATGGAATACTAACCGTTCATCCACAGAAAGGAAATCCTTTATGCATTGTCATTTATGACAACATGTGATCCTGGAGGACATTATATTCAGGTGAAATAAACCAGGCACAGAAGGACAAATACTGCATTGCCTCACCTATCCGTGGACTCTGAAACAAAGTTCAGCTCAGAAGTAGGAAGCAGAATGATGGTTATTAGGGACTGGGGACATGTTGGTCAAAGAACACAAAATTTCAGTTAGACAGGAGGAATAAGTTCAAGTGACCTATTGTAAATCATGGTAACTATAGTTAATATATTGTATCCTAGAAAATTGTGAAGAGAGTAGATTTTAAATCTCTTCACCAAAAAAGTGTGTAATGTAATGCATATATATTAATTAGCTCAATTTAGCCATTCCACAACATATACATATTTCAAAACAACATGTTATGCATGATAAATATAGACAATTTTTGTTGTTTGTCTAAATAAATAAATGAATAAAAGAAAGAAGGGTGTTTTATAAAAGCATATTTTCTGGTTCTGGCTCCGATATTGACTTCTATGATATCTGAAGAAAGATTTCTGTGTTAACAATTCATCTCTAGCTGAAGTATAGAGAAAGGTGAAAGTGAGCTACCCATTCAAACCAAGTAATTCCACCGTTCCCTTTTCCAACTCAGTCCCAGAACACCATGCTGACAGCCAGGCTTACACCACCCAGAAAGAAGCTGGGAAGATTCTTCTATAGAGAAACTACCTAGCCCAGTATGAAAGACTAAGAGATAATATTTGAATACTTCCCCTGCCCTCTTCCAAAAAGAGCCTGCCTGCCGACTTTCAGCCAAGAGTAGTCAATTATATAACAATGAATTAACAGCGGAAGTCTTCTTTGGAGTTCTTGCAAAAGCTTTTGCTCTTTTGGTTCAGACGTGAGTCTTCTCCTTTGTTCCTTTGTTGTTGGAATGCAGAGGTATGATAACTGGAGCTGCTGCACTCATCTCATGACCATGAACAAAGGGTGCAAGAAAGTACAGAGACTGTATCATGGAGCTCTTCAAAGAGTGCCAGAATTGACATTTGTCTACACTGCTCACTATGTGCGAAATACAAGACTTCATACATTTGATATGTTATCACTGGTTTATTTTTGTTGTTACTTGCAGCAGGAAACTTTCCTAACGTACACAACTACTGCCATTGCTCTATCAAACACTAAGCTAATGAATCATATCCAAAACCTGAAATGTGTCAGCGAAAGATACAGTATCAAATGGATTTCTACTCCATTCCTTTATTTCATTTTTGCATTTATTTCCTCTTTCTGAAGAAATAAGAAATTGTTTCTTTCAGGTATAGAACAACATTTGTGTCTGGTTTTTAAATATCCTTAAAATGTGTAATCAACCTGTCTCTTCTGAGTAATGATAATTGTCAGGTGTTGGGAAACTTCAAACTCATGATAATTAAACCATCTTCTGGTTCTTTTAATATTGAGAAATATTTGAAATTGAAGTGATAGGCTCAATATCTTCTAAATATCATTAAGACACGCCACTTGTAGAAAGCACTTGACATCATGGAAATAGTCTTTACTGGAATTAGCCATAAAGAAAAATTTTCCTCCACTTTAAAAAAATAATAATGTGAGCAACTTTATCCTCAAAAGCCAGCACACTTCAGTGTAAAAAAAGCAGAGATGTATATACATGTTGCATTTTGGGCACCAAACACTAAAAAGCTATACACTCAGCCATAATTTGATCATAATCTTGATTTTCACTATTTCTTTCCAAAGTGAATTTGAGAAAAGAGGTATATTGTTGATAACCAACAATTCTCTGAAAATAAAGTGGATAATTGTCTTTCTCTGGACAAATAAAAAAATATTTCCATTAATTTGTTTAGTATTTCATTGCTCTGGGAAATTACATCATACTGTTGACTCATGTCGTGTCTTCGGGTAACTATAATCTTTTTCATGTGTGTGGCTAAGAAGCCACATCTTCTCCCACTAGAACTGTGCAATGCTGATTTTTGAACATGCATGTTTTTCCTTCTGTGTGAATATAGAAGAGTACAGACGTTCCTCTTACATGCAATTCAAATAGTTTCACCCCATCATTCCATCCTCTCAAGATCTGTCAAGATCACTGGGCGCAATGACTCATGCCTGTAATCCCAGCACTTTCGGAGGCTGAGGTGGACAAATCACAAGATCAGGAGCTCGAGATCAGCCTGATCAACATAGTGAAATTCCATCTCTACTAAAAATCAAAAAATTAGCCAGGCACGGTGGTGCGTGCCTGTAATCCCAGCTACTCAGGAGGCTGAGGCAGGAGGATCGCTTGAACTCAGGAGGCAGAGGTTGCAGTGAACCAAGATGGTGCCATTGCACTCTAACCTGGGTGACAGAGTGAGACTCCATCTTAAAAAAAAAAAAAAAAAAAAAAAAGTCAGGATCCTGATTTTGCCATTGCCTATATACAATACATTTCCAATTTCATCTCATCTGCAAATTTTGTAAACAATCCATTCTTAGGCTATACAAAGTACCAATTAAAAATAATAAACATGATATATGAAACATGCCACAGTAATGTTGTAAAAACAGATAATGAATATGACAGTGCTAAGGAAATAGCTATTAAAACATCTCTCCTAGTTAACATGAATTTATCAGCTCATTTTCAGAGCAGCTATTCAATCAATACTAATGGGCTTCACCATCCCATCACCCAGTTGTTTTTGCACTTTTTCTCAAAAAAGTCATGATAAATGCTGCTAGAGTCTTGCAAAATTCAGCTATTCAGGGTCTACTCCATTCCTTGAACAAATGGGCCAGTAACACTGGTGAAAACTTGGGTTTCTAGATTGTAGAAGGGCACGGTTTTGCATTAAGTTGAAGAGGGAGCTAAAATAATATTTGAGAGTATCAGAAAATTGTAATATAGAAGGTAAACTTGATTCACTAAAATAAAGAGAGAGCGAGGTATTTAGAAGGCAGCTCAAAAAAATTCATTGGCCCTGTGGTTTGGCTAAGAAGCCATGCCCTGGGGGGACTTGCAGACAGCTGGCTTTGCCTTCAAAAGATATAATTGACCTGGCCCTAGTGTTTTTATGAAGCAAGGTAGAGAGCAGAGAGCTTGCCAGTTCTGAAAGAGTGTTTTGTGTTCCACACAGGCCAGCGTGGGAGTGGCATTCAAACTGCAGTGTCATTCTATATAGAGTGTGTTCTGTCTTCTGAACGTCTCAGATCCATGTCACCCAGTCTAACTTTTAGCTGACTCCTACAGTTTCTTCCTTTTTACAAAGAAGCTCTGTCTAAATATGGGCATGGGCCTCTGTGAGTCTAGATAAGGTATAACAACAGAAAGTCATCTTCATTAGAGAGAGAGAAGGCAGTAGGGAGGAGCTGCCAGAGTTTCCTCCAGTTGCCTCTAGCACAAAGGATGCACAACAGAACAAGATAGCTCTAAGGAGCTACCAGGGATCTCAAACTCAAATGACAAGCAGCTGACATAAATAAGAGAAGCAGGCAGGTTTGGCAAATGGAAATTAAGGGCTCCATCTCAGCAGGACAGTAGTGATGCAGTTCCAGCCAACTATTGCCACACAGGGTTGTAGGATCAGAGTTACTAAATCTTCTGATTATTTTTAAAAGAAGCCAGAAAACTGTATTTTGGTGAATCTGGTATCACTGAGAACCTAAAACAGCCATATGTAGCACCAGAGCAAGGAACCAGGCAGCTGGTTGCTGAGGGTTGCTCTAAGCTCTAAGATATAGGGAGAGGTGATGGGAAACTAAAATTTTCCATGCTGTTGACCTGTTTACCATAGTTCTTCAGGGGAGGAGGAAGCAAAAACCCTGATTAGGACTGCAGAGTGTGTGACTGATGGAAGCATTCCATATTATGTGTCTTTCCAAAAAATGAATAAAGTAATTAAAATGCTGAAAAGAAACCCAAACTTCTGCGGGGAAAATGGTTTTCATTTCTCTCTTTAACCCAATGATGGAGAAGGGCTCCAAGATGCTGGTCCTTCTTGACTCCTTGATCATTGTGAAGCCAGCAAGTGGAGTGAATGTGGAACACTTTCTGCTTCAGAGTCTGAAGTGTGACTACTTCCTCACTTGAGCCCCCAGACTTACCATCATGTTAGTTCTCTTCTCCCCAAGAAGTAAAAATTTGAAATTTACCTTTGGGATTCAATACCCTAATTCTTTGCATTATAAAATATTTTTAATGATAAGAATGAAAGCATGTCTTTTGCAGCAACACAGATGGAACTGGAGGCCATTATCCTTACTAAAATGACTCAGAAACAGAAAGTCAAAAACCACATATTCTCACTTGTAAGTGAAAGCTAAACAATGGATACACATAGACATATGGACTGGAATAATAGACATTGGAGACTCCAAAATGTAGGAGGGTGGTAGAGGGGTAAGGAATGACATACTGCCTTTTGGGTACAATATATACTATTGAAGTGATGGGTACACTAAAAGCCCAGATTTCATCATTGTGCAATATATTCAGTAACACAACTGCACTTTGACCCCTAAATTCATAAAAATTAAAAAAATTTACAAACATAAAATATTTTAGGGGATAGCAACAAATATAAATTTATAATTGAAAGCATATACTTCTCTTCAATTATATCATTCAATTAATCAATTTGTGTTAGATCCTGAAGTAGGGTCTGGGGATATAATTATTATCTTAATTTGGGTTCCCCCAAAAGCAGATCCTAAAACAAACGTCCACGTTCTAGTGGTTTATTTGGTTGAGAAGTGGGAAAACGAAAAGAGAAGGTAGACAATAAAAGCAAGCCAGCTACCATGGTGGATGACTGGAATTTAGTTCCACAGGGAGGCTCTGGGAAACATGTATCGTAGAGTTATATTGCCTGAGGAGTGAGGGAGTTGAGATATTTATACACCAACTAATTCTTTTTCGTTAAGGGATTCTGGAGGATAGGAATGGTGTTAATTTTCCTGCATGAGCAAAGTGGTTTTCCATAGCTTAAAGAAAGATCTTGGCCCGGCGTGTTGGCTCACACCTGTAATCCCAGCAGTTTGGGAGGCTGAGGCGGGCAGATCACGAGGTCAGGAGATTCAGACCATCTTGGCTAACACAGTGAAACCCCATCTCTACTAAAAATACAAAAAATTAGCTGGACATGGTGGTGGGTGCCTGTAGTCACAGCTACTCAGGAGGCTGAGGCAGGAGAATGGCAGGAACCCAGGAGGCGGAGCTTGCAGTAAGCAACATTGCGCCACTGCACTCCAGCCTGGGTGACAGAGCGAGACTCCATCTCAAAAAAAAAGAAAAGAAAGTTCTTAGGCAAAGAGACTGAGATCTGCTGGTGCACCCTGAAGTAGTAAGTCCCCTGAGATATGGATAGAACATCAGCACTATCTGCTGCCCTCCTAAGTCAGTCAAAGTCCTACCCAACCACAGCTTACAGTTAGTAAGGAGAAGTTAGAAAATAAACACAATACGATATGTGTAATGATGAACATGCACATGTATTTGGATGTTAAACCTTCTGAGAGACCTTTTCAGTATCAATATTCTGTATTCATCTAAAAATAATCATGATGAAATCATAGCTAGTATTTTTTGTATATTTACTGTTTATCAAGCAAGTTACTTGATCCTAGCCTTCTTCTATGAAGTATTAAATTCACAGAGTATTTTTCTTTCTATGATTAATATTCTTTTATTCCTCACCCATTTCTAATTATGTAACTTTGCTATATTTTGTGAACCATTTTAAGCCACCATGGATCTTCTTCTGGATCAGAGAAAGAGATTGTACAAGTGAGCAAATGAAAGAAAAGAGGACTGGGAGAAAGGAGAAAGAGAAAATAGAATAAAACAGATATACTTTTTAAAATTTGATGCAGTAGCCTTTTGAGAAGCAAAATGGATTTCATACAATCTAACTTTTCTTTCCACTTACATTATAATATACAGCTCCCTGCATTGGTAAGAAGGTAGAGAAATCTTCTTGAAGCAAAATATTTGTTCTCCCTAAGAGGGCCTCTTGAATAAGTGAAGTAAATGATAGACGGCCCTGTTAGAGGAGCTGATGAGAAAGTTCATACTAAAGTAGAAGGAATTTTAGAAACCTTTACATAGCTGATCAAATGGACATGTATACTAGGTCATGTATCTAAAATGCTCTGGTTAGGAGTAGTATGTACAAAGAAAAATGTTTTGGGGAATGCTGAAAATGGTCTCAAGAATCCAGAAAGTATAGTGATTGAAATAATAACAGAGAAGCTTAGATGATGAGCTATATTTCCTTTCCAGAACCATCTTGATATACTAGGATACCTGGGGAGCTCTAAATGAATATGAGGCTTCTACATGGAGAACATTAGCAAGACCAATTCAAGGCATGTGCCTATTTGTCAACAGTGGTGTAATTTTTTTTGCAAACTTTTATTGGGCTGTCAGACAATAGTAATTACAAAGAGAGGTAGAGCTGTATCGTGAAAACAGCATACCAGCTCAGTGCCCCAAGTCATCTAACCTTTCTAAACTTCATGTCTCAATCTACAAAATGGAGCTAATATTAATACCTAGAATTGGCAAGTATTAATAATACCTGATGACAACAATAATTGAATGAGATAAAGGCTGCATACAAATAACAGTTATTTACATATTTCCCACTGTCAAATTAATCAATCAAAAGATGCTTCACTTGGTGTCCTAACATGATTGTTATCAGAGAATGTTAAGAAGGTTCTGGATTATAATCTGCTTTTTTATAGCATCCCTATCTCAACACTATCTCTACCAAAACTATACAGTTTTAATAAATAAAGATTGATTTAGAAATAGCAGTCTCTCTCACCACTATAACACTGTGGTTTCTAATATCATGAGTCTAGTAAGAGTACTGGCATCTGAAATGCCTCTTACATGGGAAGAGATATTTCTTTCCTGTCAGCTGCACATAATAAACAATGTGTGTTTGTTTTTGGTTTTTTGTTTTTGGCTTTTTGCCATAACAAAGTGTCTGACCTCTAACGCTGCCTCAATCTGGGGCATTATTTTGTTATCAAACAAGATGCCTGGCCTGGTGTGGCCTTACGAAGACCTTAAACCTCTGTGGCTGTATGCACTCTTCTTGACTGCTTGGACGTACCAGGACAATACATATATTCAGGACACTGAGTATATGTACAACTCCATTCAAAAACAATTCATCAGGTTAATAGTCCTTGAGTTACATATATGCCACCATTTTTCCATGGCCAAGTTGCTTCAGTTTGAATTAATCATATATTAAGTAAGTCCTCATAAACAAGATTATTATGGTTAAGTTTGCTGGCTTCCTACTTAACTTTTCAAAACTCATCCATAACACTCTATGTTTGGCCTGTAATCCTACTTCAGCTTGAGTCCATTGTGAGGATTTATTGATTGATTACTTTGAAAACACTAATGCAGGATCAGAAAGGCAGGAAAATTTCCTACACAATCCTGATTACATAACATAAGATATCAAGAGGGAGAGAAAGGCTCCAAACCTATTTATTCATTATTTGCTAATAAAATTTTTAAAATGGGTTTGCTGAAATAAACCCAATTGGCAGGTGCCAGATCAGCTCTGCTATTGATACACTGTCAAGGCAGCCAGCTCTGCCAAGTCTGCATGTGAGAAGCTAAAAATAGAAAGCCAATACATTAATTGGGTAATTGCATTCAATAAATCACGGTCTTCAGCATTTAATTAGATAGTTTGTAAGAACACATTAACCAAAATAAGTCTCAATGTGTATGTAAAGAGTATACCTACGTCAATAGCAACTAACTCACTCTATCCATAACAACCACCATTAGAAACCACAGTCATAGTTGTTTCTTTAGAGTCCAAGAAATGTCATTCTTATGTCCAAGTATGATTAGAAGGTTACACTAAAAATTCATGAGGGTACAGGACACTTCCCAAACTCCAGTTGTGGGGGAAAGGAAGAAGTAATCCTAGGAATTTTATTCCTCAAGAGCTTGACAAAATCCAACAGTGATATTTTGGAAATGTCTTACAAGTTAAAAGCATATATTCTTTACCAATAACTTCTGTAGAAAAAGATAAAATATATTCTGATTGTTAACTACTCAAAATGCTTGTGGATCAAAGTAGAGGAATGAATGAATGTGTTAGTTTAATAATTTTTAATTTTAATAATTAAGACTTTAATGCTTGTTCCTCTAGTATTTTATTAGTAGAATCACTAGAATGTATAAGAAGTAGAGGTATATATTGAAAAACTTGTAGCAAAAGCAGTACATTGCAGAAGAGTATTCTCTTTGTAAAGGGCTGAGAAAAGAATGGCATTAGTGTGGAATGGTGTATGAACAAGTTTGTTGAATTTAGATCCGGCACACAAATCTCCATTTTTATCCAAGACCCCAATGTTTGGATCAAGCCATAACTTCTTAGAAATGTCCTAGGCAAGCATGTCTTTCAACAACACTTTCCAATTTATGGTCCGCATCTTCAGCTGATGGCAGGATGGATGCCTTTCTTCTCAGCAGACCTCAAAGCTCAATCCAGAGCTGATTCTTAGATATTAAGATTAAGTTAAAGAGGCAAATCTAAAATAGATCCCTTGGCCTAAATGACCTACTGTACCTCTCTACCTTTTGAATTTCCTAGAAAATTGTTCAGATCTACATTACTTTCCAGTCCTGCCAGAGAAATAAAAAGGACCAATGGAACACCATGAACCTCACATTTGGCTTCAGCCATTCAGGTCTACCCCCGCCAAGCCCATCACTTTCAGTAAGTATTGAATATTCATATTTTCCCCTTTTCTCAATTATATTATGCCGGACACCTGCTATGTGGGTCTAGCCATCATCAGATAAAAGAGGATTTGCCCACATTTGCCAGCTTGGACAAAGAAGTTTTAATTCCCTTTTAAGAGGCAGTATATCCCTCCTCTATGCAATATTGGAAGCCAGTTTGGAAGGAAGAATGGCTATGAATTAATGTTTCAGAAAAATAATAATATATCTTAGTTTTCCTATTTCCCTCACTTTGGGGTTTGCATTCATCTTCCTTAAGGTATGTTTTTGTTGAAATGGTTTCCTTCATTTCCACTGCAATGTATCAAACTCCTAATTCTAAGACAACTGACCTATTTTATTTTCTGGGAACAGCTTATTTTCACATATAATGTTAATAAAGCTAACATTAATCGAGGGTTTACCATTTGTCAGGCACTGTGCCATGGTCTTTTAAGTGCATATCTCATTTAATAATCATGACTCTATGAGATATGTTCTATTATTATTCCCAATTTACAGATGGAAACGGAGGCTTGGAGAGGAGAAATAACTTGTGAATGGTCACATAGCTTGTTAGTAAGTGAGACAGAATAATTTAAACCAGGTCTACCTGACTCCAAAGCCTATTCAGGTTTTTAGTATGGCTGTTTGAAGTCTTACTGACATAATTCACAATGAAAAGCATCAAGAAAGTGCAATCAAGGATAGATTCTGTACCTATACTGTAGTATTTATTGAGTGTTGATTTAAGTAACAGGAGAAACTGTCAAGGGCAGAAAAAGCAAAATACATTAATATTCAAACAGGGAACATCATGTGGCCTTCTTAGTTGAGAAAGGAGACTTCAGGTAATAATTTTGTGTATTGTCAGATCCATAAATGAAACCACAACAACTTCCACTACTCAGTGAAGCCACATTCAGAATTCCCAACTGTGCTTCAGCCTCAAGAAGAACAGTACGTTCCCTTTTCGGGATTTTTGAGAATCTTTCAACTTCTTTGTGTGAAAACAAAATATCAAAAGCAGAAATTCCAGCGTCAGCTGGTTATTCACTAATTTATTCGTGGAGTGCATTATGCAAAGCACGGAAGACAAAATAAGATTCTGACCACACAGAATTTGCTGTCCAGAAGGAGAACTAGACATGTGAAGGAAACCTTGCCTCAGTGTGTGATAAGTGTGCAAAGTGCAGCAAAGGCAGCAAAATAGAGTGACTGCCTGTGGCTGCATCATAAAACATGGCATTAGAACATAAGGAAAGCATCGCTGTATTTTCATTTCTATTTTTCCTATCATTAAAAAAAAATAATAGTAACTCTATAGCTTTCTTGGCCCAGAGAAGAGACATGTCATCTGATACCAAACATTGTCCTGTAAGTAATGATTTTCTGTTCATTCCGTCCTATGACAGAATCATATCAGCCTATGTGTGTAACTATGGCCCCAAGGAATGGTGGGAGCCAAGCCTAAGTCTTGCTAACATGGATTTCCCCTTCAGTGGAATTCTCTCAAATGAGGTTATGTAAATAAAGAGAGAATTGCTGCCCCTGAGTTCAGTACCACAGATTTTCTTTCCCACACAGGACAAATGACCATCTCCCACTCACCACTTTTGGGTCAGTTTTCCAAAATTATCACTGTTGCCATGTTTCCTCATTCTTGGGCTCTGGACACCACAACAGTTCCTATGGTCCAGCAGAGTCCACGCTCCCCCAATCCCCCATCAAATGGCCAAACCTCACCCAACAAACCATTTTCCCCACTTCATTCAAGTTGGTTTCCTCATGGGGCACAAAATTGCTATGCATATTCCTGCTTCTATGATTTTTTTTTCGGCTTTCTCCCTCACTTGGAAGGCCAAGCCTCTCTCTCTGTCTCTCCAGCCTTCAGGTTCTTCCCATTTAAAGCCTTTCTTAATGACTTCAAATCTCTCCTGAATGATAACATAACACTTTGGGCTCTATCAAAAAATTAAGTGCTTGATTATATTGGATCTTGTATTGCTCCCTAACCATTTTTTGTATGTATGTTTAAATGCCACCTGTATGACAGCAAGAATTGTGCCTCATATACAGAGGGACCATCTAATCTGTCACCCAAACTGAGAGTAAAAAGAAGGTATTAATAATGACTCTTAGCTATCAGACATAATCAAGGGGTGTCCCTGGAAAGCCAGGACTAATGGTCACTCTATTTCATTTGTATCTGTCACAGTCCTTGGTACAGAACCCAGGTCAATAATTACTTGACTTAGATTGCTGTGCTGCTTTCCGAAGAACAAACAGAATTTTACCTATAAATCTTTGGATTTGGAATAACTTTTTGATTTCATAATCGTATCATGGGAATTGCTGTCAGTTTTGAATAACTAAAACACAGTAAGAGGGATAAGGGTAATATTTTAAGCTGTGGAACCCAGAGGAAAGGAATTATAAAGAAAATTGCATATTAACTAGTGTGACTTTATTCTGCAGGTGACAGAGAACCATTTATGATTTTTAAGTAGTAGGCTAATTTTGCGTGTGAATATGTGGGTTTGAAATGGTAAAGGATAAACTTGGAAAACCTGAGAATGGTTGAAAAGAGACTTTGGGTAATGGTTACCATAGTCTAACTAAGAAATGATAAGGGCTTGAACTTGGCCAGTGGTAATGAGAGAACATAGACTTCAGAGATTTTTTGACTTACTGCATAGGGGATAAAAGGGAAGGAATCAAGATGACTAGGTTTATGGACTTTTAGGAAACTCAGTGGACATATCCAGAAAAATAAGATTTGCCTCACAGAAATAACAAGCAGAATGCAGAAGAACCAGACATCTACTGATGTTCCTCTGTGTTGTCTTCTTAGCAAGCTCATTTTTGCCAGTTCCCAGGAGCAGTAATGTGGATCTAGGACCAGGTATCTCATAACACTATGGTTTTTCTGAAATGGGAAAAGCATATTCATTCATTTGATGATTCAGGTTAATTTTATGATGAACTTTGCTTATCCAAGTTAGGCAGAAATCTTCTTCCCCCACTTTCATAGCTATGTGTCATAGAACTATTGCAGAATCAGCAATGTGTTCTGTGATGTTTAGTTGTCATTATTTTCTGATATCCTTAGAACAAAGAATGAATACATAATGGAATGCCGTTACAAATGCAATGTCTACTATAATATCTGGTCCTGAATGAATGAAGAAATGCTCAGTCATTTAAGGAGCAACTGTATATGTCTAAGCTCACTGATGCAAATACAACCTGTTAATATATCCTGGTGAGAAATAGAATCAAAAATTCGATCTGAATGTTTGACATATAGAAGAAAATTTTTCATTGAAATATTCAATTAATGTTCAGCCTATGGTATAATTTTAGGTCACCCAACTTCACTTTTTAGAATCTTCTAGATTTTTGTAAGCACCTTCTATACAAAATTTCCAGATCAAATTATAATTTTAATTAGTATTTTAAATGAACATTTATCCATTAAACCAATATTATTGTGTACAATTGCAGATTGAACTCAATTTTCTCTTGCCTCCAATAAGGAAGGAACAACACAGATATGTCTGCACTTTTCTGAGCAAAGTCATGTACTCCTCACTGTGTTAGTTCCTAAGTCACTTCATCCTGTCGAAATCCATGACCACTGGGAAGACAAGAAGTCTTTGGCCAACTATCCCGTAAGGTGGCCCTGGGACACACAGCCTTTAGCAGAAGGAGAAATCACTGCATTTCAAGAAAATCCTGGTTCAACAAAAGGCAAGAGTTAGCCCTCCAACTTCTTCTAAGTGGAAGCTATTCCAATATAACTGTAGTTAAGCATGACTCCTGTAGGTAGACAAAATATATAACCAATATATTATATATTATATCATTTCAAGAGTTCTGGAAAGATCCTTCTGGCCAAAAATAATCTCCACCCACTGCTTAGTAGTGCCTCTGAGAGTATGGAGTTTCTTAACACATATGGAGTTTCTAAACACTAACACATAACAAAGTAGTGCCTCTGAGAGTATGGAGTTTCTTAACACAATGCTTTAAATGTATATAACCCTGTAAAGATGACTTCTTTGAAATGCATGCCAATGCATAGACGACTTATCCAATACTTTATCTTGAAAGTGCCCTTTCATAAGGAGGAAAAAGGAATGCCTTCCTATCCAAAGGCTACCCATGCTTTAATACACAGTTCTAATTCTATTCGGTTCTTGCCGCAAGAACCGCAATTACTTTTGCACCAACCTAATAGCCTGTGTAAAGCCTTATTCTGAAAAACTATGGTTCAAATGTCTACCCTCATTATATGCTGCCTACTGTAATTGTATGTTTATCTTATTCCTCCATAATAATATAAACTCGGAGCATGTGATGGAATGTTATAACTCCTTCTATTCCCCATGGCCCTAGCTCAGTGTCTTCTTGATCTAATTAATGCTCAGTAATAATTACTTACACATAGAACTTTAACTGTGTGTCCAGCAGAGCACTAGCTCTGTGGTCTCATTTATTTACTGTGATCAGAAACGACCTCATAAAGTAGAACAGAGTTTACTTTCATTTTAAGATTAAGCTGCCAGGGCTTGTAGCAGTTAAGTAACTTATTCAAGTTACACAGCCAGCAAATGGCACAAGCAGAACTCAAGTCCAGGAAGTCTGACTCCAGAGCCCATGTCTGTAACTCCTACACTGTACTGCCTCTATGAGCATTTGTTAAAACAGAGGAAAGAGCACAAGAGCGTTGGGTACTTAGTGTCACAGACAGTGCAGAAAGGAGAAACTAATTGTGATGAAAATCAGACCATTTCACACCAAAGTTCTGTTAAAAGTTGTTTCTACCCAGAATCACAGGCCCAAAGATTTCTGTTTATCTAGTAAGTGTGTCTTTCTCACTTACAATAAGGAAAGGGAGGCCGTCATATGCATGTGTCGCGGAGAAAGAAATCTGGAAATGTTGCTTCCAAATGAGCAACTTCCAAAGGAGGAAAGAAAACAAGCAGTCCAGGTGATCCTTTTGGCTGTGTCCATATTTAAGGAATGCCCGATCATCTGAATGTGTTTTGTTTCATTTTTTTCATTTTTTAATCATTTTTATTTTGTTTTTTACCATGCCACATAACACATCTTCTCACACAAGAAGTTGATACCCTGCCCATCTATAGACAAAAAAATCTAGAATACAATGTGAAAACTAAGTAAATGAAACAAATTCCTAGTAATTCATCAAGATCAGAAGAGGAAGTAGAGGCGATATGCCCCTGGAAAGCCATATTGGATCTTTGCACAGGGATAATTTGCTGGCATATTCATGGAAGCCAAATACTAAGGAACTATATTCCTTATCACATGGGACCTTCCACTTTTGCCTGAAGGAATTGTGAACTCCATAGGTTTGATGCTGCTGCTGAGAATAACATAAGAATGTAAATGAGGCAAATAGTATCAAATTAAGCTACTTGATTCTGGAAAAAAGATAACCCCCCTGTCCCCCTGCCCCCCGCCCAAAAAAAAAACTCTCCAGTTTGGTTTGAGAAGCAAGTGGGAAATCTAACAGAAAGTCCTTCCACCTTCACCATTGTACTGCTCTTTTATCCCCATTCCACCTCATACCACAAAAAGTCTATCTCCATTACACCAGATTTCTCTTTTAGACTCCTCCCGTGCTAAAGACCAACTCCCATGTCTATATCCCCATTGTTTTATTCCTTTGTCTAGACTGTTTAAAATAAATGATGGTGAGTTATGTAATCCATTTCCATCATCAACCATAACGAACAAAAAATTGGGTATTTTCCCAGCAGTTTTCAAGCTTTTTACCCCCCTTCTCCTTATTGTGCTCTGGTGTTTTTTATTATTAATAGGAAAATTACTCAAAAGAAGAAAAGCTTATTTTAGTTAATAATACATTGAGGAGCCAATTTTTGGTTTTAGCCTCCAGAGTAATGAGCAAATCTGAACTGGCCTAGCTCCAGTCAGACCAAAACAAAGCACCAGGAGTGAACAACTTATTAGAAAGGGACTGGTTATTGCCTAAAATGAAGATTTGTTTGGAGAGCAGCAATTCAAAGAAGTGAGATATAAGAAGGTGGAACTTTATTACACTGATGTAGGCCAATAATCCCAGTCTTAATTTTAGTTATAAGAAGAAAAATTTCTACAATAAGGTATGTACTTCACAAAATAAGGCCAACATAGTCAAAGAACAGACTTTAGAACTACAGTGTCAGAAATGATATATTGTCTGTATACTAGTAACCAAATTTTATAGACACCAATACTGCAGCTATTCCAAGTGCCATCCTAGAAGGTAAGTAGAACTGACCTGGTTTAGCCCTGCCCTGGTTGAGGGCACTGTTCTGAGAACCATTACTTCTTCTTATTTTTACTAGCATCCAAATGCACTGGGTGTCCCAAAGGCAGCTAGTCTGTGACAGAGCTAAAACCCAAACCCAGGCACTCTGATTTCAACATTCACTAGCTTGGTAACTTCTCAGTGTCATGGTTTCTTCAACTGTTAAATGAAATGGTAATATTAGCTCCCTAAATGGATTATTATAAGATTATAAGAATTAAATCATTTAAAATACACAAAGTACTCAGGATACATTGTAAGTACTCGATAAATATCAACTACTAGTTTTTTCCCAAAACAAACTAAGACCCTCCCAAAAATGCTTTATTGCAATCAGGATACAGTCTTAGATTCCCAGGAAGTTCTACTGGATCCAAGATGAATTCCATGACCTGAATGGCTTAAAACAAATATAGGAGAAAAGGTCTGTTCTGCCAGCTTCCACCCTATTGCCCAAATCTTCTATTCCAAAGTGAAGAATTAGAATAGGTTTAATAAGAAACAGAAGAAAGCTCAAAAGGCAGAGTGTAATTATCTAGGACAAGATTATTTTTCATAGTTGACATTAAAAGTTGGCCTCTAGAAATGTGACTCAATTTTGTGATTTCAAATTTGACCAACCCATAGACAGAGGAAGACAGTAAGGAAGCTAGGAGCAACAACTTCCTTTTATGACTGACAATGACAATACCATTCACACAGCATCCAAACAAGAAATCAAAGACTAAGGAGTCTTCACTTCCTCATTTCCACTCGCTTGCCAAAAGCAAATGATACTTAAATGTTTCTCTGCCTGTGCAACCAATATAGTATCCATTTCCTGAACTTCTGAATAGTCATCCTGAAAGTAATCTCTTTATTCCACAATCCTCCTCCTAGAGTGACAGTACAGTTAATGTGTCTGACTGCAAAAATAGCCACAGTACTTTGCAGTGCAGTTCCATCCATCAAGAGACAGAGTCAGCTGGGCGTGGTGGCTCACACCAGTAATCCCAGCACTTTGGGAGGCCAAGGAGGGCGGATCACAAGGTCAGGAGATCGAGACCATCCTGGCTCACATGGTGAAACCCCATCTCTACCAAAAGTACAAAAAATTAGCCGGGTGTGGTGGCATGTGCCTGTAATCCCAGCTACTCGGGAGGCTAAGGCAGGAGAATTGCTTGAACCTGGGAGGCAGAGGTTGCAGTGAGCCAAGATTGTGCCACTGCACTCCAGCCTGGGCAACGGAGCAAGACTCCATCTCAAAAAAAAAAAAAAGAGAGAGAGAGAGAGAGAGTCCATTTCTTCACCCATTCAGGTATCACCATGTTGGGAGTAGCCTGGCTAATTCCTCTGGCTAATAGACAGCAACAGAAGTGACATTGTGAGTTCCAAGCCTAGGCCTCAAAAAACCCTACAGCCCCTGCTCTTGCTGTTCTTAGAACCTAGTGCCTGCCATATAAAAACCCCAGGTTAGCCTGCTGCATAATGAAGGATTTGTGGCCTAGCAACCCTGACACCCTGACAGGGTCCAGTTATCCTAGAAGCTTCAGCTGCCAACTTAACCTACCAGCTGACTACACACATAAGAGAGAACCTAGCAGGATTAGCTGAACTGGTCCAGACAAAAAGAATTGGCCAACTGACGCACAGAAAAACTAAATAAATAGCGATTGCTTTAAGCCACTAACTTTTTAAGTAGTTTGCTATTCAGCAAAAAAGATTCCATTTAATACAGATTTCATTTAATCTTTTAAAAATTGCAGGTAAAAATATCATTTAACATAGAAGCAACATTCATAAAAAAGAAATTATAGGAAATAAAGATCAATAGAACACTTTTAAAATTAGGAGATTTTAATTTCCACTTCTCAGTCCATAAAAGCTACATGGGAAAAAATATGTGAGGATATAAAATATTGAAATAATATAATTATAAAGTAGACTTGATTAATATTTATTGAACTATCTGCCTTAAAAATAGAGAATACTCTTTTGAAGGCAATAAAGGCAGAAATTAAATACAAAACCAAATAACAGAAAGGTCTTCTACCTGGAAATTTAAAACTAGTAAGCAAAATTTCCAGAAAGTAATAATAACAACACTATTATAAAGTCCGTAAAATGCAGCTAAAACACTGTTTAAAAACAAATTTTGGCATTTAACTTATATCACCCAGATGGCTGACTAGACTCAATCAGGAGGAAGCACCAAGGGACCAGAACATCAGAAAGAATGGTGCGCTCCTAGCAGATCCTCAGAGGGAAAGCACTGAGGGTAAATGGAGGGAAGACACAGATGCTGGGTTGAAAGGGGAGGAAGCTGAGAACCCTGTACAGGGCTACCATGCACTGGAATTTGTTCCTGGCCCACAGTCACTAATGGGAAGGAGGTGAGTTGAACTGGCAAGAGCAACCACTCTTACTATAGTCCTCTGGCATCCTGGCAGGAGAAGACCCTTGGCCACCACAGACACTTGAGTTGTCAGGGAGAACTGCTTAGACAAGTGGTAGGGGCAGAACTCCAGCTGGTGCGGAGCTCAGAGGGTCTGGTGTAGGAGCGACTACAGTGGAGCACAGCCAGGGATACCCATTCCCCTAGACTGAAGTTGTGCCCACAGGAGACTTTTAGTCTCAGGGATAAAGTTAAATCTTAACTCTGCAGGATGGTACTGCCTGCAAGATGGGGCCAGTCTGACCTGAGCACCCGTCAGTCTGCTGGCATCTCCCAGGACCCCAGTTTGGCCATGCCTGCTTGCGGTGCAGCCTTCAGGTACCTCCTGGGGGGCGCACATCATAGCATCTGTGCTGGCAGACCACACCTGACTTGTAGAGTGTACCAGCAAAGAAGCCCCCATAGACACACATCAGCCCACCCACGCCCTCCCTGTACTGCAGTCTCCCACTTGCCACTTTGACTGCACACACTCGACCATGGCCATCCCCAACATCGCTTGGCCAGCATGGCTGTGCACCGGTGGACCTTACCTTTCCTTCCCCACCAGCGCATGTGTGCACGTGCACCCAACCATGTCACTGCTGCCAGTGTGAGTACACTCTGCCCCTCTCCCCTTGCCACACTGCCATTGTTGTCAGTGTTGGCAGGCAGGGAACCCACCAGCCCCACCCCCACTAGCCGCTCCCTACCCCTGCCACCCACCACCACCCTGCCCCTGTGCTAACACTGCTGCCAGCGCAAAACTAGGCAAAAAGAACAGGAAAGCCGCCCTGGCTCTGAGCAGTCACTGCCACTGACCCGAATGTGCACATAGGACACACACTGTCCTGCTCCCACTAGCGCCCTGCCTCCATCCTAACACCACCATCAGCAAGAACGCACACACAGTTGCTGGCAAAGGGGAGGGCACCACCCCAACCATGCTGCTAATGTGACTACTGTGAACACCCACATGAAAGCCAGTATCCCAGCACGTGCTAGCACCTTGCCCCAGCTGATGACTGTGCAGTCCACTGCACTGCTCTTGCCACTGCTGCTGGTATATGTGAATGAGGACAGATGCCACTGCCACTGCCACTGCCCTATGAAGTGCTTTGGCTGGCACCCCCCCATTGGAGTGTTGTGACCAGCGGTCTGGGAGCATCTGGGCCCCTCCAACACAGCAGGTTTCTAACCTTAAGGAGCCAGAGAACAAAGCTGGGCTTGATATCAGTCCCCCAGGTTTAGAGAATGCAGCCTAGGAGCCCTGAGCTGAGCCTTGGTCCACCAAAATCTTCCAATAACAGAGCCAGTCGACTGAGTTCACCTTATACCACAAACCCCCAAGGTCATCAAATAGAATTAAAAAAAGAACATCCAAAGGATAGCAACTTCAAAGATTGAAGGAATATTAGCCCACAAAGATGAGAAAGAACCAGCACAAGAACTCTGACAACTCAAAAAACCAGAGTATCTTCTTTCCTCCAAACAACTTCACTAGTATTCCAGCAAAGATTCTTAACCAGGCTGAGATGGCTGAAACAATAACAATGGAATCAAGAATATGGAATATGGTTGGGAATGAAGATCATGTGGTTGGGAATGAAGAAAATGTTGAAACCCAATGTAAGGAAGCTAAGAATCCTAATAAAGTGATACAGGAACTGACAGAAAAAAATAGCCAGTAGAGAAAAGAATGTAACTGACCTGATACAGCTGAAAAACACACTACAAGAACTTCATAATGCAATCAGAAGTATTAACAGAATGATAGACCAAGATGAGGAAACAGTCTCAGAGACTAAAGACTGACTTTCTGAAATAAGGCAGTCAGACAAAAATAAAAAGAACAGAATGAAAGGAGATAAACAGAACCTCTGAGAAATATGGGATTATGTAAAGAGACCAAATTTATGACTCATTGGTATCCCTGAAAGAGATGAGGAGAATGGAGGCAACTTGAAAAACATATTTCAGGATATTATCCATGAGAATTTCCCCAACATAGCTAGCGTGGCAAACATGCAAGTTCAGAAAATTCAGAGAACTCTCACAAAATACTTCACAAGAAGATCAACACGAAGACATATAATCATCAGAATCTCCAAGCTTGAAATGAAAGAAAAAAATGTTAAAGGCATCAAGAGAGAAAGAACAGGTCACATACAAAGGGAAGCCTAGCGGGTTAACAGCAGACCTCTCAGCAGAAACCCTACAAGTCAGAAAAGAATATTCAACATTCTTAAAGAAAAGAAATTCCAACCACAAATTTCATATCCTGCCAGACTAAGCTTCATAAGCAAAGGAGAAATAAAATCTACTTCAGATGAGCAAATTTGTTACCACCAGACCTGCCTTACAAGAGTTCCTGAAAGAAGTGCTAAATATGAAGAGGAAAGACCATTACCAGCCAAAAACACACAAATACACAGACCATTGACACTATAAAACAACCACACAAACAAGATGACATAATAACCAGCTAATGACACAATAAGAAGATCAAATCCACACGTATTAATACTAACCTTGAAGGTAAATGGCATAAATATCCTGATTAAAAGACACAGAGTGGTAAGCTGGATAAAGAAGCAATACCTAATAGTACGTTGTCTTCAAGAGACCCATTTCACATAGGCTCAAAATAAAGGGATGGAGAAAAATTACCAATCAAGAGGAAAACAGAATAAAAAAAGGGGTACAATCCTAATTCCAGACAAAACAGACTTTAAGTCAACAAATATCAAAAAAGACAAAGAAGGATATTACAAATGGTAAAGGTTTCAATTCAACAAGAAGACCTAACCATCCTAAATATATATGCACCCAACACAGAAGTGCCCAGATTCATGAAGCAAGTTCTTAGAGACCTTCAAAGAGACTTGGACTCTCATACAATAATAGTGAGAGACTTCAACACCCCATTGACAGTATTAGACAGATCATTGAGTTAGAAAATTAACAAAGCTATTCAGGACCTGAACTTAACACTGGACCAAATCTATCTAATAGACATCTACAGAACTCTCCCACACAATAATAATGGGAGACTTCAATACCCCACTGACAGTATTAGACAAATCATTGAGTCAGAAAATTAACAAAGATATTCAGGACCTGAACTTAACACTGGACCAAATCGATCTAATAGACATCTACAGAACTCTTCACCCCAAAACAACAGAATATACATTATTCTCATCACAACATGGTACATACCAAAATCAACCACACAATCAGACAAAAAACAATCCTCAGCAAATGCAAAAGAACCAAGATCATACCAACCACTCTTTCAGACCACAGGGCAATAAAAATAACATTCAAGACTTAAAAAGTAGCTCAAAACCATACAATTACATGGAAATTTAAAAACCTGTTCCTGAATGATTTTTGGATAAATAATGAGATTAAGGCAGGAATAAAGAATTCCTTTGAAACTAATGAGAACAAAGATACAACATACCAAAATTTCTGTGACACAGCTAAGGAAGTGTTAAAAGAAAAATTTATGGCATTAAATGGCTACATCAAAAAGTTAGAAAGACCTCAAGTTAACAACTAAATATCACAACTAAAAGAACCAGAGAAGCAAGAGCAAACCAACCCCAAAGCCAGCAAAACACAAGGAATAACCAAAATCAGAGTTTAGCCAAAGGACACTGAGGCACAAAAAATCCATTCAAAAGATCAACAAAGCCAGGAGTTGGTTTTTGAAAAAAAATTAATAAGATAGATAGACTGCTAGCTATACTAATAAAGAAGAAAAGAGAGAAGATCAAAATAAACACAATTAGAAATGACAAAGGAGATAATACCACTGACCCCACAGAAATACAAACAACCTTGAGAGAATATTATGAACACCTCTGTGCACACAAACTACAAAATCTAGAGGAAATAGATAAACTCCTGGACACATAAACTATCCCAAGACTGAACCAGGAAGACTGAACAGACCAATAATGAACTCCGAAATTGAATCAGTAATAAATAGCCTACCAACCAAAAAAAGCCCAGGACCAGATGGATTCACAGCTGAATTTTACCAGATGTACAAAAGAGTTGGTACCATTTCTACTAAAACTATTCCAAAAAATTGAAAAGGGACCCCTCCACAACTCATTCTATAAGGCCATCATCATTCTGCTACAAAAGCCTGGCAGAAACACAACCAAAAAAGAAAACTGAAAGGTCAAAATCCTTGATGAACATTGATGCAAAAATCCTCAACATAATACTAGCAAACTGAATTCAGCAACACATCAAAAAGCTAATCCACCTTGTTGATCTTTTGAATGGATTTTTTGTGTCTCAGTGTCCTTTGGCTAAACTCTGATTTTGGTTATTCCTTGTCTTCTGCTGGCTTTGGGGTTGGTTTGCTCTTGCTTCTCTGGTTCTTTTAGTTGTGATATTAGGTTGTTAACTTGTTAAAAGGAATAAAGCTAATCAAGTAGGCTTTATTCCTGGGATGCAAGGTTGGTGCAACATACACAAATCAATTAATGTGATTCGTCATATAAACAGAACTAACAACAAAAACCACATGATTATCTCAAAAGATGCAGAAAAGGCTTTCAATAAAATTCAATATCCCATCATGTTAAAATACTCTCAATAAACTAGGTATTGAAAGGACATACCTCAAAATAATAAGAACCATATATGACAAACCCACAGCCAACATCATACTGAATGGGCAAAACCTGGAAGCATTCCCCTGAAAAATCGGCACAAGACAAAGATGCCCTCTCTCACCACTCCTATTCCTATGGTGTTGGAAGTCCTGGCCAGAACAATCAGACAAGATAAAGAAATAAAGGGCATCCAAATATGAAGGGAGGAAGTCAAGCTATCACTGTTTCCAGATGACATGATTCTATACCTAGAAAACTCTAAAGTCTCAGACCAAAAGCTCCTAAAGCTGATAAACAACTTCAGCAAAGTCTCAGAATACAAAATCAATGTACAAAAATCACTAGCATTCATACACACCAACAACAGTCAAACTGAGAGCCAAGTCAGGGATGCAATCTCATTCACAATTGCTACAAAGAGAATAAAATATCTAGGAATACAACTAACCAGGGAGGTGAAAGATCTCTACAATGAGAACTACAAACTCAAGGAAATCAGAGGTGACACAAATAAATGGAAAAACATTCCATGCACATGGATAGGAACAATCAATATTATTAAAATGTCCATGCTGCCCAAAGCAATTTACATATTCAATGCTATTCCTATCAAACTATCAATGACACTCTTCACAGAACCAGAAAAAAGAACTATTCTAAAATTCATGTAGAACCAAAAAAGGGCCTGAATAGCCAAGGCTATCCTAAATAAAAAGAACAAAGCAGGAGGCATCATGTTACCTGACTTCAAACTATACTACAGGACTACAGTAACCAAAACAGCATGGCAGTGGTACAAAAACAGACACAGAGGCCAACAGAACACAATAGAGAGCCCAGATATAAGGCTGTACACCTACAACCATCTGGTCTGTAACAAAGCTGAAAAAATCAAGCAATGAGGAAAGGACTCCCTATTCAATAAATAATGCTGGGATAACTGGCTAGCCACAAGCAGAAGATTGAAACTGAACCCTTTCCATACAACATATACAAAAATCAACTCAACAAGGGTTAAAAGCTTAAATGTAAAACCCAAAACTCTAAAAACCCTGGAAGACAACCTAGGCAATGCCATTCTAGACATAGGAATGGGCAAAGATTTCACAATGAAGACATCAAAAACATTTGCAACAAAAGCAAAAATTGACAAATGGGATCTAATTAAACTAAAGAGCTTCTGCACAGCAAAAGGAACTATCAACAGAGTAAACAGACCACCTACAGAATTGGAGAAAGAATTTGCAAACTATGCATCTGACAAAGGTCTAATATTCAGCATCTATCAAGAACTTACACAAATTTAGATTAAAAAAATAACTTCATTAAAAAGTGGGCAAAGAACATAAACAGGCACTTTTCAAAAAAAAAAAAATACATGCAGCCAATAAGCACAAAAAAATACAAAAATTAGCTAGGTGCAGTGGCACGCACCTATAGTCCCAGCCACTGGGGAGGCTGAGGAGGGAGGACTGCTTGAGTTTGGGAGGCAGAAGTTACAATCAAGAGATCACACTGGCTGATCTCAGCCTCTAATCTCAGCACTTTGGGAGACCGAGGCGGGTGGATCATGAGGTCAGGAGATTGAGACCATCCTGGCTAACACAGTGAAATTTCGTCTCTACTAAAAATACAAAAAAAAAAAAAAAATTAGTCAGGCGTGGTGGCAGGTGCCTGTAGACCCAACTACTTAGGAGGCTGAGGCAGGAAAATGGCATGAACCCGGGAGGCGGAGCTTGCAGTGAGCTGAGATCGCACCACTGCACTCCAACCTAGGCAACAGAGCAAGACTCATTCTCAAAAACAAGAGATCACATCACTGTCCTGCAGCCTGGGCAATAGAACGAAATCATGTCTCTCAAATAAAAAGGAAAGAAAAGAAAGCTCAATATCAGTATCACTGGTCATGAAAGAAATGCAAATCAAAACCACAACGAGATACCATCTCACACCAGTCAGAATGGCTATTACTAAAAAGTCAAAAAATAACAGATCCTGGTGAGGTTGCAGAGAAAAGGGAACACTTATACACTGTTGATGGGAGTGTAAATTAGTTTAACCATTGTGGAAAGCAGTGTGGCAATTCCTCAAAAAGCTTAAAAATAGAACTATCATTTAACCCAGCAATCCCATTACTGGGAATATACCCAAAGAAATATAAATTATTCTATCATAAAGACACACGCATCCCTATGTTCATTGCAGCACTATTCACAATAGCAAAGACATGGAATCAACCTAAATGCCCATCAAAAGTAGACTGAATAAAGAAAAATGTGGTACATGTACACCATGGAATACTACGTAGTCATAAAAAGGAAAAAGATCACGTCCTTTGCAGGGACATAGAGGGAACTGGAAACCATTATCCTCAGCAAACTAATGCAGAAACAGAAAACCAAATATAACATAGTCTTACTTATAAGTGGGAGTTAAATGATGAGAACACATGGACACAAAGAGGAACAACAGACACTAAGGACTATCAGAGAGTGGAGTGTGGGAGGAGGGAGAAGATCAGAAAAAAATAACTATTGGGTACTAGGCTTAGTACCTGGTGACAAAGTAATCTGTACAACAAACCCTCATGACATGAGTTTACAATATAACAAACCTGCACATGTACTCCTGAACCTAAGATAAAAGTTTAAAACAATTAATTAATTTAATTAAGTGAATGGATAACCTCTGGTATAGCTATATAATTGCTTACTACTCAGCAATACTAAGGAGCAAACAATTGATATGAACAACATGAATGTATCTCAAAATCCATATGTCAAGTAAAAGAGGCCAGATGAAAAAGAGTACAGACTGTATGGTTACAATGATATAGGATTCTAGAAAGTGCAAACTGACCAATAGTGACAAGAAGTGTATCAGTGGTTATCTGGGGATGGGGATGGAGAAAGGATGGATTACAACAGGGTGATGAAAATTAAATGTCATCTTGATTTTGGTAATGGTCTCACAAGTATATGTAGATATATGTTAAAACTCATAAGACTATACTTTTAAAAAAGTCAATGAAAAATAATTGAAATATTTAAAATATGACTCAAAAATTGAGAAAAAGAATATCAAAATAAACCAATAGAAAAAAAAGGAAATTTTTTTAAAAAAAGGAAAATTTATTCTCATTTAGAAAACAGAAAAAATTGTAAAATTAAATAAATAATCTTATAACTAAAATAAATAAACCACTAGCAAAACTAATCAAGGAAAAAAGATGAAGTGAAAATACTTTAAATAAAATTATTATAAAAGCAGACAAAGGAGAGAGGAAACAGAGGAAATTTTTAAAGACTCATAATAAATTACTTTCCTTAACAACAAGCAAATAAATTTTAAAACTTGGATGAAACAAATAATTTTCTAAGCATTAGCTACCAAAATTGAAGGAAAAAAAAACCTAAACAGAGTAATATCAATAGAAGAAATGAAAATAAAAGTTAAGTCCCCCAACTCCCAAATAAACCTCTAGGCTGAAATGGTTTCAGAATACTATTTTTCTATTTTTATTTTTATTTTTTTGAGATGGAGTTTTGCTCTTGTTGCCCAGGCTGGAGTGCAATGGTGTGATCTCGGTTCACCACAACCTCCGCCTCTCAGGTTCAAGCAGTTCTCCTGCCTCAGCCTCCCAAGTTGCTGGGATAACAGGCATGCACCACCATGCCTGGCTAATTTTGTATTTTTAGTAGAGACGGGTTTCTCCATGTTGGTCAGGCTAGTCTCAAACTCCTGACCTCAGGTGATCCGCCCACCTCAGCCTCCCCAAGTGCTGGGATTACAGGTGTGAGTCACCGCATCCGGACTTCAGAATACTTTCAGCAAATTTTTACATTTAAAATTTGTAAAGACAAATATCTCTAATTGCATCTATACTGTTTCATGGCATTAAAAAGGAAAAAAAATCCTTAAAAAATACCAATGTGTTATATTAGCAGTACATTTAAAACAGTACATTAGAAAAAATGATCCACTAAGATCAAGTGGGGTTTATTCCAATAATGCAAGAATAATTCGGGATTATTAATGTAATTTACCTACTATAATTCATCATATGCATATATCTGAGGAGAAAAAATCATATAATCATCTCCCTGGATGCTAAAAAGACAAAATTCAAAATCATTCCTAATTTTAATAATGAATAATGTAAGTATAGATAAGAAATTTGTTTTGCCCAAAGTCAGCATTATGCATAACTGAGGAATTCCCACTAAGGACAAGAGGAGAAGAAAAATGATCACTATGACTACTATGATTTAACATCGTACTGGAGTTAGCAGCCAAGGCAATTGAATATAAGAACAAAATTTGAAGATAAAAAATTAGGAAAGAAGACAGTAAATTTTCACTCTTTGCGGATGATATGATTGTATACCTTGGAATATAAGAGCATCAACTAGAAAACTATTACAAACAATAAGAGAATTGAGTAAATTAGCAGGGTAAAAAATTATTATATAGGAATCAGTGGTTTTCACATACACAAAAGCCAACAAATTAAAAGATATAATGGGATAAAAGACCCCATTAGCAATTAGCAACATATATGTGTGTGTGTGTGTGTGTGTGTGTATACACATTCGTGTGTGTGTGTGTGTGTGTGTGTGGATGGGATCTTGCTACATTAATAAATGTAGCAAGAAATTTATTAAATCAATGGAATAATGCACCTTTAAGGGGCACAGATGGACAGGTCTTGAAGAGAAAGACTCCAAATAACAAAGATGTTTATTATTTTTAATTAATGTGTATATGTAATACAACAATGAAAAATATGAATAGTTTTTTATAGATAAGCAGATTCCAAAGTATATGGACAAAAATACACATAGAATCAGTGAGAAACCACTGAAAAAGAAGAGCAATGAGGATGAATTAGCCCAACAAATACTGAAACATATTAAAACACCACCATAATTTAAAGAGAATCATGCTAGTATATAAATAACAGACCAAAAACAAAATGGAAAAGTAAGTCCACAGGTATGCCCAAATCATTATGTAATTGTAATTTATGACAAAATGTTATCATAAACCAGTGGTAAAAAGACAAAGTATTCAACAGATGATTTTAAGACAACTAGGTACGCATCTGAAAAAAAAAATCAGGTTATATCAATATCTCAAATCATGTTCCAAGAAAAATGTCCAAGAGATGAAATAATTAAATTTAAAAAACATGAAATTCTCAAAGTAACAGAAGAAAACATAGAAAAATTATTTTATGGTATGGGTGTGCATAGAGCCTAAGCACAACTCAAAACGCCAGAGATCCTAAAAGCAAATACTGGTGAATGTAAATGATCAGTCCAGTCCCCGGGTTCCACACTCCCTCGACCTCCCCTCCTCCCAGTATCTTGTCTAACACCCTGCTTTGGCTATTCACTCTATAGGTACCCCACCTTTCCAACAATTACAATTTGTAATTATTGGAATTATTGTAATTTCCAATAATTGTAATCTCCAATATAATTGTAATTTCCAATAATTACAACCTCTGCATAATCTCAATTCCAAGAACCTACTCCCTGTGCAGCAGTGAACCTAGCAGCTTTATTATAACCATCCTTAGAACCCTTCAGGCCCTACAGACTACTGATTGCACTGCCTGTTCATCGACCCTTGCCTCTCATATCTTCACTGAACTTAACCACTTAAAATCTAGGATCAATCATTATACTCTCTCTCAAATAAGCCCTCAAATCCCTTGCCCTCTCTTTCTTCATCACACTTTGAACACATGTCACAGTGGTTAAATCTAGCTGCTTGCCTGTTCCACACTTGAACCAGGAAAGCTGAACCTGGCTCAGAAAACCATATAACCATGCTAAATGTTCTCACTTTAATTCATGACTCATGATCACTAAGTTCTAGTAAGCAATGATGCTCGCCAATGATATGATTAACCTATTCCATTTGATCTTCCACTCTCTAAGATAGCTATTCTATTCCTTCTCCTTTTTCCTCAAGCTTCCAACTCCTTCTCTACTACTGTCCCTCTCAGCTGATGGCTTTGCTTCTATTTCACTGAGAAGACAGAAAAAATAAAAAGAGAACTTTGACAATCTTCATATAGAAACACCTACCTTCATCTATCCCCATATCTTCTACTCTTTTCCCTATTCCTACGTATAAGCTGTCTATGCTCCTAATGCCAGCCTGTAACGAGGGCTATAGATTATAGTCCATGATTCCTTATTCAGTAATTCTTCCTTTTCAGCAGCACCATCTGTTCCCCTCTATCTTAGTCTCTCCCGGCAATGTGTAAATCTGCTGTCATTTGTCCTAAAAGTCTCCTCTCTATGGCCAACTCCCTTGGAGATGTCACTCAGTCTCCTGCCCACAAATACATAGTGATGATTCACAAATGTATGTGTCTCTAGATCAAAACCCTCCCCTGCAAACCAGACCCTGGCTTCCTATTTAATGTTTTTACTTGGATATCTAATCAGCACCTCAAATTTAACATGTACAAAACTGTTCCTATTTTTCCCCTACCCCTATTAAGATTGTTAGTCTATCCTTCCAGTTATCAGGCAAATCAATTTAGAGTTATCCTTGATCTGTCTTCCACAACTGGAATCCAATCCATCAGCAAATCTTGTAAGCTCTATCTTCACCGTATCTGTGCTGCACTCCTTCTCATTGCCCAACTATTACCACTCCAGTCTAGGCCAACATTAGCTCCCACCGTTGGCTCTCAATTACTGTGGTAGCCTGTTAACTGATCTTCACACATCTACCTTTGTGCGCTTCAATTTTTTTCTCCACAAAGACAGAGTAAATCTGTTAAAATCTAAGTCAAATCAGATCACTTTTCCCTAAAACCCTCCGAAGCTATGGTTCCCAAACTGTGTCCCAAGGAACCCTGGGACCCTGCAGTGAACTTCTGAGATGTCTTAAAATTTTCAGAGAGAAATCCAGAGATATTCAGTATCCTTTGGATACAAGGTGAGCTAGATCACATTACATTTTTTTATGATGTCATATCTTTGCAAAGCATATTTTAAGCATGATTTAAGCATAGCTTGCTCTGATAAAAAGCACGTCCCACTGAAAAAAACAATGTGGAACAGAAAATGAGTATGGCAGTATCCAATCCAATTCCAAAGTTTGAGAGTCTGTGCTATAAGCAAGGGATGCAGACATCATATTAATAAATAATTTTGATTAGTTAAGAATGAAATTAAAATGTTCTTCTCTTTCAATTTATGTGTTTTTTAAAAATAGCTACTAAGTTGTTAGGACAAATAAATACCAAGGTCTCTGCTCATAACTATTTAATAAATAACACTGCTAGGTCTCTCTTTTGGCCTAGAAGTATGATGAAAAATTCCAAACTAAGTGGCCCTAAATTGATTTAAAAAAAAAAAAAAAAAAAACTGAAAATTATCAGTGTACCTGAGGCAGGGAAGAGTGACTGACAAGCAGTTTGGAGGGGCAGCAGGGGCCAGATCTTGCAGAATAGCAGAGCGTCAGAAGCCATAGTGGGGAATTTTAACGCTATACTAAGAGCAATTGGAGGCTTGAAGTTATTTTAAGCAGATGAGTAATTTGACCAGACTTACAATTTTTAATGATCAAGCTGCTCCATGGAGACAGTGTTGGGGAAAGATAAGACGCAGAAGTGGAGAACCTATCCGGCTATCATCTAGTCCAAAGAACCTGGTGGCTTGAACTTGGCGGAGCAGTGGAGGTGGAAGTGAAGGGAGACCAGCAGTACTTTGTAGGTAACATTTACAAGGCTTGGTGAGGGATTGAATGAAAGGGGTAAGGGGAGCAGGAGTATCAAGAATGACTCCTAAACTTCTGGCTTGAGCAAGTAGGTACCCCTACCTGAAATAAAGATAGGGAGGAACTAGTTTCAGGCAGAATAGCATGGCTTAGGGTTTTTTTGTTTGCTTGCTTGTTTTTATTTATTTCTGGAGAGGAGTCTCACTCTGTTGCCCAGGCTGGAGTACAAGTGGTGCTATCTCAGCTCACTGCAACCTCCACCTCCTAGGTTTAAGCAATTCTCCTGCCTCAGCCTCCCAAGTAACTGGGACTACAGGCACACGCTACCACGCCCAGCTAACTTTTTGTATTTTAGTAGAGATGTGGTTTTACTGTGTTGCCCAGACTGGTCTCGAACTCCTGAGCTCAGGCAATCTACCCCGACTCGGCCTCCCAAAGTGCTAGGATTACAGGCATGAGCCACCACACCCGGCTGACAGCTTAGGTTTAGATGTTTTAAATTTAAGATACTTACAATTAAATTTAAAAGATGATTTAAAATTAAAAGTTTAAATTGTAAGTATCTTACAATTTAAGATGACAGTAGGCAGGTATTTAGGTTTGAATATGAAATTAATATCCCTTTCCCTAAATATGGTATGATTGTCCATTCCCCCTCAGTCTTTGTCTTACAGAGTTATTCTTATCTCTAGCAATACTCTTAGCATATACAATCTCATCCAGGCCCAACTCAAATGCATCCTGCCAAGACAGACAGCACATTAGGGGCCCCATCTGGAAGTGTGCACAAAATGTAGTTTTGCTATTATATAATAAACCAGCATTCAGGGTGTCTAGATGGATGCAGGCACAACCATATGTTTTTCAGTTTCCACACTATTCCTTGAAAACAAACTTGCTTCACTGGGATGTTGACAGCCTTCCTAGACCCTTCCAATTGCTCCTCCCTTAGGGTTCCACATTGTTCTTATTTCAATTGCTATTGCTTAGGGTCTTACAGAAAACTAAGCAAACCACTGAAATATGACCCTACTCCCCAATGACTTTGAATTTTACTGCAGCCTGGATCCCTCTACTATAATGCTACAACGTATCAAGTCACCATGAATTGAAGTAGCTTAAATTAAACCAGAATTTGACACTCTCCTATTGGCACTGTATTTTGGACTGTCTGCCACCTATGAGTGCCAGTTTTTTCTACTTTGACTAATCATTCCACACTTTGGGGTTCTAGCATGCCTCACCCAAGCCTGTTTCGTTGATAAAAGTCTCCATGTCTTTTCTCTTTCCTTCTGGAAACCCAGATTTGTCCTTTAAAATCCCACTCAAGCACCAGCAGCACTTTCATTTATTCTCTCTTGGGATGGTATCGTTAAATATATTAGAACTAAATATTTCCTCCACATTGCCTTTAGTTGTTCCATAGCATTTCTCCTGATATAGCAGGGTACATACATATTTATGGATTTTTTCCCCTTTATGCTAGATATTTCAGTAATTTGGCCTCTACTAAATAAATCCCACCATCATGTAGTCATTTGTATTGATTTGTGCTTATACACAGCCAATTCTATTTGTATAAATGACTACAATACACAGAAATTTTGATTACTATTATAATTACTGAATTGCTTTCTTGTAATCATGGTAGTAACCATTTTAAGGTTGATGTTCCAATTTCTACATATGTTTAGCTTCTCTGTATATGTCTTATGCTTATTTCTATTAAATTAGACAGTTTCTATTAAATTAGACAGTTTCTCTCTAAAGTTACCTATGTTTTACACTTATTTCTATTAAATTAGGTGTATGCTTATTAGACAGTTCAATAAAGCAGAGGAACAACCTCTGCTTTATTAAAACTTTCCATAGCAGAATGTACTTTCCTGCAGCAAGAATCCTTTGATCCAATTTGGGTACATCCAGTATATTATGTAGCACCTCTGTTAAAATGCTCTTTTTTTTGGAGACAGGGTCTCACTCTGTCATCCAAGCTGGAGTGCAGTGGTTTGACCATAGCTCACTGCAGCCTAGAACTTCCGGGCTCAAGTAGCAATCCTCATATATCAGCCTCTGAGTAGCTGGTACCACAAGTGCACACCACCACACCCTGCTAACTTCTTTAAATTTTTTAATAAAGATGGGGTCTCCCTATGTTCCCAAGGCTGGTCTCAAATTCCTAGGCTCAAGCAATCCTTCTACCTTGGCCTCCCAAACTGCTGGGATTATAGGCATGAGCCACCACACCCATCCTAAAATATTCTTGAAGTCATGCTTACTGTGCTACATCAATTTGTTTCAGCCCACAACTGAGGATCAATCTTAGAAATGTTATTAACTCATTGGCCATAATTTATTGCCTTAATTACGTATCACTTGCAATTACTAGTCATCCACCCTAAAGATAAGCTTTCATGTATTGTCTGGTTCTTTTAGTTTATCAGAACACATCAATATCTACAAACTTTTCCCTTTGCACTTGATCTTTTAATAATTCGATCTCTTCTGAATGAAACAATTCATCAGGTTTTGTATTTGTATTGATTTCAACTTATGTCATTGTTTCTTCATCACTCAAATGCTTTCTAATCTACTAGATTCTTAAAGAGTTGTGTAAATGTTGGCATATCCTTTGAAATCATTCAAGTATAAAAGAAATTCTGTAATTCCCATTCCCTATTTTTGTTTTGCCCTCTTTTCTTCTTAGCAGTTTCTGTGTCAACCAGAAGCAAGAAGGATTAAGTTCCTTAAATGATTCCTAATTTCTATTCATTTTTTCTAAAGAATATGTTAGCAACTCCTACAGGTCTCAGTGTCTTGAAGTATTGACAGTTGATCATTAATGTCTATTTAGTAGGTACCATTTCTTCCCTACGGTGTGTTTTTATAAAATTGCTTGCTTCTGCCCAACAGTCTCTAACTTACCATCAGCTGGAATGAACGATTTTTACCCTGTTCAACTCTACATGTCCCAAGGCACTAAGGCAAATAGGCTCTTCAAATGAAAACAGCTCAGACAATATTTGTTGAATTAAGTCATTAGATGTATTGAAGGAAATGCTCACAGGCCCAAGTCTCTTAAATTAACGGGAATAGCTCTTCTGTGGTAGCTCTCTGGTCCCTAAATTGATCTGTTTTCCTAGTTTTCTATTATAGCTTCACTTAGAACACACAATCAATACAAAATAAGTAGCCCAGCCCAGCCAGGAAGTACATGACAAAAAATTAACTCTAGGCAAACAGAACTCAAGGAGTCATTATATGTAGTTAAAATCACCTAGCCATATTCTTAACTCATTTAAATCTTTACATGTTAAAATAATAAAGTGTGTTTAGATACCATCTAACTGAAAGTTTCTTTTTATAAAATTCCATCTCTTAGTTCCACCTCTTTAAAAAAAATTATTCAAGTTTTGATGTTTATTCTCAGACTTAGTGATACTATGATTTCATATACTTTTTATTGTTCATTTGCTGGAATAAAGAGAGGAAAATTTTATTCCTTGGGATGAAATGCTTTCTGCTGGAACAGAATTGTTTTTCTCATTCAAATCTTTTAGTGCTTTATGAGATTTAATGGCAATAAAATAGCTGCACCTGCATTTTTGTGGGAATGAAAAATACCAGTGAAACTGAACTGAGTCCATGGGGGTCAAACAGGAAAAATTCATTTGACACTATTAGCTTTGGGGTCCCAAGTGAGCATGCAAAACACATCGTACTTCCCTGTCTGAGAGTATAATCAGAATCTATCCATACAAGGCCAAACATGTGGAACATGAACAACCCAATCAATTAGTCACCTAACATTTAGTCTGGATGATGCCAAACATCTGGATACTTGGAAATATCCAAATGAATGGGTGAATTTTTCACTTTTCTTCCGAATTTTTTTGGCAGCATATGAACACAGCCAAATGTGGGCACTTTGGATTGTGTTGTTATTTTCAGGCAACAGGTTCCAAAATCTCTTAAAAGACCTAGCCCCTCAATAGCCAAAGAAAATCTAGAGTGCAGTCTTTCATGATTAATTTTGATAAAGAATTTATGTTAAAAGTTACAATGGCAAAAATCAGGGTCATTAAATAATGTGTATGTTTATTCAATAGGTTTTAGAGAGCAGAGCTAATGTTCCGCTTTCCCGGGAAAATATCTACATTGGGATAATCTGCTTAAGCTTCTTATGTACCCCATTTTTAACTCAGCATGCTCCTGTGCCTATCCTCTAATCCTTTCCTTGCTTTCTCAGAGGTTTTTCCAAGATAAATGTGGGACAGATTTATGGCTAAGAACAGAAAAATGAAGAGGGTAAGGGTGCAACGCCCAAAGGCCGAAGTGGGACAAAGCATTGGCAGTGGCCTCAGATGCAGACTGACATCCAAGTGCTGGCAGAAGATGTTCTGTAGGGAAAGCCCAAGAGGATAGAGAATACCCTCTCCCGATACAAGGACAAAGCCTTCAGGAATGTAGACCAACTCCAAGAAAGCAGGAAGAGAAAGCAAAAAGCCCAGGGTCTGTGACTGAACATTTTAAAACTGCTATTCTAATTCTCTTCCTTTTTGTCTTCTCCTCTTTCTCCTCCACCTGTTTATCTTCCTTCTCCTCCTCTCTCTCATTCCCTCTCTCTCTTTCTCTGTATATTCGTGTCTTCAAATACAAAAAGTCAACTCCACAAATAGAACCTTTTCTTGGGACCCTACCACTCTTTATAACCACCATTCCATAGCTCATTTCTTCCTGGATTAACTCCTCAGGCCCCTGCAGGAACTTCACTGCCTATCCACCAGGCCCTCCTTTACTCCCTGCAGCCAGTTTCTGTTCCTGCTGTTCAGTATTAGATTTTCCATTAAGCTAAGGAAGCTTACGCTTCAGGGCCCTCCCATAAAGGAGTCTACTAGCTGAGGCCCTGCAAGTGGTCCTGGCAATGTGTTCACATAGACATATATTTTAGTAAACTTTATGGCATGACATGAAGTTGCAGGGTTAGAGGTTGTATTGTAATAGAGCACCTGACACCAGAATTGTGTTGAAATGGAGAAGAATCAAGATTTGGAAGGTTCAGAGCCAGAAACTGATCAGTAGAAAGTTACAGATGGAACATTCCCTTCTCAATGATGCTTAGTCAAAATAAATTTCTCTCTTATCAACAAGTCTTTGATGAACATGACACATACAATTTAAGGAACGTTATATATTTCTTCCTTTTAATGGAGATCATAATGAATGAAATTAATCAGAATCCCCATTTGTGGGGCCCACATCTATAGCAGTGCAATGAATACTAATATGTCTGCTTGAATTAACATGTTTTATGCATACCAAATTATTGCACAGTATCTCAGGATATCTGATGCATTCTATCCTCATTAAAGACTAGATGTTGTGCTCAATGCTGCCCACAAAATTGCCATCAACACAGAGAAATTGCCTGAAGAAACAAGTATTCCAGTGACAAAGCTCCTGTACATATTGCATTAGGAAGTAATCCAGTGGTGACATGAGTGATTTATTCAGAATTATGTAGCAGCTGAATATAATGTGATTGTAATTTTAAGTACATTTGAATAGCTCCTGTGCATGCCTTAATTTCAAATTAATTTTGTACATTTTCAGAATTATTCATATAAAACATCAAATATATTCTAAAGAAGTATCCAAGTGGAAGCCAAACCTGTTAGCCAAAAGAAATAAAATCAGTAGAAACTTCAAAATGTCTTAAAAGTTGAAGATAATTGTACCTTTCAATTTATAATTAGTTATTCCTTTTCTCACTCAATATATATTCATTTAATTCCTATTCTTTTGCTTAAAGTCCCTAAATAGTATTAGTTTCTGGTTCCATGAACCCTGATTCACCCTGACCTCACCATTGCAGTAGTGTTTCACAAATTGAAGTGCAAGAAGCTTCTGCCTCAGAATCACCTGGAGTGCTTGTCAAAATGTGGAGTTCCAGACAAAACACTAGATCTATAGAATTAGTATCCACAGAGGTCGCTCTGGGACTTGCATTTTTAAAAAGGTCCATGTGTCATTCTTATGTACACTCAAGATTGAGAGATGCTGCTCTTTTAAAACATTTTCTCAAAACTATATAATCTATATATAGTATGATAATCTATATCCTGCCAGCTCCTTTTTTCTAGGTCTCATCCTCCTCATTATTTCCATTATATATGACACTGATGAAGCTCTTTTTTTCTTGAAAAGTAGAGCTTGTTTGAGTTATTTCTGGTACTTCTCTGCTTTTGTTCTCTTACCTCTTTTGGGCTTCCACCCACCAAGTGTTGGCACAGCACACCAGGGTCTTATTGTACCCCTCCATTTTTATGAATATTTTCTTGCCTCATTATTGAACCAATTCACTATCAGACCCAGTTATCACCTGTATAGTTTCCAAGGGCTGCCCAAACTAATTACCAGAAACAGGGTGAGTTAAAAACCACCAATATTTTTTCTCTCATAGTCTGGAGGCCAAAAATCTGAAATCGAAATATCAGCAGAGTGTCTGGAGGCTCAATGAAGAGCGTGCTGCTGGCCTCTTTTCTATCTTCTGCGGCTGTCCCTCAAGTCCCCACCTCTACCATACCTGGTGTGTGTGCCTCAATTTCTCTGTTCTTATAAGGACATGAGTCATATTGGATTCGGGGCCACTCTAATCCAATATGACCTCACTATAATTGATTCATCTGCAAAGACTCTATCTCCAAATAAGGTTAAATTCACAGGGTCCAGGTAGATAAGAATTTTGAGGGGACACTATTTAACCCAGTATATCATCCCTGTGGAAATGGATCCTCACAACTTGAGAACTAGTCTTGAAAAGCTCCAGTAATCCACTAAACTCAAGAAGAAACAAACACAATTCATCAAAGTGTCTTCTTCTTTCCATTTGCTCTACAAAACCATTCTTGAGGTTTTGGGATGGACCTTGCACTACTTCCTCACTTGGACCCCGTTTGACCCAGCATGGGCAGATCAAACCAGGACATACATTCTACACAACTGAAGAAGTGTATCCATGTAAGTAAACAACTGTAAACGTTGTCTTCACTTCACATGTGTCATTTATAACGACCTCACAAACTTAGAATGAGTGGTGCAGTCTTGGAACAATCTGGTCACGGTCATTTACTCATAGCTTAAAGAAAATTAATATTTCCATGTTAAAAAATAGTCTGCATTGTAGATTAAGCTGCTAAAGTATAGTTATTCATTCGAATTCACCATCTCAGTAAAGTTTGCAGTGAGATAATAAAATTATTTAAGAATAGGAACACATCATGTCAATATTGTTATTTATTATATCCCCTCAAAACTGTAGGGATGGCTTCAACTCTGTTTTAGGGGTAATGATAGCAACTCATTTAGGGACAGTGAACAGTTATTCTTAAAAAATACAAATGGATGTTATCATTTAAAGAAAGAATTATCATAAGTCATACAAGTAGTATACTACTTCCAAGGATTATGATGGACTTTACTGATAATTTCATGGTAATCATAATTACATGTTTGGAAAAATAAATACTAAGAGACTGACAGTTTAAGAGATTTGCCTCCGATCACTGAGTCATAGTGTCTTGTAGGTTAAACACTACTCAGAGTGAATCTGGATGATTGTGGTCATTCTCTAAACATTTTTGCCAATTGCCAAGTAGCCCAAATTTTCTCTGAGTCTTATTTGGAAAAGGGACAAAATAAAAATCTTTACGAAATTCTTTAAATGCTCTTCATTTTAAAAAAATAGATGTTTAACATGTTAAACAAGCAGAATATTATAACTACTTCCTTTACATCTGTTGAAATGAATGTTTATTCTGCCTGAACAAATTGTTTAATGTGATAAATTGTTTGAAACAATCTGATAACATTCTGAAATCATTTTTCCTTCCCTCTATATAAACAGGAGGAAATAATTTTAAAGGGA
The DNA here is from genome assembly GCF_002776525.5 of Piliocolobus tephrosceles. Classification (NCBI taxonomy): domain Eukaryota; kingdom Metazoa; phylum Chordata; class Mammalia; order Primates; family Cercopithecidae; genus Piliocolobus; species Piliocolobus tephrosceles. The sequence goes on along the minus strand of NC_045440.1, from coordinate 75,453,632 downwards.
AACTGGAAGTATCCAAGGTTGCATGGCTGAATTTTAGTTCAAAATTCAAAATACTCTGGCCCTTAATTTTGTGGTTGAATAGGTGTCCCTCATAAAAGATTCTATATCTAAGTAGCAATATTCCAAGCAATTACACAGAGTTACAAGGACATCCATTGCTCACAAGATTAGAAACGGGATATTTGCACAGGTAATTAAAATGGATTGTGGACTCATCAAAGGTTATTTTGAAATGATCTGCGGAAAAGGTACAGTTTTCTGTCACTCACTTAGAAATTATTCCCTCAATCTCCTCAAATACTTGCCAGTTAATTTTTTTAAAGGCAATTCAAGAGCCAAAAAGGGGTCTTGAATATAATTTTAAGACATAAAAAGAATTACAGAATGAATTTACAATGAATAAATTTTGCTGGGCTTCCAAATTGTGTTTTCTGTAGTTTGAACACAGAAGTAGGGGGTAGCCATATGGCATGGGCCACCCTTCTCCAATACAAAAAGTTATTAAATCTCCTGGAGTTGGCTGAAGGAAACCATAATTATTTTCAAATGGAAAAAAGCCACAAATTTCCTTCTCCTCTCCTTACAGATAATTTTCTTATCCCAAGTTACATATTTTCAACTTCATCACACATCAGAATGTTAGGTCAAACCCCCATCTGAAGCATATTAAAATTCTTTCCTACCCTGAACCTGTGGCACAAAAAAGACTGCTATTTAAGTATCATGATTATTTTATAATTGCATAGTGGGTTTCCTATCAGTTGTTTTTCAGTGTCAACATGCACCGCTGAAAGCACATATACTACCTATTATAACTGTCTTCAAGAAACAGCTAAAACTATGTCTCCTGTCCATATCTACTAGCATTTCCACAGAACATTTTTAGCATTTCCCTACTGTCTCTGATGAAGTATCAGCACCATTAAATGGAGATATTTAGACATGAATGGGGCCAAAATGAGTTTTTCTAGTAAGGGATCATGATCTGATTTTCTCAATCCTGATCTTCATTTTATTTACTTTGAACCACACTGTTTTCCCATGGATTCTAAGTAGTAGGAACACATAAAAATTGATAAGTAGTTGTTCTATATTTCTGGTAAAGAAATTGGGCTAATTTAATAAAAGCTTTACATAATAGACTTTTCTAGAGTAAAGCTTTTCAGATACAAGACACACTGTTTTTTACAAAAAATTCCAACATTGCCTCTTTATAAGTCCAGCCCCACCAAATCTCCCTCAATGACAGAACTATGATGAACTTCAGGTTAGTTAGTTTCTCTGTATTTTGCAATGCTAAAAATTGCAATTGTACTAACTAGGGAATTTGAGCATCAACAAAAAATTGTCACTGAGGTACTAGTTAAATACTAATGAGAGGAGTTTAATAATTGATTGTAGGGATGAGATTCCTTTATTTTCTACAAAAATATGACAGAGTAAGTTCAGTAATTCTCTTTGAGAAAGACTTGGAGATATATTTAGGATGAGCAGAAACTTAAATTCATCTTTCTCATTTATAATCACTAAATATATTCTCTGTTACTCTTTAGCTTATCAAGAAGAACAGCATCTTTGGGAATGTGTCTAGCAGCTCACAGTGCCCCTTCCTGCCTTATAGAAGCACATCCTATATATCATTGTGATTATTTAGTCTACTATGCATCCACTGAGCTCAATGAGGATACACAATGGTTTGCACAGTCAAGCACTTGGCACACCCAAACATATAGTTATCAAGAGAGAAATATCTAAAAACTGTAACTTGGAAGACTTCAAATTTTGAGAAATGTTACACTGAGGAGAAAAAAATGAAAAATGGAGGACATGATCTAATGTTATCACTCAGAAACTCCTCAAAGCCTGAACTCAAATGCATTATGTTAATGAACAAATAGTAAGAATATTTCTAATCATTATGTGTTAAATGAATGGAAATTCTTTATGCTAATTATACAGCACATTTCGTAGATTATTTGGGTCACATTCTTTCACATATTAACAATTCTGATATCAGGATACATCTTACCATTGATGGCACAAATAATTCATCTGTGATTTCTTTCTTGGTTACATCTAAAATAATGGATTATCTCATAACGGATAAAGGTTTAGTTTTGATGTACATTCCCTTTTGTTTTTAAAATGTCCTCAGACTGTTTTGAAGAAATTGTACCTTGAATTTGAATGCTATAGACTCATTGTTTAAATGCAGGGATTTCTATCGGGTTATTTATCAACTTTCATTTTGCAAAGAAAAGTGATTACAAATACGTGTACCAGTACTATTTTTTTAAAGAAGGATATTCTAAAACAAAACTATGTGAAGATCTTCATCTCAGAATTATGATGAATCTTTTAATTTTAATAAAATTTTCTCTATGAAACACTCATATTGTCTTTATTCTTCTCCTATGTGGATTTGTATTAGTCAACAGACTGACATCATGGAACCACTCTCTTGGATATTGGGGCACAACTCTCTAATATTCATCAACAGCCCCAATCCTGTAGACAAGGAATCTTAGGAACAAAACACTGCAACCATACTATCTAAAGAAGATGAATGTATTTTCAAAACATTTTTCTCTTGGTTTCAAATATCTCTATCCTAGCTTATTTTAAAGAGGCAAAATAAATTAATCTGATCTAAGTAGTATCCCTTGAACTCACTTTTATTTGTATCATTATATTTGGTTTTATAACTATTGGGCGTTATGTTATTACATTGTATTTGGCATTTGTAGTATTATTTGGCATTATATTATTTTAGGGCCCAGAGCAATGTCTGAGCAGAAATGTAAATCCATTTTTCTTATTTATGATCCCTAAAAAATCCCCTGTTACCCTTAAGTTTATTCGGAAGAACACCATCCTTGTGAATGTATCTAGCAGCACACAGTAGCCTGTCCCCCATCTTTCAACCACTGGTTGAGGTCAGTTTCATATGCGATCCACTTTCTGTTCAAATGTAGTCTGAACTGGCAGAGAAATTAGTTTGGTAATATAATCCTGTGGATCTTTTCCATCTCTAATGTCTGTAATCTAAAATTAGCTTGTCTCTGGCTTTAAATCCACACATTGGGCTTCTTCCCCTTAACCTGGCCCTTGTCTCCCACATCCAATGGAAGCCAAACCCAAGTTATGCATATTTCTGATCCACAAAGTATACTTCCATTTCTGAGCCACTCACCCCAATCTTACTTCTTCTTTCACTTATCTGAACTCCTCCCACATAAGCACATTTGGAAAGTGCTCAGACTCATTTCTGTAGTTTATAGTTTGGTGAACATTTTTCCTCATCCAACCCTTATAAAAAAGTTTAACCACAGGCCCAAAACTCACTAGACATTTGTTAAATAACAAAACAAAAACAGAATTAGCTGATGAGCTGCAATAATTCTATTTATATACAATACTTAATAGTATCTTGATTCCCAGGTTTGGCTCTAAAATGAATTTTTCCTTGGGTCTTCAGAATGTGTGTGTGTGTGTGTGTGTGTGTGTGTGTGTGTCTTCAGAATAGTAGATAATAAGGTAGAGAGAATAGAGGGATGAATAAACTACTACCTTTTTGATATAACTTCTCAGTTAACATCTTAGTTGAGCTATAGGGGTAAAGTTGTTACTGGGCACAGGGCTTCTTCAAGTTTTAAAAACAAATCAGGCTCCATTAACCTAGTGGAATACTTTCATTCTATAGATGGGTAACAGAGAGCTAAAGAGAAGAATTGGCTTGCTCTAATTCATATGAGGAAATAGCAGCAAACCTGGAAATAAAACATCTCCTGATTTCAATTTGGCTTGCTAAGAGAGAATAAATACCAGATCTCGCTTCCATATAAAAAAGTTAATACAAATGTATAAAAGTTTCAATGCAAAGGCTTTTACAAATATACCTTTAACTATCACCTTTAACAAACCAAATATTTGCATCTCTAGTGAGTAGCACAGCACCTGGTGCATAATCAGTAATTTAAAAATCTTTGGTAATTGAATGAATGGATACAAGATAGCAAATATACATCAGACTTTTCCAATATGCTAGATTCTGTAAGTGCTTATATATGTATTGCCTTTTAACTTCTCATAGCCTGAGTGAATATAACTAATTTCCCCATTTTACTGATAATGATCCATTTATATTTTAAAATATTCTTTTTTAAGATTTCCCAATAAAATATCCAACAGAGCTGTGTTTCCATTTACATGTGTAAACCATTAAGTTTTTCAAATCTCTCATGTTTGCCCCTGAAATTAACACTATGTTATAGCTGCTGCTCACCAAAGGGAAAACAAAGTTTGAAGGATAGGTTGCATCAAGTTTGAGAGGATAGAAACACCTTAAACTTTCCACTGAAACTCCAGAACTCCAGAACCCACTGTTAATGCATACATAGTCTGTTCCAGAACTAAGTGATTTAGCATGACTAACAACAAAACCAAAGCAAATATGCCCTAATAAAGTGTAAACCCAAGCCTCCAGTAACCTAACATGATCAATCCACAATTCAAATGCTTACTAGAACAACAACAACAAAAAAGCAATCTTTCAAGGAAAATAACAGAATCCAAACCTCTATAACATATAAGTAATACCAAGAACACAATAAAAAAAATGACAAGATATGTAAAGAAGAATAAAACTGTAACATAAGGTCAAAAGAAAAAACAATCAGTAGAAACAAATCCCAAGATGATTCAAATGGTAGAACTAACAGACACAACTATTATAAACATGTGCAAAAACATAAATAAAAAGATAATTATAATGAATATAACAAATGGACAAATGAAGACTATCAGAATATATGAAAACTAAAATAAGGAGCCAAATTGAAATTCTAGAGCTGAAAAATATATGTGAAAAAAATGTGCATATTCATTTCTTGGGCTTAACAGAAGATTGAAGGTAACAGAAAAGCAGATCAGCGAACTTGAAGACAGTCAAAAGGAATAACTCAATCTGAGCAATGAAGAGTAATGGTAATAAAATAAAATGGAGTCTCAGTAGTCTGCAGGAAAATATCAAATGGCCCAATTTATGTGTAATTAGAAATCCATGCATTGAAGAAAGAGAAACATGGACCAAAAAAACAATGCTTGAGGAAATAATGGCCAAAATGTTCACGAATGTAGTGTAAAATACTGGCTTAAAGAATAAAGTTCATAGAACTTCAAGGAGTATAAAAATAAAGAACAGCGGCCAGGCGCGGTGGCTCATGCCTGTAATCCCAGCACTTTGGGACGCTGAGGCGGGCAGATCACAAGGTCAGGAGACCGAGACCATCCTGGCTAACACGGTGAAACCCCGTCTCTACTAAAATATACAAAAAATTAGCCAGGCGTGGTGGCCGGCGCCTGTAGTTAGCTACTCAGGAGGTTGAGGCAGGAGAATGGCTTGAACCCGGAAGGCGGAGCTTGCAGTGAGCCAAGATTGCACCACTGCACTCCAGCGTGGGCGACAGAGCAAGACTCCTCTCAAAAAAATAAAATAATAAAATAAAATAAAATAAAGAACAGCATACCTAGGCACATTTATATCAACTGCTATAAAACAAAAGCAAAAAGGTAATCTTTTAAAAAGTCAGAAGAAAAAAGACACATGCACATAATGGTTACATCAGTAGGAATGACTGCTGTATTATCCAGAACAACGGAGGCCAAAAAAAAAAAAATCTATCTTTTGCCATTACTGGAAGAAAAGGTTGTCAACATAGAATCCCACACCAGTGAAAGCAACCATCAAAAAAGAATGTGAAATAAGGATATGTTAAGATAAACAAAAAACAGAAGACTTTATGCCAATACATCTAAATTTTTTATAAACTCAAAAGAAGATTCTTTAAGTTAAAAGGATATGACACCAAATGGAAACTCGGGTCTATAAAAAAAATCTTTTTAGTGGTAAAAGTGTACTTAAATAAAATAACCTTTGTTCTTCTCTTAATTCCTTTTTTTTTTTTTTTTCCGAGACAGGGTCTCACTCTGTTGCCCAGCTGGAGTGCAAGGGCACGATCTTGGCTCACTGCCACCTCCACCTCCCAGGTTCAAGCAATTCTCCTGCCTCAGCCTCCCAAGTTGCTGGGATTACAGGCATGTACCACCATGCCCAGCTAATTTTTGTATTTAGGTTGGTCTCAAACTCCTGGCCTCAAGTGATCCACCCACCTCAGCCCGGCAAAGTGCTAGGATTACAGGCGTGAGCTACTGTGCCCAGTCTCTTAATTTCCTTAAAGGAAAATTTGTTGATTTGCATAAACTTACAACATTTAAGATTTGTGTGTAACAGACGTAGATATAAAATATATGACAAAAAGGATGGATGTAGACAGAGCTATATCATTAAAAATGTCTTACATTTTAAATGAAGTCAGTAAAATATTAACTCTAAGCAATCATTAAAAAGGCATTGGTAATCTCTAAAGAAAACAATAAAAAATTAATGCAAATTTGGTAATATTTTAAAATAGATCTAGCTAAAATAAATTGAATAATTAAATAGAATGCTAAAATAATTTGATTATTCCAAAAGATAAAGAGAACATAAAGAGGAAAAAAATACATTATTCAAATAAACAATAGGAAATGGTAGACATAAATCCAAACATATCAGTAATTATATTAAGTGTAAATAAACTAAAAGCTGCAATTAAAATAGATTGCCAAACCAAATATTTAAAAATACAACTACAAGATATATACTTTATAGATAAAGTCACATAAGTAAAACATAAAAAGATGGAAAGAATATTCCAGGCAAATGCTAAGCCAAGGAAACTGAAGTGGTTACATCAATATAAAAAAGTAGATTTCAAAATACTACCACAGAAATGTGTATGTGTCAAATATGCATTTAATACATCTAATATACAGTCATTCAAATCCATAAAACAAAAATTAACAGAACTCAAGGGACAAAAAATGATCACATTCAGAATTGAATATTTTAATACATCTCTCTCAGTAACTGATAGATCACCTAGAAAAAAATCGGTAGAAATATAAACTACTTGAACAATACTATAAATGATCTTTATCTAACATTTATAGAACATTAAAACTACACCTCCAAAATAGACACATCATTTTTGAGTGCTTATCAGATGCTCACAAAGATGGACTATATCTTAGGTAATAAATGTAATACATCTTAATAAATGCCCAAAGATTAAAATCTTACAGAACACATTCTGTAACAACAGTGGAATTAAATGGGAAGTCAATAATAAAACATATGTTTAAAGTAAATATGTGGAAATTGAATAAGACACATATAAATAAACCATGAAAAAAACCCAAAGGAAATATTTCAAACTGAATAATGATAAAACACAACATATCCATTTTCCAGATGCAGCTAAAGTAGTATTTTAATGGGAATGTATCATTTTTTATTTCTACATCTGAAAAGTAGAAATTTCTAAAGTTGTTTTAATTCATTTATTCACAGAATAAAGCAGAAAATCATATGATCACCTAAAAGATGCAGACAAAACCATTTAACACTCGTTTATTATTTAAAATTAAACTCTTGGCAAACTAGAAACTCAAAGAAATTTTACATTCTACTTGAAATTTTAACAAAGCAATAAGGTAAGAAAACAAAAAAGGTTAAACCAATTAAAATAGGCCAAAAACTGCCCTTATTCACAGATGACATGATTCTGCACATAAAAATACAAAACAGTGACTATAATTAATATATGAGTTTAGTAAAGTTGCAGGATACATTTACCAATACTGTGCCATATTGAAAAATAAAATTTGTGCACAATTACATTTATAACATAAAATTTAATAACATAAAAAACATAACATACTTGCAAATAAATTTAACAAAGATCTGCAAATTATCTGAACTAAAAACTACAAAACACTGTTTAGAAAAATCTAAGACCTAAATAAATGAAGATATATACCATATTCATGAATTTGAAGAGTCAGTATTGTTAAGAAGATAGTTCTTCTCAGATCTATAAATTCAATGTAACTCCTATCAAAATCTAAAGAAGTTTTAAAATATAAACTGACAATGAGAATTACATTTAAACACAGAAGAGCTTGTATATCAAAACAATCACAAAAAAGAATAGCAAAGTTGATTCAACTTTGATTTTTAGAGTTACTTTTCAGTTATAGTAATCAATACAGTGAATTAGGATCATAAATATAGGCCAATAGATCAATAAAACAGAATACATCCCAGAAATAGATTTAAATATATATAGTCAATAGATTTTTGACAAAAATGTTAAGATTATTCACTGGGGAGGAAAGGTTTTTTAATAAAAGATACTGGAAGACCCAGATAAATACACAGAAAAAATTAAACCTTGGAGCCTCCTTCACATCATACATAAAATTAACTTGAAGTTGTTACATGTAAAAATAAAAACTATAAAACTTTTAGAGGAAAACAAACCAATAACAGAGTAAGCAAATTAGCACTGAAACACTTTTTAATCGCTAATTTGGGCTTCATAAAATTAAAATGTCTAATAATCAAAAGCCATAATTAAATATATGAAAAGTCCCACACACTGAGAGAAAATATTTGTAATGCATATATCTAACCAAAAAGCCCCTACAATCAAATAACAGACTACATAATTGTTAAAATAAGTCAGGACGTGAAAGACCACATCATATATGATATTCAAGAGGCCAATAAGCACATGAAAAGGTTCTCAAAATCAGGGAAAGTCATCAGGGAAAGGCCAAGTAAAACCACAATTAGATAACATTTTACATCCACTAGATTGGCCAACAACAGTAAAACGAACAACAATAAAATGTTAGTGAGGACATGGAGCAACTAGAACACTCATTCACTACTGGGGAGAGTCTACACTGGTACAACACTTTGCAAAATTATGTTGGTTTCATTGTAAGTACCAAAGATAAAGGAAAACACATGTCCACAAAAAGAACATGCATCACAGCTTTCTTTCAAAACTACCAAAACTAATGTCCAAATGTCCATCAACAGGAGACTAGATAGCAAATTGTGGCATATTCATATAACAAAACTCTTCAGCAATAAAAAGGAATGAATTACTAAAACACACAACAATATGAGCAAACCTTAAAAATATTATGTGGAGCAAATGAAAAGTCATAAAAAGGACATACTCTGTATCTGTTTATCTGAAATTCATCAACATGAAAAACAAATCCATATGACGGAAATCAAAATAGTACTTGTCTGTGGAAGGTAATGATTGGGAAATTTCCAAGGTGAAGGAATAGTTCTATCTGCACATTGCACTGAGGTTAATTTCACCTCCTTTATAAAATTCAAAAAAGAATATAAATCAACTGATTTTAAAAATTAATGTTTTCCTCCACCAGGTAATTTCTTTAATTTGCTGCAGGTTGAATATCCCTTATCCAAAACACAGTACCAGGGCTGCTTCAGATTTCAGAATTGTTTTTATTTAGGAATATTTGCATATACATGATGAAATATCTTGGGGATGGGACCCAAGTCCAAGCATGAAATTCATTTCAGTTTCATATACACTTTATTAATATAGCCTAAAGGTAATTTTATACAATATTGTTAAGAATTTCTAGCATGAAACAGAGTTTGCGTTCATTGAACCACCAGAAAGCGAAGGAGTCACTGACTCAGCTACCCGTGATGTAGGTCTTGGCCCCAAGTGGGCATCATAGGGAACTTGCCACTTGTGCTTCTGTCCTGAACGTGCCCATTTTATTACCCTTTGTGGGTGTGCTTGGGGGAATCTGGGTGTGTATGGAAAAGATATATCACAAATAAAGGGGGCTGAGAGGGTCTTTTTTCCCTTGGGGACACTAAAGAAACTGTGTGTTGTGTGCCTATGTTTTGACTGCAAGCCATCACATGAAGCAAGGTATATTTTCCACTTATGGAGTCACATCAGCACTCACAAACTTTCAGATTCTGAAGCACTTCAGATTTCAGTTTTCTGGATTAAGGACGCTCAAACTGTACTACAGAATTTTTCACCAGATATACAGTAAGAACAATAGAAAAATGGACCACATTTTCTACTTCCCAGCTTTAATAATTACCAAATTCACACCAATTTCATGAAATAATTTTGTTAATGAGGAAGACATAGTGGCATCTGGAAAAAAATTATTGATTGAATTAAAGATATTAATTGGAAGACACAGGGTAAAAAGAGCATGATAGAATTTTGGTGTGTTTCATTCTCATGGTAATTACCTCTTTCTAACTTATATTTCAGCTACTAATTTATACCTGAATTCACCTATAAAATAGAATGTTTTTTCATTCTAATTAATCTTTTATTTAGGAAGGTGAAAGAAGGCCCTTGTGGAAAGATTATATTTGATTAAATGTACAATTTAGTGATTTTTAGTATGTTCACAAGTTTGCGCTACCATCGCCACTAACTCCAGAACATTTCTATAATTTCCCCCAACAAAATCAGTACCCATAATAGTCACTCCCCACTCTCTCCTCCCCGTAGCCACTTGTAATCAATAATCTACTTTCTGTCTCCATGAATTTGCCTATTCTGCGCATGTCATATAAATGAAATCGTGTGTTATATGGTCTTTTATGTCTGGCTTCTTTCACTTAGCATAATGCCCTCAAAGTTCATCTTGTTGTAACATGTATCAGTACTTAATTCATTCTTGTGACTGAACAATATTTCATTGTAAGAATTTACCACATTTTATGTATGTAAATGTGGCACCTAGTAATTGCTCAATAAACACTAGCTTTCATCTTCATTTTTCAACTAAAAGTAATTTTTTAAAACTATTACAAAATTATGAGTTGAAAAATGCCAAATTTCCCTTTGATCTATGAAATGGATACTCAATTTCAGGAGGCTTTGTATTACAAGATAAACCACTTTTTAGAGAAAATTCCTCTTTGTAGTTTCTCTCAAGGGGTGCTTTACGGTCTGAGCAAGGGATGCTTCATGCTCCCTGGTCTGGTCTCCAGCACCCGTCACACACAGGTCAGCATTCCTACATTACAAATTCCAGATCTCTAGACTTTCTGAGCAGCCAAAAATTGCATCATAATAGAGAAAGAAAAGGATTCTTTTCTGTTGCTTTATAATGTCTCCACTAGTCACATTGCCCTCAGAAATTCTGATGAGGGCTTTTTCCATGCTATTTACATGGTGAAGTATGAAGGAAAAAAGGAATTACTTTCTTAAAAGACTCCAGAATATTGGTGGTGCAATAATCTCCCTTAATCCACAACTTAGATCACAGTCTTCTGATAGCAACCCAGCTCCCCAGAGTAGAAAAGGCAAGAGATTTTTATTTTAATTAGGTGGGATAAGGGGATGTTTGCTATTTTCTTGGGCAGATTTATTTGAAATGTGAAGTTTTATTGAATCTAAAGGCTAGCATATTTCCTGTAAAGGGTAACTGGTTGAAAATCCCTTTAAAAATCTTTCCTAACACACTCTGCTTTACTTCATCCCTCTGTTCCAAATGTTGAGATGCCGTGTTGACAATAACCTAATAGCTCAAGACCATCTTTGATTCATGATTGTGTCTGATTTGATGTCTTCTCAAACTGTAATCTGCAGTGATTATAAAGTATTTTAATTTATTTGTATAACAGATTTCCTGGAGTTATATCAAATGATATCTTTTCCTAGGACAACTTTTTCAATCACTCTAGAACAAGTAAACACAAAAAGGCAACTTTCTATTGTCTAGAATGATAACGTTTTTCTAGTCTTTTTTTAAGTGGTATACAAATTAGCATGTGTGTACTAAAAGAAACTAGAAATGATCTCAAGGAAAACTGATTGCATATACATAAAGATGTGTACTATTCAATCACAGTAGTGATAATATATTTTTAGGATGCCTTTGGGTATCACAATACTAGGATGTTGTGGAATGAACTGCTAAAAAATACCAGGCTAAATATGTTAAGTCTTAAATAGAATTATACAATTTGCAAAAGAAGAAAAATAAACAACTTCTGTTCTTTTTACTGATAGATCTCTATCCAGTAGAAAAGACAATCTGCAAAAGAAGCAAAGCAAACAACCTTACCTAAATTTATTTATGGATCTCAGTCCAGTTTAGAAGGTTATAAAAGATGCAATAGTTTCTACAGTTAACCTCATGGTAAGAATTCAGTCCATATATTCTACATTATTCTATTTCCTTCTTCAGATTTTAGAAACAGAATGAAGCATGATACCGATATGTTTCCTGGACGCAATGGGTAGCATTAGATTACTTTTAGATGCCCTTCCAACTCCATGATTCTATGATTCATTGCAGCTTAATGTAGATCCCCAAAAGACTTGCTTGTTGACTAGGACAACTTGACACCCTCAAAATACAAAGGAAAACAAAGAACAATTTGTTATGACACCAAAGACAAATCCGCCAAAGTATTTGAGTTCTCTAGAAAATCCTGAACCCCAGAATCAAACTAATAGATTTATTTTTCTTTGACCAGAAATAGCAAATTATGCTTTCTAATAAATGAGTGAGCATAATAGATGCTTTTTTAAAATAGAGGTAATGGAATATATATTTACCCTTTAAGGATATTCCCAAAGTCACCCAGTCCTTAGCACTAATCTAATTTGTAGTCTGATTTAAGTATTTGCCTACTTTGAATCTTAAAGGAGAAATCCAATTCATTTAGAATAAATTGTTTACCACTTCTAATTTCAAAAAATATCTGCAAAACCATAACCCAACATATGTTTTGTTTCATATTCTTTTTTCCCTTCAATTTTGGCTGACTTTTCTCACATTATGTAGAACTGGAAATTTTACAGATCTTTAATTGAAACAAATGTGACCAAAATTCAAGTCTGAAGTTACTTAGTTGTATAATCATAATTTTCTAATTCTTCTGTTTAATTCTTACTCCATTAACTGACCACAGCTGTTGGTATTGGCTCACTGGTAATGACTTCTGAACTTTTACTATCCTAGAATTCAAAGCAGGAGTTCAATGAGTACTGACAACCCAGAGTTTTCATATAGACTTCATCCCTAATCTCAAGAAATTTTCTGGCAATTTTATGCAAAAACTGAACTATGCCAAATGCCACATAGTCTCTCTATGTTTAACGTATCTTCACTTCTGGGTAAAAATAGCCATGTATCAGCAGCAGGGAAAAGGGAAGAGTGTGTGTGTGTGTGCGTGTGTGTGTGCATTTGCCTGCCACTATTCTCACCACACTCACCAATCACCATGGATAGTTGGCTGTTTTCATCTTATTCGACTTTAGGGACCATTTGCAACAGTTATTTTTTTTCTATCTAAACTGCTTTACCCTATTATACAATATACGATATTATGATTGATTGATTGATAGATAGATAGATAGATAGATAGATAGATAGATAGATAGATAGATAGA
>NC_045440.1:75313825-75440240 GCF_002776525.5 Piliocolobus tephrosceles | reverse complement strand
AGATAGATAGATAGATAGATAGATAGATAGATAGATAGATAGATAGAATAAAGGAAACTTGTTACTGAACCCAAAGAAGGAAACAGGTGTGAATGTAAGGAGGCCAGGAAAGAAAAGCAGCTGGAGAGAAACTGTGCAGAGGGCTGAAATTGGGACACATTTAAATGTGGACAGACAGATTGGGGAGATTTCAAGAGCAAACATGAGTGGCAGAATGGTGAGGAATGAGGATCCAGAATGTGGAAAAAAGAATGAATGAGGAAGCCTCCCAGCCTGCAGGTGTGGTCATTCACAGTCTTGAACCAGTCCCATAGCTGGGGTGCTGGATCAGCAGGTCCTGGATCTTGACCATCAATTTTAGGTGTTTGGATTTTGGAGAGGAGGTCTCGCTAAGTTGTTCATGCTGCCCTCCAACTCCAGAGCTCAAGTAATCCTCCAACCTCAGCTTCTGAGGACTACAGAAAGTAGTCCTCAGTAGCTGCGATTACAGCTGTGCTCCACCACACCTGGACTCATGTTTGGATTTTATAGACCAACTAATTTTAAAATAAATAAATGATCCAGAGAGAAAGGTCAACTTTTAAATTTGTCAAAGATTTTTTTAACTGCCTATCACCATCATCTTTTAAAGAAACTGGAAAGGAACTAATTTCAAGAAATGACAGTTTCTTAAATTTGCAAATTTTACCTTACGAAGCTTCTTCGTACTGGACTAACAGAAAGGCTCTTTACAGTCTGCCATTGGCCTAAACCAGCATTTGGGATCCAGATCGGGCTCCCTGCCTTCCCAACAAAATGCACTTACGGTTCTGGGCTTGTTCTTCACTGGTATACCAGTACTCCCGGCTCACTGGGCACTTCCTTCTTACCACACTACCATGCTTCTTCCTCATCCTTCAGTCCACATAGGGAATAACCCAGTTTTTCTATAAATGTATCAACCACTTCTTTCAAATTTTTAAATTCCCATTGCCCAACTAGTTTCTAATCTCTTTGAGAGGCTGACTCAGTTTTGGGTTCCTTTTGTCCCAAGGCTGCCATCCATTTTAGAGTCTAGCAGAGTGTGCAGCTAAAATGTGGTGCTCCATTTGCTGTAATAGATGAATGCATTGAGAATGAATGAACCAATCAATCAAATCCTAGACTTTTTATGACTTCCTGTTATTTGGAACTCTCTACAACACTTGTTCCGTTTCTGCTTAGACGTTCTGGAAATGTCCAAGCATTTTGAACCTTTGACTCTATGTGTTTGCATGCAACCTTCCTTTGCTACAGTCTCTCCAGTACCATTGGGCCCTTTCTTTATATATTCAGCCTTTACATTTGCTCTCCTGTGCTGACAGCTGTTCTTTTCCCAAACTTGAAGATTTCAGTCATAATCAGTAGAGAACACACTGTTTCAAGGAAGTCTTTTTCAATTTTTTCTCTAAATGAATCTCCAAGAGTATGTTTTTAATCTGAATTTCCACTTCTTGAAATTGTGTAAAGATATATTGGAGGCTGATAAATCAAATTATGTTTAATTTCAGAAATCAGTTAGTAAAAGATTTGGGACCTTAATAAAATTGTGGCTTCAGTAATGGAGTGGCAACCCAAACTTAAAACACAATGAACAAAAAAAGTGTGGAAGTTCAGTGTCAGGCTACTGAGTTGAGGAAGTGACAGAATATCTAAACACTAAGTTTTGCATGACAATAAGCTTTTCAGGAGAGCCCTTACTGAAGTAGGGCAGAAGGTACCAGATCCTCAGGGAAGCCTGGAAGTAAACATGGGTTGCTGTAAGGAAGAACTTAGGCCTGAAAAGGCCAAAGTATCTCCCCACATTGCCACCAGCGTATCTGAAATACCACATTCACAGATTCGGTTATTTGAATTAGTATAGTCATCATCAGGTGTTCTCTTCAAATGTGACTACACGACATTATGAAAACACACACTTAACTTAGCTCAACAGTTTTTACAATCCGTGAAGACAGTTTTAAATGGTTGCAAGAAAGCCCTGGCCATGAACATAAAGAAAATTGAACAGAAATGATAGACTAAGAAAATTTAATAGAAAGTATACTTTTACCACTTCATATTTCAGTTTGATAAATCAAGATGTGTGGTATGGGCAGAGGTGGATATGAGTGTGTATCTAAACAGCAGTGAAGTCTATGAATGGAAGTGGCACAAATGAAAGACTGCTACTTTCCAAGGTAAGGAATAAATGTTCAGAGCCAGTCTTAAATACTTTAGGAAGAAGACTGATAATTTCCTACCAATGGAGATACTATATTAGATTATAATTTAATGCCATAACTTAAATTTTAAGTTATAAATACTAAAAACTGTAATATTAAGGATCATTTCAACTTGGAGTTACAATAACAAAATTTGGAAGTTGTGAGGACTTTGCTAATTTAATGGGAAACATTTAGAGTGAGAACTCTTACAAAGTTTATGCCAATTTTGTTTTACATAGTAAGCCCCATCTCATTAATCCTTTCAAATTACTTCAACACATGAACACATGGCCATAAAAATTCAAATAGCCTTTTTATTCACTAAGTCTTCACTCAGTCTTTTTATTTTATGTTCCCCTAGGTCAAAGGTTAGGACAAAAGGAACCCAAAACTGAGTCAGCTTGTTTATTAGCTGCTAAATCCATATGTTCTTCATCCATTTGATGTCCACGGTACACCCTTTTTAAATGAAACTCATGGGGGACCTACGAGTCATAAAACTGTATTGTCATAAATCTGCTACTTACATAGTAAAGTAGTCATAAACAAAAGGCACAATGTCCTGAAGGAAAGTGGCCCAAGTCTGTCTTTCTTTTTAAATCACTGCAAATCTAAGGGCTCCTTATATCAAGCACCCTATCCACTGAGCGCAAATCTTGGACTTTTCAGAAAATACAAACTGGTTGAGTTGAAACTCTAATAAAATGTAAATTTGAAGTTAGAAAAGTACTATCAGAATACTTGCAGATTACTGATACTTTAAAGACTAGCTAATTATCGTTTCTAAAGGGCAGATGTTAGCAACACAAATACGCAAGTGTTTTGAAGCATTTTCTTAAAGAGCGTATTAAGACCTACTATTTCATTACAAGGGAAATATTTATGCTTTTGAAAGATTTAATTCAACAACAATTGCTAGTGACATAAGTTTGCAATATGTATTTATAAATAGAGCAACTGTCTGTACTGGTTATAAAAAATAAGTCTTAGTAGGCACTTTAAATATTTTAGGAAATAGCTAATGTCCTAGAGACAAAGATGTTGTTTTAGGTCAAAATTTTATTGAACTCTAATTCATGTACTAAACTTTAGTGTTGAATTTTGCTCCTGCAATGTAGCAGGCATGATTAACTCCCACTACAAAATACCTATAGATGTAACAAACATAGTTTTACATGCAAACCCTAACTCATTAAGAAAAAAAAAAGACAATTCTAAAGTAACAATAATTCAGCAGAAATAGTTCTGGGTACGTGCTGACTCAATAATATGAGAGATAGGTTGGATTACTTAAACAAGCACAAGAAACATACACTTAGAAAATGAGGAATTAGGACTGATATCCTTAGTGCAAATCAGGAACTGACGCTGAAAGAGATACCTTCAGAGAAAATGTGAGCAGGTGAAAGTATGGGCCGCGCGCGGTGGCTCAAGCCTGTAATCCCAGCACTTTGGGAGGCCGAGACGGGCGGATCACAAGGTCAGGAGATCGAGACCATCCTGGCTAACACGGTGAAACCCCGTCTCTACTAAAACACAAAAAACTAGGCGGGCGAGATGGCGGGCGCCTGTAGTCCCAGCTACTCGGGAGGCTGAGGCAGGAGAATGGCGTGAACCTGGGAGACGGAGCTTGCAGTGAGCTGAGATCCGGCCACTGCACTCCAGCCCTGGGCGACAGAGCGAGACTCCGTCTCAAAAAAAAAAAAAAAAAAGAAAGAAAGTATGTACACTGGCACAGGTATACAACAGGATGACTTGTCTCTTTTGGTGTAGGTTCGGGCTGGAGGTTAAAAGAGCTTCTGTTGGCCGGGCGCAGTGGCTCAAGCCTGTAATCCCAGCACTTTGGGAGGCCGAGACGGGCGGATCACAAGGTCAGGAGATCGAGACCATCCTGGCTAACATGGTGAAACCCCGTCTCTACTAAAAAATACAAAAAACTAGCCGGGCGAGATGGCGGGCGCCTGTAGTCCCAGCTACTCCGGAGGCTGAGGCAGGAGAATGGCGTGAACCCGGAAGGCGGAGCTTGCAGTGAGCTGAGATCCGGCCACTGCACTCCAGCCTGGGTGACAGAGCGAGACTCCGTCTCAAAAAAAAAAAAAAAAAAAAAAAAAAAGAGCTTCTATTAAAATTTATGACCACACCCCTGTCTCAATGAGGACTGAGGTTTAAATGTACACTATTCATGTGTGGCTAAGAAATCCTCCAGACTCAGTCACTAATGTAAAAATGGCTCCAAACTCATGCTAACTCTGTGGTGCCTACAAGAAGCAAATGCAAAATTTCTCTAGTGGAAAATGGTCTCAGTCTGGCTCTGAAAAATTCCCATGGGAAAGGTTCAGTGAAAAGGAGTTTACAATAAAAATTTTAAATTAATGAAGAAGAGTCACTAGGTATAATTAATAGCAATATTAAATTTTCCAATAATGCCAAATGCCGTAACTATTGACTAGACACCCAAAAGTAGATATATAAAAATAAATAATGTCACTTACAAGATATATAAAAATAAATAATGTCACTTACAAAAAAATTGAAAATATAAAAGAATACAAAACTTACCAAAAAGCATTAGAGAGCTTTTTAAATAACCAAATAAGATTTACTAAATTTTTTAAAGTCTTTATTACAACAGTTTTGATGCAAAATTTAATTTATGCTTTAAAGAGAGTGATAATGGAAAGAATGGGGAAAGGCATAATTTGAAACATAATAGGTAGAATTTTTCATAATTAATAAAAGATAAATTCTCAGCAAAATATAAGATAGCAAAAAATGAGATGGCATTAATTAAAACAGTATTATAAAT
Organism: Piliocolobus tephrosceles; assembly: GCF_002776525.5. Classification (NCBI taxonomy): domain Eukaryota; kingdom Metazoa; phylum Chordata; class Mammalia; order Primates; family Cercopithecidae; genus Piliocolobus; species Piliocolobus tephrosceles. The sequence continues at coordinate 75,435,209 of NC_045440.1, read as the reverse complement.
GAAAAAAAAAAACACACACATCTATTGGCCCAGGAACCCAAGACAAGTTTAAAAATCTACAATGTTGTAGTATTGGCTCAAGATCGAAAACGAACTGATGGAACAGAGTAGAGAGCCCACAAATAGACCTACACACATACGAAACTTTGGCAGATGACAGAGATACCATTGAAAATCAGTAGGGAAAAGATGAATTATAAAATGTTGCTAAATTAATTGGTCTTCCACAGGTAAAAAGAAATTAATTTATATCCTTCATCTCTACAGATAAGCAAGAAAGCAATGCATATGTATGTAATATGTGTATATATACGTACACACACATATAAAATATGTGCATATATATGTAGATTAAAGACTTACTGGTAAAAAATAAAATGTTAAACATTTTGGTGGAGAAGGATATTTTAAATCACAAAAAGCGAGAACCACAAATAAAAAGATGAATACATTTGACTACATTAAAATGGAAGACTTCAAACAAAAAAGTTATATATATATATACACACACACATATATATAAATATATACACACACACACACATACACACATGTATGCCATAATCAAAAGGCAAAAACAAGCCACATGTTTAAAGAACGTATATACTATCTGGATTACATATGAACACTTATAAACCAATAAGAATAAAAAACTAATTCAGGCTGGACCCAGTGGCTCATGCCTGTAATCCTAGCACTTTGGGAAGCTGAGGCAGGAGCATCACGTGAGACCAGGAGTTCAAGACTAGCCTGGGCAACATAGCAAGATCCCCATTCTACAAAAATAAAAATAATTAGCCAGGTGTGATGGTATGCACCTGTAGTTTCAGCCACTTGGGCGGCTGAGGTGGAAGGATCGCTGGAGCCCAGGAGGTCAAGACTGCAGCGAACTATGATCATGCCACTGCACTCCAACCAAGGTGACAGAGATCCTGTCTCTAAAAAGTAATAATAAAATAATTCAATAGATAAATGGGCAATGAATTTAAGCAGACAATTTACATACAGATCAGGAAAGCCTTACGTCCAATATACATATAAAAAGATGCTCAGCTTCATTAGTATTCAGAGAACTACTAAATAAAACCACAGTGAAATATCATTTCACACACATTAGATTAGATTGGCAAACATTTTAAAGTCTGACAGGTCTAACTTGGACAAGGCAAATTCTCATACACAGCTGATGGAAACATAATATGGTACAACTACTTTGACAAAGTCTAGTTAGATTGGAAATGCACGTACTCATTACTCAGCCCTTCTTTTTTTGTTGTTGTTGTTTTTTGTTTTTTGAGATGGAATTTCGCTCTGCCATCAGGCTGGTGTGCAGTGGCGTGATCTCGGCTCACTGCAACCTCTGCCTCCCAGGTTCAAGCGGTTCTCCTGCCTCAGCTTCCCGAGTAGCTGGGACTATAGGCATGCACCACCATGCCCAGCTAATTTTTGTATTTTTAGTAGAGACAAGGTTTCACCATGTTGGCCAGGGTGGTCGCAATCTCTTGACCTTGTGATCCTCCCACCTCAGCCTCCCAAAGTGCTGGGATTACAGGCGTGAGCCACCACGCCCGGCCTACTCAGCCCTTCTATTCCTACATACCACAGTGAAATTCTCATACATGTGGACAAGTGGGCATGTGCAAGAATGTTTACTGCAGCACTATGTTAAAAGTGAAAGCTTGGAGACAGTCTATATGTCCATCAGAAGCGGAGTAGATATATTCGAGTATATTAATACAATGAAAATGAATGAACAAGAGTTACATGTACCACGTGCTTAAATCTCTAAAATATAATGTTGACTTATAAGATTATTTAATCTCTAAAATATGTTGACTTATACTATGATTTACATACATTTCAAACATAAAACAGATACTATACATTTTCCCATTTTATATATATATGAATGAAAACATATCAGAACTAATAAACAGGAAAACAGCATGGGAAAGAGAGATGTGAATAAAATTGCGAAGGAGCATGTAGGGGTCTCAAGTATATCTGTAAGGATTTATTTCACTTTAAATGTTCTTAAAAGTATAAAAATAAATAATAAATTAATATGAATTTAAAACAAAGCACAATGTGAGTCCTAATTAAAACTAATTTAATTTGATAGTGTGAAAAGCATATAATTCAAGATTAAGTAATTAACAGTACTAGATTCCTAGCTTTACTGAGACTGGTAACTGTAGATCTTCAACAAGCAAGTCACTTAAATTTTAGGGGCCTTACTTGCCTAAACTGTATAATGAAAGAGTTGAACCAGGTAATCTTTAAGATCTCATACAGCTATAAAATTCAACTCAAAGCACTTCACAGGATTTGTAGCAACAAAAGTATGAACAATAACTTGAATTTTAAAATGGAATTTGAAACTCGAGGCATGAACGTATAACATGGATGTTATTCCATGACTTCTTAACACTGTTCAGTTGTTCACCTCTGTGTTTGTAGCCATTATTATTGTCAGGCCTCTGAGCCCAAGCTAACCCATCATATCCCCTGTGACCTGCAGGTATACATCCAAATGGCCTGAAGTAACTGAAGAATCACAAAAGAAGTGAAATTTAAATGGACTGTTCCTGCCTTAACTGATGACATTCCACCACAAAAGAAGTGAAAATGGCCGGTCCCTGCCTTAACGGATAACATTACCTTATGAAATTCCTTCTCCTAGATCATCCTGGCTCAAAACTCCCCCACTGAGCACTTTTGACCCCCGTCCCTGCCTGCTCGAGAACAACCCCCTTTGGCTGTAATTTTCCTTTACCTACCCAAATCCTATAAAACGGCCCCACCCCTATCTCCCTTCGCTGACTCTCTTTTCAGACTCAGCCCGCCTGCACCCAGGTGAAATAAACAGCTTTGTTGCTCACACAAAGCCTGTTTGGTGGTCTCTTCACACAGACACGAGTGAAAATTGTGTTAAGTGTCCTATAAGGCCATCTTTCCAGCCATATCTACCTTGTATTCTGAATTGGTCGATAGCAGAAAATGACCTCTCCTTCTGCTGTAGTATCAGTTACTCCAAACCTAGGCATATCCATCTTCTGCTGCATTGTGAGGGATATCTGATTAATCTTTTACTTTTTGTAAAATTTTTGAGTCCTAATTTACTCACTATTTAATCTTTAGGGTTTTTTAGTGCAAGAAATTGATTCTGTCTGGCTTATGGGGGGTAAAGGGCCGGGAAAAAGACAATTACTGAAAGGATTGTTGAGTATCTCTTGAAATTAAAGGAAGAGATGGTGGCCGGGTGTGGTGGCTCACACCTGTAATCCCAGCACTTTGGGAGGCCAAGACAGGCAAATTGCCTGAGGTCAGGAGTTCAAGACTAGTCTGGCCAACATGGTGAAAACCTATCTCTACTGAAAACACAAAAATTAGCCAGGTGTGGTGGTACACACCTGTAATCCCAGCTACTTGGGAGGCTGAGGCAGGGAAATCGCTTGAACCAGGGAGGTGGAGGTTGCAGAAAGCCGAGATCATACCACTGCACTGGAGCCTGGGTGACAGAGTGAGGCTCCATCTCAAAAAAAAAAAAAAAAAAAAAAAAAAAAAAAGAGGAAGGGATGGTTTAGGAAGGAAAAGTTTCAAGGATTTCTGCATCAAAAGTTGATATTGGCCTTCCTCCAAGAGCTCTACCATTTGCAAAACTCAGCCCCAGATATCCTCAGTTTTCTGGTCACTCTTTTCCAATTCTATAATTCCTAGGATACAGCGTTGGTCCAACTTGGGTCAAATATATTCTTTTAACTCAATTGGCTGTGTGGACAGAGCCATGTATTAAAGACAAAGCCATTGGGAATCTGTCTCTGAGTCTTAAGTCCAATTTCCAGAAAGCAATAATTGGGAGCAAACAGGCAACCCAAAAGTAGTCTCCCATGAGCAATCTATGCCATGACATGGGTCAGATGAGGAGAGTATGTTGCCTGCTTTTTATTAACAGCTTAAAGTGTTTCACCCTGGAATCAGCACAACAGGATGCATTTTGAAAATATTTCCAAATATTTCTCTTATTCTTGACACGCTTGGAGTGATTTATACTCATTAATATTTATGTGCTAATATTGAGCTACAAGTTGGAGTACTTTCTCCCATTGCTCTCATAACACACTGGCACCTCTCAAGGTCTAAAAATATTTGCTGACTACAATAAACTTTTTTATATTCTAGACTAACCAACTGAAGAAAAAGTAAAGAGAAATCAAAGAGTTTATATATGGTATTTGGAGGAAGCAAAGTAGAACTGCTTCTAAACATCTCTTTGTGAGACTCAACATGGAAATCATTGGCAACTAAACTCAATGTTTACATGCCATTAAACATTCTTACTCTTCGATTTGAAAGCTGATGAATTTGCTGGTTTTTCTAAAAACTCAGAATCCTTCTACTTTAATACAACCTGCTTTAGTTGTATGATTTACAATTCAGGTGTGTTTCAGGGATTTTTTTACAACCATGCAAATGATCCTCTTTATTATTCAAGCTTCTTATTTGAATAGGATGAAGTAAGAAGCAAAGACAGGCACAGAGGCTCCTTGAAATGATTTCAACTGCTTCATTATTCTGCATGTTGACACTGAATTGCCCCTAAATGCGCATACTAGTGTGTTTTCCAATAGGATGTTTCTCTAGCTTTCTGAAAATAGCAGGTATGGCTCTTGAGGGTTAGTCTACCTGTATCAGGATTCATATTTACAATATCTTATATAACTCCTATCTCCTGCTTTAAGGTGTAGCTTCTCAGGACTAAAAATTGTCTTTATACATATGTAACAAACCTGCACGTTATGCACATGTACCCTAGAACTTAAAGTATAATTAAAAAAAAAAAAAAAACTCTTTAAAAAAAAATACATAAAAAATAAAATAAAAAATAAAAATTGTATTTTCATTACTTACTATCTCTCAGTATCTTAGGTTCCGTGTTATAACCTAATGCTTTGAAAGAGAAGATTTCTAAGAAGCAATTTCTAATAAGTGGTTTGCCCATTTATTTTATTTACAAGTAATATCTATTCAAATTACTTTCATGTTAGTAAAATAGAAATAATATCACGCAAAAAAATGTGACTGTCATTCAATATATTTTTAAAGCATCCAATTTTAGGATCAGTTACAAATGGTTGAGCTAAAATATAAAAATAGACAAAAAAGTCATTCTCTGCCAAAGAAAAAACAACCATAATGGAAATTTGGAGGCATTATAGAGAAGATAGGAATTTGGAATATCTATGTTTAAACCCAACTCTGTTGGAAGATGAGCACTTTTTTTGTATAAAGTCTCCTTAAACTTCTATGTAAAGTTACTTAAACATCACTTGCTAACTCAACTGCCACCTGAAGGACTATCGTGAGATGACAGTAATTCCTTACAGAACTAGGGATAAAAAGAGCAATTTGTGAAATTATGATTACTCTTGAGAAGGCTGAAGGAAGGGGCATGGTATAAGGGCTGACTCTATCCATGAGCAGAGTTGGCTCAAAAAGTTTTGGACATTTTATTCATGTCTGATAAAGATCAAGTAGAATGAGAACTCATGCCATATTTTGTCTGTTTCTAGAGCCATTCCAATTCCCGTCTTCTTTGATATTGATCTCACTCTGGGAATAACAGGTCCTAGCACAGAATTTTCTGTATAGTAGATTTGAGCACTTGATTATGTTCAATTCAGTACCTTCATTTTAAATGTTCAATATATACTGATGGTCTAATTACTTCATGAGAACAGTTCAGTGGCCTACTCCAATCAGCATCTGTGTTGACAAATGCAGGAAGAAAGTGTCTAGAGTTTAACTGGCTGACAGTCTCATAGACACTGAGGAATAATGAAATGATCATGGTCTTCATTCTTGAGTAAATAACTATTTAAACGTGCAAGAACTTACATGAACTGCACAGTCTGAGGGAACAGTCCCCAGAAGACTGCTGTCACTTCAGAGTGGGAACCCCAATGGGTTCCCAGGGCCACCATCACTTCAGACCAACTGGCTACAAATTCAGACCACCCTCAGGTTTAATAATTTGCTAAAATGACTCAGTGAAAGCTATGAGACTCACTGCCATGTTTACTGTAGACAAAGGTACAAATTAGAACCAGCCTAAGGAAAAAATGCATAGGAGGAAGAAGCTGGTAAGTTTCCAAATGCAGAACTACTAGTTATCCCTTCCTTCGCCATGGAGCCATAGATTGCACAATTCTCTCAGTATCAATGTCTGACAGTACACAGAGAGCATTGCCAACGCAGGAAGCTCACCAGGCCTTCAGTATCCAGAGTTTTTATTGGGATTGATCACATACATCCTGTGTGGCTGTCCTTTACCATACCCTCCTGAAGGTCTGCACTAGTGCCTCTACTCTCTTTGGGATGTGGCACATCCCAAAGCCCTCAGGCAAACGAAGACATTTCTATCTGGCAGGACCTTCCAGGCACCTAGAGATCACCTCCCGATAGCCAAAGGCAAATGCCAGAACTCTCTCTAAGTAAATTTAATTATTTGAAAAAACAGTTGAAGATACCAGGTTGAAACATAGGCAATTCTCAGTATTTAATCATTTTGACATTTAAAAAAATGACAATTCCCTATGGTTCAACGTAACAGGATGAAATTGTTCACTCATCAAATATTGACTGCGTGCATACACTATGCAAAAAGTAAGATACTTGATAATGAGCTCCCGTGCCTTTGCAGTACAGATAATCTAGTAAACAGATTAGAAAATGTTCATCTAACAAATATTTATGAAACATTGACCGTGTGCTAATCCTTATTCTAGGTCATGGAAATGTAGTATTAAATAAGACCAAATGATCCCTGCCCTCGTGGAACTTTAATGTTGTGGAATTAGGAAGGGAAGGGGACAGAAACAGACATTCAAAGAGTAAACCAGTAAATATGGCAATTTAATACAGTTGTAAGTTTTATAAAGAAAATAGTATAAGATAATAGGATAGAGATTCCAGAGGGGCGGTAAGGGCTAATTTAGATAGGATGATCAGGAAAGGCTCCTCTGAGAAAATACCTTAGCACTGGAGCCTAAATAATGAGCAGACACCAACCATGGAAGGATCTGGAAGCAGAGCCTTGCAGACAAATGGGACAGCTGATTGGAAAGCTGAGTTTACTGAAGAACATGATTACCTATGTGGCTAGAACCTACTGGACAAGGGGACAATCATGTAATATGATGTCAGAAAAGCTGGAAGGAGCCAGATCACGTGAGGCTTTATACATAATAGTAATAAGATTTTATTCCAAGTACAAAAGAACCAATGATCCCATAAAAAATTTCATATCACAATTTTTAAACTAACAATAATATTGGTACCAAAATATCAGTGGCAAGTGCTATAGGAGGAGCAAAACAAAGGGCTAGAGAAGGTGGGATAGTCCCTTCCAGCTCCAATAAAGCAAATTTTTAGAAGGTTGACATTTGCACAAGGTCTTGAAGGATGGCGAGTCCATCTATTAAATGGCCAGGGAAGGCGCTGATGGAAATCCCAGTCCAGATGACAGGCAGCCATTCATGGAGGCACAGGAGCAGCTCAGTCAAGAACCTGGTCAAGGAACACGCCCTCCAGCCCATCCAGAAGATGGGACAATAGGGATACAGGCAGAGTGGAACATTACACTAGAGAAGTGGATTTGGACTACGCCAAAACCAAACACCAAACTGAGGAAGTTGGGTTTTATTTATTAAATACTGGGAAGCTTACACAGAGTTTAAGTCACAAATATTATAAGCATAAGTATGCTTTAGGTAAAGGGTAACAGTATTATTGTATGTTAGAATGAGTGAATGACCAGAAAAAACTTTTACTTGCTAATGCTAGACATACAACTCAAACTAGCTTAAAGATTATTGACTCAGCTAGTGAGAAATCCAAGGGTAAAATACCTTGAGGAATGGCTGAATCCAAGAGCCTAAGGGATATTGCAACAGAAATGCCCACCAGGGTCCCTGCTTTCCTGTGAGTTATGCACCGTCCAATGGAAAAATGGCTACCAGTAGTTCCAGCTTATTCTCGTAGCTCATGATCTCAGAATAAGAGAGAGAAACCCTCTATCTTCCAGTATTCGTATACTAAAGTTTAGAGAAAATAATAATAGGTATGACAATGACTAAAATTTAGTGTCACTTACCATGTGGCAAAATGTGCTCCAAATACTTCACATGAAACATCTCATTTAACTGCCTCAAGAATCCTATGAGGTAATAATACTATGAGCCCCACTTTTCCGATTATAAAACAGAAAGGTGAAATTATTTTCCCACAATCATGTATTTACTAAGTGGTGGTACAAAATTCAAACCCAGGTGGATAAACTCTAGAACTAGCATGCTTATTTTACCATTTTTATTATAAAGAATTTTGAACATGTTCACACTAGTCAAACTAGTACAATGAATGCCCATAATACTCATTACTTAAGTCCATGTAAGCCAATCCACAGACTAAACCCTCCTCCATGTTATTTTAAAGCAAATCAGATATAGCATCATTATCATTTACATTTAATCCATAAATTCTTTGGTATATATCTCATTTTAATAAGACCACAGTATAGTCTCACCCAAAAAAATAAACAATAATTTCTTAATAGCATTAAATAACCAGTCTATGTTCACATTTCCAATTAGCTCATGAACATCATACATCATTTTTATTTCTATATTATGGTGATGCAACAGCAAAATTCAGACTGTAGGAAAAACTACAGGATAACTAGTTTTCTTCAATAAGCAGAAAAATTTATAAATTAAAAAAGAAAGAAATAGATGAGGAAATATTGATTATAAGAGACTTAAAAGTTACTTCAAACAATCATTGTATGAACCTCATTTGGATCCTGAATAATGGAAATTGTTTAATTCTTTTTTGTGCACTAGGGATGGAGAGTCAAATAATTGGTCTTCTAAAAGCCCCAAACTTCACTATCACACAATTTATCCATGTAACAATCCTGCACTTGTACCCCCTAAATCTATAAAAATAAAAATGTTTTAAAGATGTTTTTAAAAAGAACAACAATAATTATGCCTTAAAGCCATTTGGAGGAGTTCCTCTCTGTGAAGGTGTGCTCCTAACTGAACACACAAGATTTGTAAAAATTGCTTTTTTACTTTTTGTTTTGTAATTACATAAAATATTTATGCAGCTCAGAAGTCAAGTTTACAAGGCAAATTCGCTTCTGTGCCTACTCTCTTTAACCTGCTTTCTCTCTCCCTTTTTACATAGTAGCTGTTTTTTATTTTACAGTTTATTCTTCCTTTGTATGTATGTGCACCCTACCTTTCTCCAGTAAATAATAAAATACTCTATATACTTTACATTGCTTTATTTCAGTGGGCAATGTATCATAAAGATATTCCTCATACCTTTAACAGCTGCGTAGAACCATGTTGTATGGAGTATCATAGTTTATTCAACTAGCTTCTTACTCTGGGAATTTGGAGTTGGTTCTAGTCTTATGCTACTCCAATAGATATCCAATGACAGCCATGTCCACACATCTTTCTGTAATTTTGCCAGTGGAATAAATTTCTAGAAGTGGAGTTGTTTTATCAAAGAATAAATGCATATGGTGTTTTGTAAAACCATTTTGCAATCACATCAACAATGTATAAAAATGCCCTTCAGCTTCTCCAACTAAGTACGTTGTCACACTTGAATTATTTACCCATCTAATAGTTGAGAAATGGTATTTGTTGCATTTTTAATTTGCATTTCTCTTACAATCAATGAAGTGGTGCATCTTTTTATATGGCTATAAGCCATATGCTTTTCTTTTTGTCTGAACTATGTTCATTTCTCTCAACCACATCTTTCTATGTGGTTATTCTTCCCTGTTTTGGGAAACTATATATTAGAAAGGGTAACACTGTGTGTGATGCACAATGGAAATATGTTTTCCTAGTTTATTATTTTCTTTTTACTTTGCTTATCATGTTCCTTGATATATAAAGTTATAGTTTTTCTAAACATAATTAAAAATATTGTATTCTTTCCTTTATTGGTTGTACATACATTCTACAGTACCACATGCTATGGGCTGAATTGCATCCCCTCAAAACTCATGTGTTGGAATCCACACCCCCAGTACTTCAAAGTATGACTGTATTTGAAAATAGGGCCGTTAAAGAGTAATTAAGTTAAATGAGGCCTTATAGGTGGGTTCTAACCCAATATGACTGGTATCCTTACAAGAACAGAAAATTAGGACACAGACACTTGCAGAAGGAAGACCATGTGAAGAGATCTGAAGATGGCCATCATAAACCAAGGAGAGGGACTCTTCGAAGAAACCAATCCTGTTGACACACTGATTTCAGACTTCTCACCTCCAGACCTGTGAGCACACAAATATCTGCTCTTTAACCCTCCCCGTCTATAGTATTTTGTTATGGAAGCCTTAACAAATTAATACTATTACATATACTATTTTGAAGGGTGAATTTTTTATTCTCGTTTGTATAAGAAAAAATTACTATAATTAGCCATTTATCGCTTAGATTTTTATTTATTTGTAGCTTTCTTAACAAAACAAACTTCTGGGCCAAACTTCTGGGTGGCTCACGTCTGTAATCCCAGCACTTTGAGAGGACGAGGTGGGTGGATTACATGAGGTCAGCAGTTCAAACCCAGCCTGGCCAACATGGTGAAACCCCGTCTCTACTAAAAAATAATACAAAAAAATTAGCCAGGTGTGGTGGCACGCATCTGTAGTCCCAGCTACTCGGGAGGCTGAACCAGGAGAATCACTTGAACCTGGGAGGCAGAGGTTGCAGTGAGCCAAGATCACGACACTCCTCTCCAGCCGGGGCAACAGAGCAAGACTCTGTCTCAAAAGAAAAAAACAAAACAAAATAATCAAAAAAATTTCTGAGACATCATTTCACATAAAATATGGGCATCCTTTCCACCTACACACTTAAGAGTTACTCTGGTTCTCCTGTGATGGTCAGGGACACCACCATTGTATTTCACTGTTGTTTTAGGGCAATATCTCTTCAAAGATCATGATGATTTTTTCTTTTTTCTTCCTAGGTGACTGTACTGTTGTTGTTGTTGTTGTTGTTGTTGTTGTTGTTAGCAATGGGGTCTCACTATGTTGCCCAGGCTGGTCTTGAGCTCCTGGCCTCAAGCAATCCTCCTATGTTGGCCTCCTGAAGTGCTGGGATTACAGGCGTGAGCCATTGCTCCCAACTGCTGGGTGACCACTCTTTAGGAAAACTGAAAGACCATACAACTGAAACAGTGACAAATACTGATCTGATCTTTAGGTGCTGTTGTCTCTGGGGATTTAGAAGGCAGCTAAAATTTCAGGAAAACATTGTTAAAAACATTTCTTAAAAATATTCTCGGCCAGGCGCGGTGGCTCAAGCCTGTAGTCCCAGCACTTTGGGAGGCCGAGACGGGCAGATCATGAGGTCAGGAGATCAAGACCATTCTGGCTAACACGGTGAAACCCCGTCTCTACTAAAAAACACACACACACAAAAACTAGCCGGGTGAGGTGGCGGGCGCCTGTAGTCCCAGCTACTCGGGAGGCTGAGGCAGGAGAATGGCGTAAACCCGGGAGGCAGAGCTTGCAGTGAGCTGAGATCCCGCCACCACGCTCCAGCTTGGGCGACAGAGGAAGACTCCGTCTCAAAAAAAAAAAAAAAAAATTTCGACATTGGATATTGCCAAGGATAGAGCTTTTAAAATTATTTTATAATGTGAACTAAATTTTAAAATTATTTTTAAAAATTAATAGGTAATAGATGCAAAAGGTAATATATGCACAAGGCACAAAATTCAAGTTACCTTACAAAAGGATCGTGGAGAGAAAAGTAAATATCTGTTTACCCATGTTCCACCCAGTTTCTTACTATTTTCTTCTTGATGAACACTGAACAGAAAAAGTGAGTACAGATTGCCTGAGTAACAGTCCACATTTTTATCTCATTTCTTAGCAAATGTGTTTGTTTACTGAATTTTTCAGTAATAACCTATAGTTCAAAAAAGGCCTCTCAGGGTACAAAAACAATAAATCATTGATAAATTGGGTTGGAAAGAGTATCAAAGATTGTCTGTTTTCGGATAGAACTGGAATGAATAAAGCATTTTTATAACAAAAGAAATGATTGCCTAAGGAAAACTAATACTTCTGAGACTCATGTATCCACCATTGAGCCATGTGTCATAAGCTTTTATAGGTTCTACCAGTTATCAGCTGTGTATAACAAACTATCCCAATAATTGGCAGCTTAATAAAAAGCAGATTTTATTTTATTACAATTCTATGGGTCAGGAACTTGGGCCAGGTTGAGCTCAGCTGAGCAGTCCCTATGCTGGTTTCACCTGGGATCACATATATGGCTACCATGAGATGTAACTCACATAGGACGTACTGGCACCACATGGCCTCGTTCACCCATCTGGAAGTTGATTCGGGCTGTCAGCTGGATCACATATTTTGATCAGGCCAACACAGGCTTCTTCACAAGGCAACAGAATTCCATGAGGAAAAGCCTTTTGTACAAGCAATTTTTTGGCCTCTCCATCACATTTGCTGAGTCCCATTGGCCAAACCACATCACATGACCAAGTCCACAGTCCATGTAACAAGAGGCCACATACAGGTACGGATGCAAAGAAGTGTGATTTATAAGAGGCCATGGTTATAACAATCTACCACATAGGTCTAAGCTCAAAGTAAGCCAAGTGCCATTAGGATAGAGTTCTATAATTTCTAGATGGAGTGAGTAACGGCAAAACAGAAAAGACTTAAAATAATGGGGCAGTTATTTTGTATGTATTTCCTATGTAACCAACACGAAAAAGTTAACAATAAAAACAAAGCCCTGAAAACATGACAGCATTTTATGGCAAGCAATCAAGAAGATATCTGTTCAAAAAGAGAAAAACAATGTCATAGAAGTAAAAGAAAGAAAGACATCTAAGTATTAGAAAAGGCTCTTCTAGCCAGCATTCAATCTAAAAGACAATATCATTTTACAACTACACTCCCATTCCTGAATCTAAAACTTCTTCCAGGAAAAAAGCAATCAGTATTCAAGAAAAGTAATTTGGAACAGTTATACAAGAAAGTTACATTTCCAGCTATAACTACAATACACAGAATTGCAAATATTGATAGCAAGAGCATCGAAAACATAGTTGTTCTAAATGCCATGCTGTATCCTGGACTGGATCCTAAAACAGAAACTCTTTACTCAAAGATTCAAATGAATCCCCACTTTTAATCAAATAAAATCCAAAATACTCAACTTTCCTGTTTGATTAGTAGAAAAACGGGTAAAAGATTAGTCTGCACTTTAGTTACCAGTACTACGTTGTATGAATGATAACTTCTCCATTTTGATAAGTGTATCAAGGTTATATAAGATATTAACATTCGGAGCAGCCAGGTGAAAGGTATAGGGAAACCCTCTGCACTATCTTCACACTTTTCTGTGAATCTAATGTTATTTCAAAATCTGAAAGTTTAAAAAATACTTAGTCAGTAAACTAAGTTATGTGTGTGTGCACATGCATGCATGCCTATATGCAATATTCATGTATATCTAAGCTAGCAGAACTAGGAGCAACTGCAGAGTTTAGGATTTCAATAATTAACATATCAAATTTTAGAGTAAAAAGTCACCAGTGAGGAAGAACAGTGCAGGATGCAAATCAGACTGTGCCACTGAAAATGGAGGAAATGGGTTAAGGTCTGGAGTCACTTCTCAGAAAGACATATAATTGAGATAATTAAAGAAGAGGGAAAAAAGAGGAGGATATATATATACCAAGGTAGAAGCAATCCTCTAAACATAGAAATGTTCTACCTACAGCCTTCACCATCATCCTAGAGATAGGAATTGTTAGCTAACACTTGACCAACGATAAGCTTATATCTTCCACATAGTAGAGGTTCTCTTATGTCACTCTTCACTCAAAGGCTCAAACGGATCTCCACTTTTAATCAAAATCCAAAATACTCAACTTTCTTTTCTGATTCAAAGAAACTGCACTTTAGTTTCTGATATTGCAGTTTCTGATATTCCAACTGCTACGGTTTGACCTGCTTCCTCCCAGTCCTTTCATCAGATAAGGATAATTGCTTTATTCCTGTCATCCATCAAGTCCCACTTTCTGTCTCCTTCCACTTTGTCCCATACAACCACTGTTAACCTTTTAATGTCTGGTTTTAAAAACTGTATTTGGTAAGTTATGACATGTGGCTACAGAATATTTCTGGTTGATTCCCACTCCAGCTAAATGAACCATCATCTGTCTTCATATTCCAATTTAAACAAGGCTAAGGTTAATCATAACTACTTTCTGAACCAAGTAAAAAAGGAATAATATTATGTGAGACATTGCAAATGGTTCTCATCAACAGCACCATTCAGAGGCCAGGGCCCCAGGGCAAACAAGGGTATAGTGCAAGCAATGTGTTGTTCAATTTGTTTCCGGGAGGTTAATCTGCAGCATTGCCAAGGTCATCCGCAAAGCACAGAATTCTTCCTGAGGACCCAAACCAAATGTGCGTGCCTGTGATGCCTGTTTGACCTGCTGATGAAGATATTGCAGCTGCTGTGAGTAGAATGCAGTTGACCCCTCAAAAGGAGAAGGATTCAAGAAGTCAGTAGATGCTGACTCTCATCTTATGGGATGAAGAATTCTTAGGAGTATAAAACAATATAAGAGGGAAGTTTAAAGATGTTAAGTGCTAATTCAAAAACCTATAATAACCTGCAAACACAGTGTGTGTTAGTGGGAGGTAGGGTCTTGGATGTGTGAAATAGATATTGATCAATATAATGCACAGACATAATTTCTAATACTTAGAGCAGAGGCTGTTAACTATTTTTGCATCATGGATACTACTGACAGTCTGGCAAAGCCTATGAACACCCTCTCAGAATATTCTTTTAAATTTGCAAAATGAAATACATTTGGTTACAAAGGAAACTAGTTATATTGCAATACAGTTGTCAAAATATTTTCAAAATAAACATGTGCTATAGCAATGTATGTACTCCTTTACAAAATATTAAATAACAAGCTCTGAAGGCAGTATGAATAATCACCACAGTGAAGAGCAGAAACAGTATTAGATGTCTGCAACACTTGTCCAGAAGTCATTATTGTCATGTTTTTGCATGGTTTGGGCTTTCTGAGTAAATTTTACTGGAATTTACATTAAAGGACAAATCTTGGAGGCTAAATGATGACAGAATAGATCATGAGCAAACTAAGGAAAGTGATTTGTGTCCATGGAGGTATATACAACCAGCCCTTCATATCCATGGGCTCTACACCTGTGGATTCAGTCAACGTGGATTGACAATATTTGGGGAAAAACTGTGTGCAATGAACATATATGGACTCTTTTTCTTGTCATTATTCCCTAAACAATACAGTATAACAATTATTTATATATCATTTATATTGTATTAGGTATTATAAACCAGAAATGATTTAAAGTATACAGGAGTATATACATAGGTTAGATGCTAATATTACACTATAGCATATAAAGGACTTGAGCATCTGCAGATTTTGGTATCCACCAGAGGTCCTGTAACCAATCCCCCACAAATACTGAGGAACAATTGTATTTACATTTCAAAAGGAGATAAAACCTGCAACCAAGAAAGCATTGCAGGGCTGCAGCCCAGAGGGGTTTATCTTCCCTTTGGAGATTAGGTTAATATTTCAAAGGATGAGAACCTAGGGAACTTCCCCTTCTCTTCCCAGGAAGGCTTTTTCTACAACAGAGTAATTAAGTTTCTATTCCTCTCTCAGGACGGGATGGGCAGTGTGTGCATAAGCTCCCAAACTGGTAATTTGGGAGTTCCTCTCCTGTGATGCAAGAAATCCCATTTGTGCATCTACAGAGTCCATCTGGCTCTCATCAGTTGACCCCAGAAGGAAGAAGAACTCAACCACAGATAAGCATATTGCTCTAAAAAATAATAGTAAATCTGTTTTACTGAGGATACCCCACATTTGCATCCATGATAATATCAATAAGCATAGACAGTAAAAATTATTTAGCTTGTATTAGGTTTATGAAAATGGGAAGGATTGGAAAAATCGAGAATTAGATCTGTCATCACTAATGATAACATCATCAATTCATCTATCACATATTTTTTGAACACCCAATCTGTGTAAAATAGTATATATCTTACATATACTATTATATATATAATAAATAGTATCTATACTATTATATACAGTATACATAAAATATATAGTATACATATATACTATTTATCTTGTATGAATTTAATTTAATTTATAATTTATTATACTATAATAAATAGTGTATATACCATTATATATAGTATACATATTACATACAGTATACATATATTCTATTTATTATATATATAATAGCATATACATAAGAGATACTATTTTACACAGATTAGGTGTTCAAAGAATATTTGATAGATGAATTGATGATGCTATCATTAGCAATGACAAATCTAATTCTCTATTTTATAGTATATACAGTATATATAATGTTTATTACATATAATAGCATATATATATAATAGTATTTATAAAATTGATACTGTTTTACATCGATTGGGTCTTCAAAAAATATTCATTAGATAAATTGATGATGTTATCATTAGTGATGATGAATCTCAGTTTATATATATACATGTCTATATTTCTAGACATATATGCCTGAATAAAACAACTCTAGTCCCTGCCTTTTGTGACACTTGCAAGTTTGGTGATCCCAGGAAGTGACAAGTGAGAAGCAAATGGGAAATAAAAAGTAAACTTTTAAAAACATAGTAGGTACCTAAAAGATAAACAGTGCCAATTTCTTTTAAAATGAAATAAAGAATAAAGGGGTTTTGCAAAATCATGCCCAGATAGACAGGAAGGCCTATTTTCTTCAATGTCATGAAGGTGAATGAGTCAATCATATAAAGACCTTGGGAGAAAGTGCTTCAGCAAAATGGTTCAAAGACCCTGACACAGAAAAGATTTTGCATGTATTTGAATTAAGCTCAGAGCTGTTTGAGAAGGAAGGAAGGAAGGAAGGAAGGAGGAAAGGAAAGGAAGGAAGAGGGAAGGAATGAAGGAAGGAATGGAGGGAAAAGAAAGAAAGAAGAGAGAAAGAAAGAATAAAGAAAGAGAAAGAAAGGAAAGAAAGAAAGACAGAAATAAAGAGAAAGGGAAGAAAATGAAAAAGGAAAGAAAGAAGATGACAAAGCAAGAAAGAAAAGGCTAATTATGTTTTGGTAATCATGTGCTACCATTGCATATATGCTTAAATATATCATTTTTTAACCTGTCTCCTTAAGTGGACTCTACTCTTTCCCTCTCAAAGCTAACTAAGCTATGGCAAGATGTTAGAATTTCACAGATATTAAGACCAGGTTTAGCAATGTAGTTCAAAGGCAATATATTAATAATAAAAAGAAAAATTCTGTGATCTAACCTCACATGAGTCATATGTATCCAAAAAAGCCATGTTTAATGAAAATAAAATAACAGTGCCTTGTCTGGTAAAAAGCAAACAGCTTTTCCCAGTTGCCAAACTGCATTTCAGTTGTCGTATCTCACAGCCAGACCTACTGGCAAAGGTAGGACCAACCGCCCTGCTGTAATGTACCAGCAGAGAGCTAAGAGACGACATAATTTTCCCTTGAGGAATGACACCACTCACCGGATTTCACACAGCGCCCTTTTACAAATTACAGTCCTGAAGGCTATGGTTGAACTGTGCAGCTTGCTCTAAGTGAAATTTGTTCAATATGGTTACCATCACTTTCACCTACTCACTCCCGGGCAAGAATCTTAGTTCTTCAGGTTGTAGGCTTTTGTTTTTAGAAACGGGGAAATAAGACATTCTTGTTATTCATGACAATAGTGACAAGTAGTCTTCACCCCAGATACTTGTGTGGGAGTCAACACTAAGTTCTCTGATTGTTTCCTTTTTATTTTCCTTCCAGTTTGCTTAATTTCAGTTCAGAAAAAACCACATGTAATAAACTCTATAGGGAAAAAAAAAAAGAACCTACGAAAAGAAGAAATGTTTTGTTACATTGAGTGTTGACAACCTGGAGCTTTAAGTTATTTCCAATGTTTTTAACTATTTAACCTAGGAAGTAAAACTATATTTTAGGTCAACGTTTATTACTGCCTCCTTGCTTCTGCACAGACCATAAGCTTGGTCAATATTTCTGTCCTCATGAGAAGAGCAATTGGAGTTGCTTCACCCAATAGAAGAGTAATCCTTTTAAGGCCACAATAGCAATATCTGTCTATCTATCTATCATCTATCTATCTATCTATCTATCTATCTATCGATCTATCTATCTATCATCTATCTCTTCTGATTATCCCAGAGCTTTGACAAAAGTGAAAGCAATAAAGATGAGGAAAGAGTTTCAGGATGGAAAAGAAAAATACTTATAATAAAAAAGATTCGAGCTCCCATCCAAGTACTAACCAGGCCCCACCATGGCACCTGTACCCCAGAACTTAAAATAAAATAAAAAAAAAAAGTCAATCACTAGATTGCTGAAACATTAAAAAAAAAAAAAAATACAGAAATCAGTATCATACCACAACATAATTTACAATGAACACACTTGGGTCCCATTTCTACTATCTACTACCTGCATAACCTTGAACACAAAAGACAAACTGATGTTCGTTGTCTTCATCTGTATAATAATAACTACTTTAGAGAGTCATGTTAAGGAAGAAATGAAGTAAGTAATGTGAAGCACTCCGCACAGCATCTGACACATTCAAGAGACGGTAGCTGCAGGTGTTGTTATTGCTGCTGTTACTGTTTGTGTTGTTATAACAGTGAACCATTAGAATCCTTTATCCTCTGAAATTTCTCTCCAACATTTTACTTGGCTTTATTCTATGCTAACCTACTATTATAGTATATAAGAGTTAAAGGAAGCTTAGAGTTCTCTTTGATACCTTTATTTCCTAAATGTAGAAAGTAAGGCCTTGAAAATTAAGCAACTGATCCAGAAACATGAATCTGGATCTATAAATTACAAATGCTAGGGTTTTCCTACTTTATTATGTTGATACTCAACCAGGGCCTGAGCATAAAAGACTGACCACTTCCATTTTTTATGACACTCCACTATATTTTAAAAAATGAAGTTCCCACCAAAATTCCAATGGCCTTTTCTTGAAGAAATAAAAAAGCCAATCTTCGAATTTATATGGAATTGCATGAGATCCCAAACGCCAAAACAATCCAGAAAAAGAACAAAGTTGGAGGCCTCATACTTCCAAATCTCAAAACTTACTGCAAAACTACAGTAATTAAAACAGTGTGGTATTGTCATAAGGATAAACATATAGGCCAATGGAATAGAATTGAGAGTTCAGAAATAAATCCGTATGTTCATGGTCAATTTTTTGTCATCAAGAATCCCAAAAACATTTCAATGGGGAAAATGTTCTCTTCAACAAATGGTGCTGAGAAAACTGGATATCCACATGCAAAAGAACGAAGGTGGACCAGCTACACCACACCATACATAAATATTAACTGAAAATAGATCAATGCCCTAAATGTAACAGCTAAAACCAGAGAACCCCTAGAAGAAAACAGAGTTAATTCTTAATAACCTTGGATTTGGCAATAGATTCTTGGATATGACACCAAAAGCATGAGCAAGAAAAGAAAAAACAAATATAATGTCATCAAATTTAAAAATGTTTTCTATTAAGCAACATTATCAAGTAAAAAGGCAACCTACAGAGTGTAGGAAAGTATTTTCAAATAATAGCTCTGATGGGTCTAGTGTCCAGAATACATAAGAAACTCTTACAACTCAATGACAAGAAAAGCAAGCATCCCAATTTTAAAATAGGCACATCCCCAACCCTGAATATGTTCTCCATTGCTACAATTTTTCCTTTTCAAGAATGTAATATTAATGGAATATAACCTGTTGAGACTGGCCTCTCTTACTCTGAATGCCTCTGAGGTTCCTCCAAGTTGTTGCATGTATCAATAGGACATTCGTTTTCATTGTTGAGAACTATTCCATTATATGAATACCCCACAGTTTATCATTCACTTATTGGCGGACATTTGGATGGTTTCTACTTGGAGGCAATTATGAAGAAAACCACCATAAACATTTATATAAGCGTTTTGTGTGAACACAAGTTTTTATTTCTCTACAGTAGACACCTAGAAGTGGAATTTTTGAGTTATATGGTAAGTGCAGGTTTAACTATAAGAAACTGCCAAACAATGTTTCAGAGTGACTCTACCATTTTGTTTTCCCAGGAGCAATGTATGAGACTTTCAGTTGATCTGCATTTTCCCACACTTGGTATTACCAGTATGTTTAATTTAGCCATTCCAATAAATGTTTTGCAGTATTTCACCATGCTTTTAATTTGAATTTCTTTAACAATTAATGATGCTAAATAACTATGATGTAGTTATTTGCTATCTGTATATCATCTTGATGAAATGTCTGTTAAAGTCTTTTGTCCATTTTTTAACTAAATAGTTATAATTGTTGCATTTGATAGTTGTTTATGTTTTAAATACACGACCTTTGCTGAATATGAGATTTGCCAATATGTTCTACCAGTCTGTGTTTTGTCTTTTCCTTGTCTTCACACAGCACTCTTAACACAGAGCAAAAGTTTTATTTTAGATGAAGTCCATTCTATCAAGATTTCCTTTTATGCACCATGTTTTTAGTGTCACTCATAAGATTTCTTTGCCTAATCCAGGGCACAACAGTCCCTTGTCCTCTTGTAAAATTTTTATAGTTACTTGTCGTTGTTCATCTACATATGTGAAGTAATTTGAGTTAATTTTTCACAGAGCATTAGATTTAGGTTGAGGTTTTTAATATTGATATCCAATTGTTCCTATACTACTTGCCAAAAACATTATAATATCTCTGCTAAATTGCCTTTGCTTCTTTGTCAAAAATCAATTGGCCGTATTTGTGTGAGTTTATTTCCTAGACTCTCTGTTTTGTTCCATTGACCCATATGCTTATCCCTTTACCAATACCACATCAACTTGAATACTGTAGCTTCGTAGTAAGTCTTAAAATTGGGTAGCATAATTTCCCCAACTTGGTCTTCTCTTTAGCCAATTGTTTTGGCTATTCTAGTTCCTTTGCTTTTCCATGCAAATTTTAGAACAAGCTTATTTATATCTACTAAAACATCTGCTGGGATTTTGATTGGAATGGCATCAAATGTACAAATCAATTTGGAAGAATTGAAATATTTGAAACGTTGAGATTCCCAATCCATGAAAACAGTTTGTCTCTCCACTATTTAGGCCTTCTTAGATTTCTTTCATCAGCAATTTGTCATTTTCAATATATAGATCCAGTACTTGCTTTGCTAGATTTATACCTAAGTATTTCAAAGCTATTGAATTGGTGGTTTTCAAATTTTTTCTTTGCAATTGTTTATTCCTAGTATATAAAAGTAGGATAGATATTCATGTGTTTTATCTTACATTCTTTGACCTTGATAAACTCACTTGTTAATTTGCAATATTTGTCTATATTCACCTTGGGATTTTCTTTTTTTTTTTTCTTTTCCTTTTTTTTTTTTTTTTTTTTTTTTTTTTTTTTGTTTTTTTTTTTTTTTTTTTTTTTTTTTTTTTTTTTTTTTTTTTTTTTTCCTTTTTTTTTTTTTTTTTTTTTTTTTTGAGATGGAGTTTTGCTCTTGTTGCTTAGGCTGGAGTGCAATGGCACAATCTCAGCTCACTGCAACCTCTGCCTCCTGGGTTCAAGCGATTCTCCTGCCTCGGCCTCCCGAGTAGCTGGGATTATAGGTGTGTGCCACCATGCCCAGCTAATTTTTGTATTTTTAGTAGAGATGGGGTTTCACCATGTTGTCTGGGCGTGGTGGCTCAGGCCTGCAATCCCAGCACTTTGGGAGGCCTAGGCAAGTGGATCACCTGAGGTCAGGAGTTCGGGATTTTCTACACTAACAATCATAGCATCTGTGAATTGGGACACTTTTATTTTTTCTCTATCCAATCTATATATCTTTTAGTTCTTTTCTTGCCATAATACACTAGCTGGAAAGTATAGTACAATGTTGAATAGCATTTGTTGCCTTATTCCTAATCTGAGGGGTAAATCATTCAGTCTTTCACTGTCAATTATGATATTGGCTCTAAAGTTTTTATAGATTCCCTTTATCAAGTCAAGGAAATTTTCTTCTATATAAGCTGAGAGTTTTTAGCATGAATAAATCAATATTTAGTCAATTTCTTTTCTGCATCAATTCTTTTGGTTATGTGGATTTTCTTCTCTACACTGTTAATATATTGGTTTACAAGTGCACCCACTGCAAGCTCCCATGGGAGAAGCCCTAGCTGTGTCTGCAGTAGTGAGTGAGGGGGAGAAGAAGTATCCTTCTCCAAGAACCTTCATGAGCACCAGGGCTGCCTCACTACTGGAGTAGAGCTGCCGACTTTCCCTCCTAAGCCCAGCACTGCACTGTGCCTTTGCTAAAAAAAAGAAAAAAAAAAAAAACTTTTCGTAAGTGGAAAGGGCTGGGATTCGAGGTCTGCTGTCTGAATTCTTTTGTCCCACAGGGTGCTCCCTTGATGCAGTGCACACCCCTTTCCCCTAGGAGCAGGCGTCCCTGAAGGTAAGAATACTGTGAATGCTTCTACTCCTGTGGGTCTAGCTGCCCAGTGGGACTGCCACACTCCATGCTGGTGCTAAGGAATGTCTTCAAGGGATCCAATGATGTGACTGGTCCTCAAGTCTCCCAGCAGTGGGTACCAGCACCAGCTCTGATGGGGGTGGCAGGAGAATGATGTAGACTCTGTGAGGTTCCTTGGTTATAAATAGCCTAGTGTGTTGGCTTTCTGAAATGCCAGTTGTAGTAGTAATGAACTGGTCATGTGGACAGAACAGACTCAGGACCTCCTGGTTAGCCAGGGTGCTGCAGGCAATGATGATAGCTGAGGTCACGCAAAAGTTTTCTCCTTCCTGGGCAGTGTGTTATTCTGCTTGCAGATGCTGTAATGCACTGTATTTGTTGGCCTCCAGCCAAGAGGTGGCACTTGCAAAAGAGTACCAGCTGCAGTAGTAGTGATGAGATTTGTGCTTGCCTCATGTTACCCAGGGGAGGCTCAATGGTGTCTCAGGCAATGAGCAGAGCCACAGAGCTCCCAAAAGTTTCTGTCCTTTGTGTTAAGCTACCAGGGCAGATGGAGGGGCAAAGCCAGGTTGGGGCTGGGTCAGGCAAGTCCACACTCTGGCTCTCCATATGTGGCATAATAAGCAGCCCCAGTGGGATCAGAGGGCAGTTCTCTGGCCAATGGGGTAATGATCCAGGGAAGAGCATAGCTGACTCTGCTCACAGTGCTCTGCTAGCAGCAGCTAGTTAGGTTCTAGGTAGTCTGAGCTCAGATCTAAAAACTGCCCCAGGGCCATAAGCCTCCCTGCAGAGACAGAAACCACAGCTTTCCAGCCATGACCCTCCTAGTGCATGACCCATTGGTTCTGGCAAAGGGAGATCATCCCCACTCGAGATTATATTGAGAATCTCAAATAGGGTTGAAATCCCTACTTGGCCAGAACCTCTCTCACAGTTAGGGGTTTCTCCCAACCTGTGACTGCCACCTGAGTTAGCTGGTAGACTTCTGTGAGGTCCTCTGTGAAGTAGGGTCAGGAATGGCTTCCCTTTATCCCCACTGGAGACTGGGAATGCATGCAGAGCTCACCCCAGTGCCTCTCCCTCTCATATGCTTCCCATCACTCACCAAATCAGCCCCAGCTATGGGCAGAGTTAAGGCTTTTTCCAGAGGCCTGGACTGCCAGGTTGTCCAGTAGGTGTGTGTATCCCAGAGGCAGTTTATCCCCCACTCACACTCTGGGGACTTACAGTTTTCTGCCTGGCTCACAGTGTAGGCGGCAGCCCACCGCATGTTTCAAAGGGTCTGTGGTTTCTTTCAGTTGTCCTGTTAAGTTCCTGTGTTGCTTCTTGGAAAAAGTTCAGTGTGAATCTCTACACACTATTAATATTTTGTCTTTCCAAGTGGGAGAGGCACACTAATAATGCCTCTAATCCGCCACTTTGATGCTTTTCTTCTATGGTTTTCAAATAAATTATTTTAAAATGATATTAAAATTTCTGCTTTCAATTTTCAAATTGCTTAGAAGAACTCATTGTCTATTATGTTTACCCAGATCTATACATTATTGCTGTTCTATAATTCCTAATATATCAAGTTTTCTTCTGGTATCATTTCTCTTCTAACTAACTCTCTTTAAGCAATTCTTTTAAAGCACCTTTGCTTCACCTGAGACCCTTTTTATTACTCTTTCACTCTGGAAGGATATCTTTGCTAGACATAAACTTTGGATTGAGAGTTCTTTTCATTGAGCAGTCTAGAAGTGTACCACTCCTTTCTGCCCTACCTGGCTTTGAATTAGAATCGATCATCACTTTAGTTATTTTCCCAACAATTAACACATTATTTTCTCTGTTTGCTTTGAATAATTTTTTGTCTTTAGTTTTCAAGCAGCTTGATTATTATGTGTATGGACTTGTATTCTTTTGTGTTTATCCTGCTTGGGGTTCATTGAGTTTCTTGAACCTATAGGCTTGGTGTTTCACCAAATTTGGGAGGTTTTCAATCATTATGTTTTTCAAGTCTTCACTCAGTTTTGCATTCTCTATCCTCTTTCTGAGACTCTGAAGACATGAGTGTTAGATCTTTTGGCATTGTCCTAGAAGTACCTGAGGCTCTGTTCTTTTTGTTTCTTTTTAATTCTCCTTCTTCTTTTAACATGTTTCTCTCTTGTTCAAATTGGATAATTTCTATTGATTTATCTTCAAGTCCAGTGACTCTTTCCTCTGTCATCTCCATTCTGCTATGCAGCTCAGCCAATGACTTTGGGGCGGGTTTTATTTTTCCAGTTATTCAGATGAAATTACTTAAATTTCCATTTGGTTGTTCTTCATCTCTTGTATTAGTTCACCATTACTTTCTATCTTTCC
This sequence comes from Piliocolobus tephrosceles, assembly GCF_002776525.5. Lineage (NCBI taxonomy): Eukaryota > Metazoa > Chordata > Mammalia > Primates > Cercopithecidae > Piliocolobus > Piliocolobus tephrosceles. The sequence continues at coordinate 75,410,174 of NC_045440.1, read as the reverse complement.
ATACATTTCAAGAATGCTTGCTGTTATTCTCGTATTGTTATAATAGTTGCTTGAAAGCCCTTGTCACATAATTCCAACATCTTTATTATGTCAACATAGGCATCTGTCAACTGTATTTTCCCACGTGATTTCTTGATCCTTCATATGCCAAGTTATTTGGATTATATTCTAGACATTTTGAACATTGTGTTAAGGGACTCTGGATTTTGTTCAAGTCCAAGAGATAATACCCATTTTTTTAATTTGGGCAGGCAATTGACCAGATTAAAGCCAATGTACCTTCTGGGGGTTGTGGTTCTAATGTCATTTCCATTTCCACAGCATTCACAAACCAGTACTATTCTGATCTGCCTGGCGTAAACACTTGTCATTGACTAGTATTGGATTTTGGTAGTAGTCTAGCCAATAGTTTGAATCTCAAAGTCTACATATGCTTTTTTTAAAGATCCAGGCTTGCACAACTCAAGAGTGAGCCCAGGAATTCAAAAACAACTTGAAGAATCACTTTCTCAAAGTTCTCCCTCCCTGAAATCGCTCCAGTACTTTCCTGTTCTCTAGTGCTTCCCTTTTCCAGCCCTCTGTGCTTTCCAGTCTCTGGGGGCATTATTGACCCTGCTCTGTTATGCACTTCCTATGGTTGCACCCACTCTGGGGCCAAATGGTGAGAGGACACAGTGAGAGAAAAAAAAAAAAGCTTAGGAGTTTATTCCACCCACTTAGGACCACTGCTTCTCTAATCAAAAAGCAAGATCCCCTCCCTCAGAGATTTAGGCTCCTACAGACCCTTGTTTCTGCTGCTGCCAAAATCTCTTCAGGAATGCTGGGGAGATGGGGCATGAGAAAACAGAGGGGGAAGAAATGGGTGATTTTCACAGTCTCTGAATGTTTAAAAGATTCGTTTTTAATTCTCAGTAAAAAAAATACTTACACGTAACTCGGACTTCTCCTGGTGCTCATTCTCCCTCTCCCCACATCACCACTGATACCCACTTTGGGGCTGGGCTGTTTTGGATCCAGGCCGAGGGAAATACCGGACCAGGAAGGAGGAATGGTAAATTCACTACCACTTCAGCAATATTTCCAATTCTTGCCTTCTCCCTGAATCTGCCTGCTATTCTACTTTTCAAAGTCCTCAAATAGCTGCTCTGTGCATTCTGTCCAGATTTTATAGCTGCATTAAATGGAAGAAGCAGGGGAAGCATGCTTACTTCATCTTATCCTGAAACAGAACCCCTCTCCATGACTTTTAGCATACACAGTTGAATTTTAAACATCTATGGTTAATGTATACAGAGGTTTCAGAAATCTGTTTTGTTTTGTTTTGTTTTTTGTTTGAGACAGAGTCTCTCTGTTGCCAGGCCGGAGTGCAGTGACGCAATCTCGGCTCTCTGCAACCTCCGCCTCCCAAATTCAAGGGATTCTCCTACCTCAGCCTCCCGAGTAGCTGGGAGTACAGGCGCGTGCCACCATGTCCAGGTAATTTTTTTTTTTTTTTTTTTTTTTTTTTTTTTGTATTTTTAGCAGAGACAGGGTTTCACCATGTTAGCCAGGATGGTCTCGATCTCCTCACCTGTGATCCGCCCACCTCAGCCTCCCAAAGTGCTAGGATTACAGGCGTGAGCCACCGTGCCCAGCGGAGGCTTCAGAAATCTTTAAATCACCCTCTGGCATGTTACATAAAATGTTTAAGTGTTTATTTCATCTTGTTATTCACCTTGTTTCTTTGCCCTCAGTTATTGTTAGTATTTTTGTTAGTAAAATTTTGCCTTGCCTTTATTATTAAATTCTAGATTGACAGTAATGTTCTCTTAATACTTTGCGTCTATTGTTCTACTAACTTCTATTTCTTTTTGTCAACAAATCTGCTGTCAGTTTAATTGTAATTTTCCTTCTAAGTAACATGATTTTTTCCTTTGATGCTTCTAAAATCATATTCACTCTTGATTGACACTTGCTGTACTTACTAAATCTCAGAATTTGCATCTTTAGCCATTTCTGGAAGTTCCAAGGCATTATCTTTTCAAATATTATCTCTCTCTCATCCTCTCTTTGCTCTTTCTGGAACTTCAGCTTGACTTTTATATGTTGGACTTCCTAAACCCGTCTTTCATATCTCTTTACTATTTCTCATCTCTATGTATCTTTGTGTTACACTTTCAAACTTCTTCAAATATATTTTCCATTAATCATTTTCTCTTTGTCTAACTATAATCTGATTTTTAATTCATCCAATAAGTCTGACTCTCATATAGTTTATTGTTTTATTGTGAACTTGTTTTATAGGGCTTTATCTGTAGGAATCTTGAATTACATGGCTAAGAAAATGTCCCAACTTTTATCTCAAAATTTTAAAGACACTTTCAAAATAAAATATTACCCTTAATATTTCCAAATTTCTGACAGATATTTATGTTTGGGACTCAGGAATGAAAAATTGGTATTCCCAGGAATTCTCAAGAATATGCAAAGCTAATTCTCCTAAGTTATAATCTCATAAGTTATTTTTTTTTTGAGACAAGGTCTTGCTCTGTTGCCCAGACTGGAGGGTAGTGGTGCAATCACAGCTCACCACAGTCTCGACCTCCCAGGCTGAAGTGATCCTCCTACCTCAGTGTCCCAAGTAGCTAGGACTACAGGCATGAGCCACCATGCTTAGCAATTTTTTTCTTTTTCTTTTTTTTTTGGTAGAAACATGATCTCACTATGTTACCCAGGCTGGTTTCAAACTCTTGGGGCTCAAGCAATCTTCCCACCTTGGCCTCCCAAAGTACTGGGATTGCAAGCATGAGCCACTGCACCCAGCCATATTTTAAAAAAATATTTCCAACATCCTCATACTCTTTATGAATTGTTGTGTGTGTGTGTGTGTATATATATATGTGTGTGTGTGTGTGTGTATATATATTTGCTTAATAAATAGTAAATACTAATTTAGTAGTATTTACATGTAACTGTAGACTGTAGCAAACATTAAAAACACTGAAAAATTTCAGCAAACACTATTGGATAATATTCTCATAACATAACATTCAGATTGCCTAGCAAAGTTAATAGCATTACACAGAATCATGAGTCAAAATTGTCAATTTGAGGACTTATTTTGCTTCTAAAACAAAATGAGTGGTATTTCTTAGGATCCTACTCATAGGAGTTGTAATAAAGTATGCTGTATTAGTCTGTTTTCACACTGCTATAAATGTACTACCCAAGACTGGGCAATTTATGAAGGAAAGAGGTTCAACTGACTCACAGTTCCGCATGGCTGGGGAGGCCTCAGGAAACTTACAAACATGGCAGAAGGAGAAGCAGCAGCAAGTACTTTCTTCACAAGGTGGCAGGAAAGAGAGAGCGAAAGAGGAACTTCCAAACATTTCTAAAACCATCAGATCTCATAAGAACTCACTATCATGAGAACACCATGAGGGAAACCTCCCCCATGATCCAATCACCTCCCTCCCTCGACACGTGGGGATTACAATTAGAGATGAGATTTGGGTGGGACGCAGCCAAACCATATCATATGCTATGTGTAAAAACATATTAACATTTATCTAATTGCAAACACAAGTCCTCATTACCAATATAGGGCCATAAGAACACACTTCAACATGGCAACAGACATAATAAGCCAGAACAACTGAGCAGATCCTGACCACTGAGCTGCTTCTTTTCACATGCTTCTGTCCAGGTTCCCAGACTTGTCCACCTTAAAATTTGTCCCCATATCTCCTGTTCTTACTTTTGACTTGATGTCAGAGGACTCCTTGGAACCAGTAACTATGATGTTGTTAAGCTTTAATTCATACAAAGAACTACTATACTTTTCTCTCATTTTCCTCATTCCTCCATTGAGTTTTCTCAATATTAAAAAAAAAAAAAAAAAAGCCTATTTTAAATATACCAAGTAACGCTGGGAAGAAAATTCTACATGAAAACACTAATACTGAACTGTATATGACTATTTTTAATTATGTCTTATTTAGTATTTCATGTTGATCGACTCTATGTTTTCTCAGTAACTGACTCGAATTTAGTTCTGAAGCCTCCATTGCTGCTAATGGTAAAAAATGTAACATTGCTAATTCCCAGTAGTTTCTGGTTGGAAATGCAGAAAAACTCAATGAATTTAAGGTTTCTTCTTGCTGCTATTTTTCTTCTCCCCATCAATGCTCTAATTTTCAGCCGACTTCAGGTCTTGGTGGATGAGTTGGCACCAGAATTGACATCAGAATGTCCCATGGTGACTTCATTTAACTGATTCAAGAGACAGGTGGAACTTAGTTCACATGTCATATTCTCTTGACAATTCTGTTACATCTCTCTCCATTCTCTTCAGTGATGTTCATGCACTTATACAGAGCTGGGGATACTGTTACTGAGACACCAGGGGTTCAGTCTAGGTCCTGCTGCTCACTGTGCAGAAAGCCAATCACTGAGACAATGAGTACTGCCAGGGAAGAATGCCTTAATTGGGTGCCACAGCCAAGGAGATGGGAGCTGAGTCTCAAGTCCATCTTTCTGACCAACTAAAATCTGGGGTCTATATAGCAGGGAGGAAATGTAACTACATGCAGGAAAATAGGAATTAGGGAAGGGTAAGGAAGAGGATATAGTCAACAGGAAGCAAGTGGTTGCTTAGGCAATCATGATGGGTGGGTATCTGGTATCTCATTGTCCAGATGCAACAACCTGGTAAATTTCAATTCCTTGATACTCTCTGGGAGGCCTTATGATTGGTTTCCTGAGAAAGGAACTCAGGGCCAGGTGCGGTGGCTCACGCTTATAATCCCAGAACTTTGAGAGGCTGAAGCAGGTGGATCATTTGAAGTCAGGAGTTCAACACAAGCCTGGCCAACATGGTGAAACCCTGTCTCCATAAAAATACAAAAATTAGCAGGGCAATAGTAGTGCATGCCTGTAATCACAGCCATGCAGGAGGCTGAGGCAGGAGAATTGCTTGAGCCTGGGAGGCAGAGGTTGCGATGAGCCAAGATCGCACCACTGCACTCCAGTCCGGGCAACAGAGTGAGACTCTGTCTCAAAAATAAAGAAAGGAACTCAGATAAGAAAAAAAATGTAACTTTCTCAAGTTTCAAGATCAGAAAGGCTGATTTCTATGTTTATTCAAAAGAAACCATAAACATCAGCTTTATGGGACAATTGGGTCAGTTTCAATACTATCAATATATTAGGTACATCTAATCACAGGCCAAAGGGAAAGAACATTAAACGAAACTAGCTAATCATATCTGCTTCCAGTTTGGGGCTTCTATAAAAGTTTTGACATTCTGATTGCACATCAGAATCACCTATAGAGCACTTTTATAAACTTACATTTTTGAAGAATGGGGGCCATAAATCTTTATTTTTACACACACCCCAAATGACTCTGATGCAGGTAGTCTGGTACTACATTGCAAGAAATAGCCTTTGAAGCTCTGCGAAGACCCATCCCAGTTCACCCCGGAAAGGGAATGGTGACCAAATTTCTAGCCAATAATAAAGGATATCTTTGTTTAGAGCCTGGGCTATGTCTTCCTCAGGATTTCAGTGGGGAATACTCACTGCCACATTAGAAGGATTCAAGGATTGGGGGTCCAGGATGGCCCTCATCTTAGAAACATCATTAACCAATAAGTCGAGAATTTAATACAGGGGCTCAGGCAGACAATTTAGAGAATGGTGCCACGTTCTACTCTTTCACCCATGTCTTAGGTTCATTTGGGCTGCTACAAAAATATCATAGACTGAGTTGCTTATAAACAACAGAAATTTATTTCTCACAGTTCTGGAGGCTGACAAGTCTGAGATCAAGGTACTGATAAATCTAATATCTGGTGACGATGTGTTTCCTGGCTTATGGATGGTGCCTTCTCACTAAGTCCTGAAAGACTTGCTGGAAAGGGAAAGGCAGTTCTCTGAAGCCTCTTTTATAAGGACACTAATTCCATTCATGAGGGCTTTGTCCTTTTGACCTAATCACCTCCCAAAGGCCCCACTTCCTCATGCCATCACACTGGGGATTAGTTTTCAATAGATGAATTTTAGAGGAACATAAACATTCAGACCATTTCAAGCCACCTCCACTGGTAGATACCCTGGGAGAACTTGACAATCTCCAGTGGAGAATGCATTCACACCACGATGGAAATACAAAATAGATGCAGGGAAGAATTTTTTTTAAGTCCGTCTCCAGAGAAGACAATAAAACAGACATACTTTCACTCTTCCTCTTTTCTTATTTTGGAACATACAGGCCTCAAGTGTGACATTTTTGCCTGAGAGATTTTGGTTGTTCAGGAGTGTAAAAGAATTGTAAAGCCTAAAGGATACCTATCAGGATGTATCTTGAGTGAAAAATTTGGGCTACAGTTATTTTCATTGGGGGAAGTTCATTGGATTCTGAAAAGTTGAGGAAAGAGAACATTTTAGACTTGCGATTTGGTGTTTTAAGAGAGTTTTTTCCTTAAAAAAAATTAAGAGAAGTAAAGATTTAGGTTCTTTTCGTATTGTCTAAGTCAGTTTGCCAGTAGAAAAAAAGGAACAGAGAGTAGGGGCAATTGTCAAGGTATTGCCAGAGCACTTGCCCTCTAAACTAATACTGCTCCCTAAGAACCACAATTTCATTCATTAATTCATTTATAAAGACAGGTATATTAGTCACGGTTTTCTAGAGAGACAGAACTAATAGAAAATATAGATATATGAATGGAAGTTTAGTAAGGAGAACTGACTCACACGATGACTAGGTGAAGTCTCACGATAGGCTGTCACCAAGCTAAGGAGCAAGGAAGCCAGTAGTGACTCAGTCCGAGTCCCAAAACTTGGAGTCTGATGTTCAAGGGCAGGAAGCATCCAGCATGGGAGAAAGGTGGAGGCCAGAAGACTCAGCAAGTCAGTTCATTCCATCTTCTTCTACCTGCTTTTTCTAGCCACGCTGGCAGCCAGTTAGATGGTACCCACCCAGATTGAGGGTGGGTCTGCCTCTCCCAGTAAACTGACTCAAATGTTTATTTCCTCTGGCAACACTCTCAGAGACATAGCCAGAAACAATACTTTGATTCAATCAAGTTGACACTTAATATTAACCATCACAATTGGGTTCTCATTAAATTATCCAGGCTGGTTTCAAACTCCTGGTCTCAAGAAGTCCTCTTATCTGAGCCTCCCAAGTCTCTGGGATCACAGAGGTGAGCCACTGCACCCAGATCACGATTTTTCTGGTTAATGGAATACATTTACTTTTCTTTTGTACTTCCTCCTGTTAACTGAAGCCTAAAAATTATATAACATAAGGGTGATTACAGAATTTTTTGTCAAGTATGCTAACTCTAATGAAGAATTACATCAGCAGACAAAATTATATTCTGGTGATTCTAAGAATAAGCAGCTAAGAAACACTTGGTGGGCCTGATTAACAGCCATTCTAAGTAAACCTTCCCTTGTGAGTTAACTGCACTCAGCTACCAACAGGTATTCTATGGAAGCCCTCCTCTAGCTTTGGAAGATAAATTATCTCATGTTAAGTTAATTTCTGGGACTTCCCTAGCACCAACCTAAACAATTATTTGTCAAAATCTGCAGTCCACTATGGAAATCCATGGTAGATGTAAAGAATGAAGTGGTGCTGAATTATTAATACTATGCAAACTTCACCATTTATAAATGTCACCAAGTAGAAAAACAAGTAAGAGAGAGACAACATGATATCCCTCATCTGTTGGTCTCAAATTAAGCAATAATAATCGCAGGATTTCTTAAGTGACCTTAAAATTGTACCCAGTATAGAAGCCTATTAAATAAGACTGCTGCTGTAAATGCAATTTTCCACAGTTTCTTGTAATAAGTAAAGGGAGCTGTTCATCCAGGCAGAGCTGATGTTTCAGACCAGATTTTCTTGGTATCACAGAGTTTTATGTTAATGCCGGTCTTGTTAGAAGTGCATGTGTGTTTATAGGGCTCAGTCCAAAGTAAAGTCTCAAGCACAGAAAACAAACAGTGTTGCTGAGTCAATGTTTATTATCATTGCTAGCCTAGAATTCATTAAATGGCACTGAGTGTCTTAAACTTTAATTTGAACCACAAATATTCTCAACGTATTGCCATGCTGTTGAAAAGACATGTGTACCACACATTTTTACCTCATCTGCCTTTCAGCATCTAAGAACTATAACTCAGCAGTGATTAAAAACAGGATTCAAACTAAGACAGGGTCAGGTGAATATCTTAGAGGATCCAAGGCATGTGGATCTGGCTGAAGAGTTAGCTTTTGTTTATGCCAAGGCCTTTATATTCCTACATTAAAATGGTTTAAAAGCCTATGCAAGCTACTGACATTTATTGATTCCAATATATTTTTGGTTCCTTGGAAAATCTCCCACGTGGAAACTTTCACAGTTCGGAAGGTCTCCTCAGATATCTATTCTCTGCCAGAATACACCATTCCGTACCCCAATGGCTCCCCTTCATGGTCTCAATGTCATATTAATGACTGGCTTCCAATGCTGAAATATTGAAATTCTATTCCTTTGGACAGATTTTTGCCCTCGAAACATTCACTCATGTTTTAGTTCCTCAATATCTCCCCTTGCTCAATGTCAGGAGTTACTGTGATGCTTCAACTCTGCTATTCAAGATAGGTTTAACAATTTTGAAAATTGTTAGTCCTATTAGGACTATCTATTCACTCAAAATATTATTTTTAAATTCAAGAAAAAATTAAGCCCACATACATTCAATAGCAAATTTTCAGTAAGCACAATAACGAAGATATGAAGATGACACTAGCAAAGCATGAAAGTGGGTCCTCAGCCCAGCATGGGCAATGGTAAACTTTAGTTTGCTTCAGTTTAACAAACATAGTTGGCCTTCCCTATCTGTGGGTTCTTCACCCATTGATGCAACCACCTTCGGATAAAAAATGTTTGAAAAATGAATTTTGTGTATACTGAACATGGAAAGACTTTTCTTCTTGTCATTATTCCCTAAACAGTACAGTATAATAACTATTTACATAATGATATGGTTTGATTGTATGTCCCCACCCAAATCTCACCTTGAATTGTAATAATCCCCATGTGTCAAGGGCCAGGCTGGGTGGAAATAACTGAATCACAGGGGTGGTTCCCCTATATTGTGGTAGTGATAACTCTCACGACATCTGATGGTTTTATAAATGGGAGTTCCCCCTGCACAAGCTCTCTTACCTGCCACAGTGTACAATGTCCCTTTGCTCTTCCTTTCTCTTCTGCCATGATTGTGAGGCCTCCTCAGTGACTTGGAATTGTGAGTCCACTAAACCTCTTTTGCTTTATAAATTACTCAGTCTCAGGTATATCTTTATTAGCAGCATGAGAACAGACTAATATACATAATGTAATTTACATTGTATTAGGTATTATAAGTAATCTAGAAGGAATTTAAAGTATACAGGAGGATGTACATGGATTTTAAGCAAATACTATACCATTTTATATAAGGAACTTCAGCATCTTTGAATTATGGTATCAGTGGATGAGGGAGGGTCTTGGAAACAATCCCCCATGGACACTAAGAGATTACTTACTCTGTACCCTCAGTGTCTCAAGAATATCCTCAAAGGGTGAGAGAAGAGGATGGGGAGGAGAGATAACACTAATATAGGTTCAAAAGTCATGGAGGAAAGAGGACGGTCTCCCTAGAGATCAGCTGACAATATTAATAACCATAGACTAGTAAGGAACAGAGCTTTGAGAGGTATTACAGAAGAATGCAATCTGTGAGACCAGACAGACTTGCTTGTGGAGTCTTCACTCCACACTGAGTAGCCATGTGACCTTAGGTGAGTGACTCAGTTTTTCTACATCTCAGTATGTTCACTTCTTAAAATGAGAATAACTTAATAACTTATATTAAATATATTTATATAATATAATATATGCCTTGGAGAGTTTTGTCATGATTGAGTCTATTAATTCATATAAATGGCCCAGCACATAGTAATCATCTAGAAAATGATATTACTATTACTAGTAATATTACTAAATACTAACTACTAAAGGTTGGTGAAAAAGTAATTGTGGTTTTGCCATTTAAAAGTAAGAGTCAAAACTGTCATTACTTTTGCACCAATCTAATACTATCATTACAGTGATGTAATTAATAAGCCTAAGACGGATTTTTTTAAGTTAATGCACAAAGTAAATAATTGTCACTTAGCAATCAAATGAGAGTATGCAGGTAGCACTTAACATATTCCTAGTACATTGTAAATACTCAAGAAATAGCCATTATCATTATTTTTATTAATCACAAATTAATTTGTCTCATGATCTTTTTATTATCATAGAGATTTCTGACATTCTCAATTATTTGTACTGGATAAACTCAAAATACTCACTATCCTATGATATTTCTTTTTTACAGGCTCCTATTTAAAGACTGGTTATTCATACATTTTGCTCAATAAAGAGAATAAAACACAAAACTTTGCAGATATAGACTGTCAAAGCCTTATACACAACACCAACTTAGTTTGAGTATTGAGTTTTTAAATCTCAACTGAGTCTTAACAGAAAAAAGTAGCTCCATCAAGGTTCACGTTTAAACATAGGCAGATAGGCAGTGCGCTTCAAATGATTATAGTTCATCCTCACTGTTCTATCAAGTGATCTGTAAAAGTTACTAACGTATACACTACAGAGACCCCGCAAGGTCAGAAATCTGCCCAAATGTCTTACCCAAATGCTGCTGACCATAATTTGTATACTTTTACTGGAACTTATGGTGAAATTTAGTAGATATGCTTCACCAGCAAAAGCTAAAACGTAAGTGTGTAAAACTTATAAGTATTTGGCCAGCTTGTTTAGAAAGGAAAATTCTACCATCTGGGTTCATCTGCAATTCTAGTCATCTCCTATGTAGAATGGGTAAACTGAGATAGTCACCCAAATAAAACATGTAAATATGCCCTGTGCTTTTCTCTGAAAGGATAGAAAAAATAATAATAACTAAACTTTTAAATCTGTTTGCAATCCCCTCTTCTTCTATTTCTTCCTTTTAGATTTTATTCAAATAAAATCATAAAATGCAGTCAATACTGTAATGAAATTGGTAGGATGGAGCTGGCAATACTAATAAACCTTTTTTTTTTTTTTTTTTTTTTTTGAGACGGAGTCTCGCTCTGTCGCCCAGGCTGGAGTGCAGTGGCCAGATCTCAGCTCACTGCAAGCTCCACCTCCCGGGTTCCCGCCATTCTCCTGCTCAGCTTCCCGAGTAGCTGGGACTATAGGCGCCCGCCACCTCGCCCGGCTAGTTTTTTGTATTGTTAGTAGAGACGGGGTTTCACCATGTTAGCCAGGATGGTCTCGATCTCCTGATCTCGTGATCCGCCCGTCTCGGCCTCCCACTAATAAACCTTAAACAGTTAAGATAAAGCATCTATATCATTTTTAAAAGCTCAATGTAATCAAACTAAATGAAATAGTTAAATGTTTTTAATGGGCCCAATACACCCAGTGAATGACTCTCCTATCACTGCGAGGTATAAAATTAGCTTATTTTAACATTAGATTGTTTGGGCACTATTATCATGTATGTGTTTGTAAAGAAAATGTCCATTTTCATATTATAGAAGTATTTCTATCCGGGTACTATAAATTCCTACATATCCATTAACATTTTCTCATTAAATTTTGAAAAATATCATACATTGAAACTTGAATTGTCTTTACTTAGAACAACTCAACAACAACAACAAAAACCACAACAAGAGAATAAGAATAATCAATTATATATCTGTTCAGATATGTCTTGACAAATAATTTTATGGAGGAGTAACTTCCATTAAATTGGAAATTTTACAGGTTAACTTTAAGATGTTTTGTATGTGCAAAAAAAGTCATTTGTTTATATTTAAAGTAAAAGTATTTTTTGCCTTTCATGCAAAAAATTAAAAGTTTTTTATTTTTATAAAATAAAATGACATTGGAATTGTGGAAACCCAATAAATTTCATGCATTTTTTAAAACATTTTTCTGATGTTAAAAAAAAATCTTTTTTAGACATTTCAAAACCAACTGTATAAGGGAGGAGGTGTTTCTAGTTCCCAAAATATTGTAATGTAAATTCCAGTGTTTCTATAGTAGAACTCCTTAAAGTAGTGGTTCTCAAACTCTTTTGATTGTGATACACAGTAAGGAATTTGTGCCCATATATATGGGAAAAAATGTTTCTGTCCAGGAATACTTCTCCTTGCTACACATGTGAGACACGCTGACATTTACCCTCTTATTCTATGGTTTTCCTTTTTAACTTCACCATACATTAATGTGTTGTTACCACAAGATGTAAACCCTGCCTTACATCGTGATCTTTTAGTTCTTTTAACCCATTTTTCCATCTTACTGTAAAGTCAAACAACATGGTACATCTATTAGAGGTTAAAATAAATGTGAGTAGGGGTGGGATTCTAATAAACTTCCATTAAGCCTAAAACCAAATGACTAGAGATACAGATACAGGTGTTCTGATGGTTGGCTTTATTTAGATTTCACTGAAGATGCAATTAAACTCTCTCCCATGTTAGAGTTGTCCACAGCATTGCAGACACGCCCACATACATTAGGACATCAGGACTAAACCGCAATGTGCTAGTGTAATTCATATGAAAGCAGGCTTGTGCAACCCTATGTTTAACCTCAGCATACTGTATTGCACACATACGGCAACATAGCTTAGGACAGCTATACAGTGAAGCTGTCTTTTATACAAAAGGGATTGATTATTTCTCTTCATCCAATTTACTATTGTTCTTCAAGAAGAGAAAGAACTTGAAATTAAGATTCCTGTATTCTGGGTGTTTAATACTCAGACTGTTTAATATCCCGGTGTTTAATATCCACCCCTGACACATACTGGAGCCTTTACATGTAAGTCAGATACAGTAGTTGGACAGGACCAGGACCCTGAACTTAAAAGTAAGATAGGTAAACACTAAATTGTACTACATTTGAAATATGTTATTGAAGTGGTGTCCATACTCACTAACATGCTTAAAAATTCTGATCAAACCCCAGGTTTATCATCTATAAAATAAGATGAACAATATCTTCCACAGTTTGTTCATTCATTTAACTTTCATTGTTTTGGCATCAGAAACTGAAATAAGCACTGTGGATTCAAGTGAATAAAATATAGAAAATGCCCATGAGAAGTTTACAGGCTAGCAAAGAAGATCAAAAGACACTCCAAAGGGATGAAACAAGATGAAAAGTCCAGTTAAGACAGCAATTTCTGGGCCTCTGGCATGCATTTAATTTGCAATTGATGCAACTTCAGGTATTTGCTCCACTTTGGGTTTCACAATTTTACTTCCTGACATGACCTGGTTCCCATGATGGCCCTCTCCAGGTATGAGTCTTCTTTGAGCTGCCATTTCCAGGTCCCTGTTTCTTGGCTCCTGACTCCTTCTGTCACCAGCAGTATCATTCCTAATCCCTAGCTTAGCTTAACTCCACCTACTTAACGCAGTGCCCTCTCTGAGTCACCACCTCATCATGACTTTATGTTCAGTCCTCTGGTCAATATTGACATATACAGTGTGAATGGGTGTGTAGAGCCAAGGTACAAATCAAATACTTTAAAAACAGAGGAATGACTAACTCTGCCTGGGGAAGCTAAAGAGTGATCATTAAAGCTAGGAAGAAAAGGAAGGTATTCTAGAGAGAGGATAGCAAGTGAAAAGCACAGAGATGTGAATATGTGTCTCCTTCAGGGACCTGTCAGATGACTGGAGTGACAACCACTAGAAGGTTCTACCCAAAGTGATTGATTACCTCTCCCATCTTGAGGCAAACACTCACCTGAGAATTTTACCAGAGTTTGTGATATGCTTTGGCTGTGTCCCCACCCAAATCTCATCTTGAATTGTAACTCCCACAATTTCCATGTGTCATGGGAGGGACCCAGTGGGAGGTAATTGAATCAATATGTATTATTAAATAAAAAATAATTGGCTGGGCATGGTGACTCACGCCTGTAATCCCAGCACTTTGGGAGGCAGAGGCACGCAGATCACCTGAGGTCCAGAGTTCAAGACCAGCCTGACCAACATGGAGAAACCCTATCTTTACTAAAAATACAAAAATATACTGGGCATGGTGGTGCATGCCTGTAATCCCAGTTACTTGGGAGGCTAATGCAGGAGAATCGCTTGAACCCAGGAGGCAGAGGTTGTGGTGAGCCAAGATCGGGCCATTGCACTCCAGCCTGGGCAACAAGAGCGAAACTCCATCTCAAAAAAAAAAATTGTATATTCTTATATCTGAAGTCAATAATAAATGTGAATGTAACAGATGTACCTTTATATATTTTGCTATATCCTAATATTCTTAAGTCCATATCACAAGTGATGCCAAAATTAACCAGTAATATCAACTTTGACCATAATTGATTGATATTCTACTTTGTCAGTAAGAAAAGATGTGGGGGTGGCTGGCAAGATAGCCGAATAGGAACATCTCCGGTCTGCAGCTCACAGCAAGATCAACTCAGAAGGTGGGTGATTTCTGCATTTCCAACTGAGGTACCCAGGTCATCTCATTGGTCCTGGTGACACAGTGGGTGCAGCCCACAGATGGCAAGCAGAAGCAGGGTGGGGCATCGCCTCACCCAGAAGCAGAAGGGTTCAAGAAACTCCCTCCCCTAGCCAAGGGAAGCTGTGAGGGTCTGTGCTGTGAGGAACAATGCATTCTGGCCCAAATACTATGCTTTTCCCATGGTCTTTGCAACCTGCAGATGAGGAGATTCCCTTGGATGCCTACACCACCAGAGCCCTGGGTCTCAAGCACAAAACTGGGCGGCCGTTTGGGCAGACACCGAGCTAGCTGCAGGAGTTTTTTTTCATACCCCAGTGATGCCTGGAATGCCAGCGAGACTGAACCACTCACTCTCTTGGAAAGGGGGCTGAAGTCAGGGAGCCAAGTGGTCTCCTTCAGCAGATGCCACCCCCATAGAACTGAGCAAGCTAAGATTCACTGGCTTGAAATTCTTCCTGCCAGCACAACAGTCTAAAGTCAACCTGAAATGATAGAGCTTGGTGGGACGAGGGGTGTCCACCGTTACTGAGGCTTGAGTAGACAGTTTTCCCCTCACAGTGTAAACAAAGCCACTGGGAAATTCAAACTGGGCAGACCCCACCACAGTTCAGAAAAGCCACTGTAGCCACATTGCCTCTCTAGATTCCTCCTCTCTGGGCAGGGCATCTCTGAAAGGAAGGCAGCAGCCCCAGCTAGGGGAAAATAGATCAAACTCTCATCTCGCTGGGACAGAGTACCTGGGGGAAGGGGCAGCTGTGGGCACAGTCTCAGCAGACTTAAACGTTCCTGCCTGCCGGCTTTCAAGACAGCAGCAGATCTCCCAACACAGCACTCAAGCTCTGCTAAGAGACAGACTGCCTCCTCAAGTGGGTCCCTGATCCCCATGCCTCCTGACCGGGAGACACCTCCCAGCAAGGGTCGACAGACACCTCATACTGGAGACCTCTGGCTGGCATCTGGAGGGTGCCCCTCTGGCATGAAGCATCCAGAAAAAGGAACAGGGAGCAATTTTTGCTGTTCTGCAGCCTCTGCTGGTGATACCCAGGCAAACAGGGTGTGGAGAGGACCTCCAGCAAACTCCAGCAGATCTGCAGCAGAGGGTCCTGACTGTTAGAAGGAAAACTAACAGAAAGGAATAGCATCAACATCAACAAAAAGGACATCCACACAAAAACCCCATACAAAGGTCACCAGCATCAAATACCAAAGGTAAATAAATCCATGAAGATGAGGAAAAACCGCGCAAAAAGGCTGAAAATTCCAAAAACCAGAATGCTTCTATTCCTCCTCCAAAGGATCACAACTCCTCACCAGCAAGGGAACAAAACTGGATGGAGGATGAGTTTGAAGAACTGACAGAAGCAGGCTTCAGAAGGTGAGTAATGACAAACTCCTCTGAGCTAAAGGAGCATGTTCTAACCCAATGCAAGGAAGCTAAGAACCTTGAAAAAAGGTTAGAGGAATTGCTAACCAGAATAACCAGTTTAGAGAAGAACATAAATGACATGATAGAACTGAAAAACACGGCAGGAGAACTTCGTGAAGCATACACAAGTATCAGTCAAGCAGAAGAAAAGATAATCGGAGATTGAACATATCAGAGATTGAAGATCAACTTAATGAAATAAATCTTGAAGACAAGATTAGAGAACAAAGAATAAAAAGGAATGAACAAAGACTCCAAGAAATATGGGACTATGTGAAAAGACCAAACCTACAATTGATTGGTGTACCTGAAAGTGACGGGGAGTATTGAACCAAGTTAGAAAACACACTTCAGGATATTATCCAGGAGAACTTCCCCAACCTAGCAAGGCAGGCCAACATTCAAATTCAGGAAATACAGAGAACACCACAAAGATACTCCTCGAGAAGGGCAACCCCAAGACACCGTAATCATCAGATTCACCAAAGTTGAAATGAAGGAAAAAACGTTAAGGGCAGCCAGAGAGAAAGAACAGGTTATCTACAAAGGAAAGCCCACCAGACTAACAGCAGATGTCTCTGCAGAAACACTACAAGCCAGGAGAAAGTGGGGGCCAATATTCAACACTCCTAAAGAAAAGAATTTTCACCCCAGAATTTCATATCCAGCCAAATTAAGCTTCATAAGCAAAGGAGAAATAAAATCCTTTACAAACAAGCAAATGCTTAGGGATTTTGACACCACTAGGCCTGCCTTACAAGAGCTCCTGAAGAAAGCATTAAATATGGAAAGGAAAAACTGGTACCAGCCACTGCAAAACATACCAAAATATAAAGACCAACAACACTATGAAGAAACTGCATCAACTAATGTGCAAAATAACCAGCTGGCATCATGACAGGATCAAATTCACACATAACAATATTATCCTTAAATGTAAAAGGGCTAAATGCCTCAATTAAAAGACATAGACTGGCACATTAGATAAAGAGTCAAGACCCATCAGTGTGCTGTATTCAGGAGACCCATTTCATAAGAAAAGACACAGACAGGCTCAAAATAGAAGGATGGAGGAATATTTACCAAGCAAATGGAAAGCAAAAAACAGCAGGGGTTGCAATCCTACTCTCTGATAAAACAGACTTTAAACCAACAAAGATCAAAAAAGACAAAGAAGGGCATTACATAATAATAGAGGGATCAATGCAACAAGAAGAGCTAAATATGCTAAATATATATGCACCCAATACAGGAGCACCCAGATTCATAAAGCAATTCCTTAGAGACCTACAAAGAGACTTAGACTCCCACACAATAATAATGAGAGACTTTAGCACCTCACTGTCATAGTAGACAGATCAACAAGACAGAAAATTAAAAAGGATAGTCACGACTTGAACTCAACTCTGGACCAAGTGGACTTAACAGACATCAACAGAACTCTCCACCCCATATCAACAGAATATACATTCTTCTCAGCAACACATGGCCCTTATTATAAAATCAACCACATAATTGGAAGTAAAACACTCCTCAGCAAAGGCAAAAGAACAGAAGTCATAACAAACAGTCTCTCAGACCACAGTGCAATGAAATTAGAACTCAGGATTAAGAAACTCACTCGAAACCACAAAACTACATGGAAACTGAACAACCTTCTCCTGAATGGATTACTGAGTAAGTAATGAAATTAAGACAGAAATAAATAAGTTCTTTGAAATCACTGAGAACAAAAACACAGCATACTAGAATTTCTGGGACACAGCTAAAGCAGTGTTTAGAGGGAAATATATAGCACTAAACGCCCATATCAGATAGTGGGAAAGATCTAAAATCAACACCCTAACATCACAATTAAAAGAACTAGAGAAGCAAGAGCAAACAGATCCAAAAGCTAGCAGAAGACAAGAAATAACTAAGATCAGAGCAGAACTGAAGGAGATAGAGACACAAAAAACCCTTCAAAGAATCAATGAATCCAGGAGCTGGTTTTTTGAAGAGATTAACAAAATAGATAGACTTCTAGCCAGAATAATAAACAAGAAAAGAGAGAAGAATCAAATGGACACAATAAAAAATGATAAAGGGGATATCACCACTGATACCACAGAAATACAAACCATCATCAGAGAATACCATAAACATCTCTATGCAAATAAACTAAAAAACCTAGAAGAAATGGATAAATTCCTGGACACATACACCCTCCCAAGACTAAACCAGGAAGAAGTCTAATCCCTGAAAAGACCAATAACAAGTTCTGAAATTGAGGCAGTAGTTAATAGCCTGCCTACTAGCCAAAAATGCCCAGGACCAGACGGATTCAAAGCCGAATTCTACCAGAGGTAAAAAGAGGAGCTGGTACCATTCCTTCTGAAACTATTCCAAACAATCAAAAAAGAGGGACTCCTCCCTAACTAATTCTATGAGGCCAGCATCATCCTGCTACCAAAACCTGGCAGAGACACAACGAGAAAAGAAAATTTCAGGCTAATATCACTGATGAACATTGATGCAAAAATCCTCAATAAACCAGAAAACCAAATCCAGCAGTACATCAAAAAGCTTATCCACCATGATCAAGTCGGTTTCATCCCTGGAATGCAAGACTGATTCAACAAACACATTATCAATAAACATAATCCATCACATAAACAGAACCAATGACAAAAACCACATAACTATCTCAATAGATGCAGAGAAGGCCTTTGATAAAATTCAACACCATTCATGCTAAAAACACTCAATAAATTATGTATTGATGGAACCTATCTCAAAATAATAAGAGCTATTTATGACAAACCCATGGCCAATATCACACTGAATGGGAAAAAGCCGGAAGCATTCCCTTTGAAAACCGGCACAAGACAAGGATGCCCTCTCTCATCACTCCTATTCAACACAGTGTTGGAAGTTCTGGCCAGGGCAATTAGGCAAGAGAAAGAAATAAAGCATATTAAAATAGGAAGAGAGAAAGTCAAATTGCCTCTTTTTGCAGATGACATGATTGTATATTTAGAAAATCCCATCGTCTCAGCCCAAAATCTCCTTAAGCTGATGAGCAACTTCACCAAAGTCTCAGGATACAAAATCCATGAGCAAAAATCACAAGCATTCCTATATACTAATAATAGACAAACAGAGAGCCAAATCACGAGGGAACTCCCATTTGCAATTGCTACAAAGAGAATAAAATACCTAGGAATCCAACTTACAAGGGACATGAAGGACCTCTTCAAGGAGAACTACAAACCACTGCCCAAGGAGATAAGAGAGGACACAAACAAATGGAAAAGTATTCCATGCTCATGGATACAAAGAATCAATATTGTGAAAATAGCCATACTGCCCAAAGGAATTTATAGATTCAATGCTATCCCCATCAAGCCACCATTGACTTTCTTCACAGAATTAGAGAAAACTACTTTAAATTTCATATGGAACCAAAAAAGAGCCTGTATAGCCAAGACAATCACAAGCAAAAAGAACAAACCTGGAGGCATCACGCTACCTGACTTCAAACTATACTACAAGACTACAGTAAAAAAAAATAGCATGGTACTGCTACCAAAACAGATATGTAGACCAATGGAACAGAACAAAGGCCTCAGGAATAATGCCACACATCTACAACTGTCTGATTTTTGCAACCTGACAAAAGCAATGAGGAAATGATTCCCTATCTAATAAATGGTGTTGGGAAAACTGGCTAGCCATATGCAGAAAGCTGAAACTGGACCCCTTCTTTACACCTGATACAAAAATTAATACAAGATAGATTAAAGACTTAAACGTAAGACCTAAAACCACAAAAACCCTAGAGGAAAACCTAGGCAATACCGTTCAGGACATAGGCATGGGCAAAAACTTTATGATGAAAACACCCAAAGCAATGGCATCAAAGGCCAAAATTGACAAATGGGATCTAATTAAATTAAAGAGCTTCTGCACAGCAAAAGAAACTATCATCAGAGTGAACAGGAAACCTACAGAATGGGAGAAAATGTTTGCAGTCTATCTGTTTGACAAAGGGTTAATATCCAGAATCTACAAGAAACTTAAACAAATTTACAAGAAAAACACAAACAACCCCATCAAAAAGTGGGCAAAGGATATGAAACAGACACTTCTCAAAATAAGACATTCACACGGCCAACAAACATGAAAAAAAAAGTTCATCATCACTGTTCATTAGAGAAATGCAATCAAAACCACAATGAGATACCATCTCACTCTAGTTAGAATGGCGATCATTAAAAAGTCAGGAAACAGGCCAGGCGCGGTGGCTCAAGCCTGTAATCCCAGCACTTTGGGAGGCCGAGACGGGCGGATCACGAGGTCAGGAGATCGAGACCATCCTGGCTAACACGGTGAAACCCCGTCTCTACTAAAAATACAAAAAAAAAAAACTAGCCGGCCGAGGTGGCGGGCGCCTGTAGTCCCAGCTACTCCGGAGGCTGAGGCAGGAGAATGGCATAAACCCGGGAGGCAGAGCTTGCAGTGAGCTGAGATCCGGCCACTGCACTCCAGTCCGGGCGACAGAGCGAGACTCCGCCTCAAAAAAAAAAAAAAAAAAGTCAGGAAACAACAGATGCTGGAGAGGATGTGGAAAAATAGGAATGCTTTTACACTGTTGGTGGGAGTGTAAATTAGTTCAACCATTGTGGAAGACAGTATGGCGATTCCTTAAGGATCTAGAACCAGAAACACCATTTGACCCAGCAATCCCATTACTGGGTATATACCCAAAGGATTATATATCATTCTACTATAAAGACACATGCACGCATGTGTTTATTGCAGCACTGTTCACAATAGCAAAGACTTGGAACCAGTCCAAATGTCCATCAATGATAGACTGGGTAAAGAAAATGTGGCACATACACACCATGGAATACTATGTAGCCACAAAAAAGGATGAGTTTGTGTCCTTTGCAGGGCCATGGATGAAGCTGGAAATCATCATTCTCAGCAAACTAACACAGGAACAGAAAGCCAAACACTGCATGTTCTCACTCGTAAGTGGGGGTTGAACAATGAGAACACATGGACACAGGGAGGGGAACATCACACACTGGGGCCTGTTGGCGGGTGAGGGGCTAGGGGAGGGATAGCATTAGGAGAGATACTTAATGTAGATGACAGGTTGATGGGTGCAGCAAACCACCATGGAACTTGTATACCTATGTAACAAACCTGTACGTTCTGCACATGTATCCCAGAACTTAAAGTATAATAATAATTTTAAAAAGATGTATGTACCACCTAATTCTTCATTCATAAAATAAGAAACTTGGGTTTGGTAATATCTAATTCCTACTGCAGAAGATGTACCATGATTTTTTTTAAATTCCTTAAAGTCCCCTTCCAGTTCTGTGATTCTAGGTCTTTCAGTAGAAGTTAATAGATGAGTGTTCAGCTATTTAGCATCCATATTATTTGCTTTGCTAGCAAAGTATTCAACTGTGGTTTGGAATAGATTCATATCCATATAATATTGTTCCTTAGTATACTCTTTAGTGTAATGTCAACATGTAAAGTCAGTATTGTGACTTCAGTTATAAATAAAATGGGCATAGTTGTAGTAACTGCAAAATATAAAGTGGATTTTACTCAAGACATAAAGATGTAAGCCGGTGCAGCTACACAATGATACACAAGAATGGCATTTCATTGGCAACAGAGATCAACTTCTTCCAGTGTTGCTTAGTGCTTTTTTAATGAAGTTATATTGAATTTTTGTAGTGAAACCTGAAACCAAATGAAACCTTCTTGATGTGGGGTTTATTTCTAGAGGTTTGAGGTTTCTCTATAAACTCGAAATCCATGTGTGGTTCATAGAAAATGTTGGTAAGACTCAATCAACTTTTGGAAAACCTGGATAGAATTTTGAGTAATTAGAAACAAGAGAATGAATGCGTTTTGTTTATTTTAGGCCAAATTTTGTGGGTTTTAAATTTAGAGTTGAACAATTGGGGTTTGAGTTCCATTCACAGGGAAAACATGACTTCCTAGTGGAAAGAAAAGACCTGGAGAAAACAATTTTTACTTTGAAAAATATAAAAATTGTTCATGCATGGGCTCTGGAAACAAAACAGTGGTTGAAAAGAGGTTGCCTGAGAAGAATTTTTAAAAATTGTATAATACAGTTTGTTACTGCCAGTTGTTATTTCCCCCATTGAAGTGAATTACCAGGAGCTACAAGAGGTGTGAACACACACAATCTTCTCAGGGAAGAAAGTGTTAACTTACATTATATATTAATGGACTAAATTCAATAAATTGTTTTTAAAATAAACAACAGAATGTTTTAAAAAGCAAGCAGTTATCAGTGCATTGTCTGAATTCAGTTGATTGTATTCCAAATAAGAAGCTCCCGTGAGGTAAATAATAAAATCATTATTCTCATCATTTCAGAGGCAGGAAATCTGCACCTTGGAGTTAAGGGTTGAATTCATATGTGTTATATGACAACATGAGACTTAAACAACCTTACTTCTTAGACACCTACAACCACCAAGATGCAGGGCTGATTCACAGGTTGGAAAAAATATCTGTTATATTTGTGAGTGTATGCATCTCCTTTCTGGCATTTCGTAGATTTTGATTGGAAGGCTTCATGGAAGAAGTGAATCGGCAAGAGGTGCAGCTAAAAACTAAACCTGATAAACTGGCAAGCTAAGAGAAAAATAACTTCTTCCAACCACATAGAGAGAGTGTGGAAAAGCGGTATAGCTCATTAATGTCAGAGGATGTAGATAAAGAAGTGATTAAGCCTCTGACTGGAGGAAGATGAAAAGAAAGACTTCGAAGTGAGATTTCTGTCAAAGCTTATATATAGTGTTGTATTCTCTTTTGCTAGAGAAACACATTTTTTAATTAAGGATGGAAATATTTGTAGAAATTGAAAAACAGATTATTAAATCTAAAACTTTTGAAATCAGTTCTACTACTCAAAATGCAGCCAGATCCTTCTCTCTCAAGAGAAGAAATGGCATTTCTACAGATGAGCTTTTAACTAACCTGGGATACAATTTCAGTGGAATGCATTTGGAACAAGTCCAGGTCAATTTAAAGCCAATACCATCTGGTTTTTAAATAAACCTGCACTGAGTTAAATGTTGAGCTGAAAGCCATCAGAAACCTGCAAACAGGTGAAATTTTGCAAAGCAAGCTAATTTGAATTGAGTTTAAGATTTCTCCCAAACCCAATTTTGGAAGGGCTAACTAAGGCACTGAAAGGTCAATCTGGATTTGGATGTGCTTAAATAAGTTTGTATGCAAACAACCAGGGAAACAAAATGTCATGTTTTGTGGAACTTCGGTTAACTTGAATGTTATATCTTGAAAAGACCCAGACTCAACCCAGGTCTATAAAAAATGTTGGAAAGTTTTACAAACATTTCATAAGCTGATGGATTTGTAAGCAAATTGAGGAAGAAGTTTGTTGTGTTTGGTATTTAGGCTTAAATTGTATTCAAATGCCATGAATTCTAAAATTTTAATTTAACAAATAAGAGTAAAAAGCTTAGAACTCCTGACAGGAAGAGATTCCAAACAGAGAGTAATTGAAATAAAAGATAAGATAGACAAAATTAGTAATCCAAAAATTATCCACCTGAATAGTTCAAAATTCCAAGCTGATACATACTCAGGGGAAAAAAGGTGAAATTCTGTACAGAAAAAAAAGTTGTTACAATCTCATCCGGATTATAGATGAGAACAAAAGCTCTATCCTTCCATTTGCTTTCATTAATTATTTGTCTAGATATTATTTTAAGATCCAAGCCATGTATTCGGTATAATCATTTAACACAGATAAGGAGAATTTAGAAGTAGTATTTGCCAATGAAAAAAAGGATGATAAATTCAGGAATTAATTCAAAGCATGTTACTCAATATTTTTTTGTTATTAGGCAAAATCAGTAAACTATAATTAAACTAGTGTATGATGATCAGTAATGGCGATCAGTGATAGCATTTTCTATAATCTTTTTTAATACCCATGTTATCTAACAATATGATAGCTAGAGAATAGAATCGTATTATGACTTCATGCTTGTAAATATTTAGAACATACCAAGTTGGAGCCACTGAAAAGATCTAGAAAAAAAAAAAAAAAAACCCAATAGCAATGAGGAAACTTCCTATAATTTCCCACTAACAGGAACTAGGGCTCTTTAGAAAAACAGCTGATTCTAAGTCTGGGGCAAAAAATGTAAAACATGAGCTTGAAGTACCTTATCATACCAGAAATCAAGGAAGCTATCAAATTATATTATAAGCACAAGAAAAGAACTCAGGAGCCAACCTGAATAGCTTAGAGTGGCCAAAGATAGGACAATCTGCACATCCATAAAATAATAAAGGCAACATATTGAAATATGTGAAATAAGTTTAAATCATAATAGTACCAAGAAAACCCTCATTGGTCATCTTTGAAGGATACTAGGGAATCAACCCACTATTTTGAAAACTAGAAAATAGTAGGAAAAAAACAAAGTTTTAGTTGGTAATCTACCCCAGCATAGTGGCCAATATTAGAGGAAATGAAGGAGAAAGCAGAGGATTGACCTCCCAAAGATTAACCAAATACTGATATAAAACATGGAATACAAAGTAAAAAGTTTAAGACCTCCCTCACACATATCCCTGCACAATTCCAATTGCCTCTCCAGAATCAACCACTATCAGGAGTTTCAGTGTTAAATTTTTTCATATGTACTTATTTTTTTTTTTTTATTTGAGATGTATTCTCACTCTGTCACCCAGGCTGGAGTACAGTGGTGTGATCTCAGCTCACTGCAACCTCCACCTCCCGGGTTCAAGCGATTCTCCTGCCTCAGCCTCCTGAGTCGCTGGGATTACAGGCACCTGGCATCACGTCCAACTAATTTTTATATTTTTAGTAGAAGCACAGTTTCAACATGTTGGCCAGGCTGGTCTTGAACTCCTGGCCCCAGGTGATCTATGCACCTCAGCCTTCCAAAGTGCTGGGATTACAGGCGTGAGCCACCACGCCTGGCCCTACTTACATTTTTTACATAAATAAAATCACACATAATAATATACATATCTATGAATCTTCAGTTTGCTTGTGGTGATCTTTCCACTCACTCTTAATAGCTGCATAATATTATGGATGTACCATAACTTGTTTAATACTTTTCTTATTGATAAACAAGATTGTTTCCAGTTTTTTTGTTACAAAATGTGCTACCATGAACATCTTTATTCATATATCTCTGTACATGTATGTAATTACTTTAATTAAAAAGTCTTTAAACTCAAATTATTGGGTCAGATAATATAAACAGCTTTATTGAGGTATTATTGACATAAACAATTTGATAAATTTTGACTGTGAATACACTTATTTATCATCACCATGCACACGCACACTCAAATAACATTCCTCACTCCCACATTTCTTCATCCACCTTTGCAATCCCTTTCTCCCTCACCTACTCCAATCCCTAGGCAATCACTGATGTGCTTTCTGTCACTTGTCAAGGAAAATTGCACTGGACAGAGTTAAACAGGATTAGGAATACTTTATTTAAGACTACCAATAGGGAAGAGATTGAATTTAACTCCACTAAAATAAAAGGCAGGAGCATTTTTAAATACTGGGGTGAGCTGGTGGAAAAGTCCCAGAGAAAAATCATGGTTCGTATTTTATGTTGATTAGACGAAATTATACACGTGGGCCTTAACTGCAATACTGTCTGTTCCATAGACTTAAACTTGAAGATGGTTAAAGAAAAATTATTTTTATCTTTTAAATGGGGCCCAAAGTCTTTAAACTTACATGCCTAAACTACCAGAAAAAACTCCCAGAATGATTATTTTACAAAGCATTCTAAATATTTTACCCTTAGAATTGCTTTTAAATCTCTCTCTAAATATAAGTTTATTTTGTATATATAAAGGAATTTTAAAGTGGAGAAATACACTGAACATGCCCCTTTGGTGGAAAAAAAAAAAAAAAAAAAGACTCTGTAGGGTGACCTATGTCTTTAAATGTGCAAGCATAAATTTTTAAAAATCATTCTAGGCAAATTTTGCTGCACAGTGTTATCAAGGATTTAGGAGACTTGAGTTCTAGAATCATCCATCAATTAGAAAAGCCTGTGTTTGGGGGCAAGTTACTTTTCCTATATCTCAGATTACTCATCTGTAAACTAAGAGAATATTAGATGAAAGACTAGTCACTAATCATGTCAATGCAATATTTTTATACCGTGAATCTCACACAATATTCATTCTAATTGCTAGTGTATTTGTGGGCTTTGTTTCTGATGACTAAAACTTCTTTGTTAAGGAAGAAAAATATTTTCACCTTACAAGCATCATCAGTTGGCTTCACAAAGCCCATGAAGCAAAGCCATTTATACCACAGCCTGATCTTGTTACAGATCCACCTCTTGCTCTGACCCCACTCAAAACTGCAGTCAATCCACAAGTGAATCACAGCAGTACTCCGAGTCCAGTATATTCTGCTTTCAAAATTCAAAACTGGCCACCCAAGTGTTGTGCCTCCTTCTTAGGAATAGAGGGTTTAAAGGACAACTGGCTTTTTATGTTGGGGGTGAAGTCCCTGCATGCATATAGATCACCTGACCCCTAAAATCTTTACCATTGAGGCAGGTCTCTGCTCCTGTTTAGGATGTTTTGCTCCTCTGACACATGTCATTCTTGGGCAAGTAGAGTACTTCCTACCAACCTCTATTCAAGTCCAATTAACCTGTCACCACAAAAGAGGACCAGCTTGACATTCAACAGAATGTTGAACTGATCCAGATCCCTGCTATGTTAAGATGCAGAGCAAGAACATTAACATAGCCCTGGAGTGAGACAGGAAAGGCATACTTTTGTCTTTCCCACATAAAAGACACTGCTTTCTGTCATTTTCACATATGGGAATTGCAACTTAATAGCTGCATTTCAAATGCCAGAAGAAGTTTTCATATGTCTCAATAAAGATACCACAGCTGGCATAGCTGCTACAAGCAGGGCTCCTATGTAATAATACAATCATCCACCATGAACCACTGGGTTCTGGAAGGTCAAAACAGGTGATGTGAACAGGGAACCACTATCCTTTAAGTCTTTGATGCCAACACTCATCTCTGAAATTCCTCTGAGGATGTAAGATGGTTTCTAGTTTGCCATTTTGATTTGCGGTGTTGCGGGACACTTTTACAACATTGTTGGCCTCCACTTGGCCCTTCCTACGCAGTGGCTCTTACTCCACATGCCAGGAAATTAATATGAGGGTTCCATATGAATTTGAAACCCCTCCCTTTCCTCATGTACACTATCACCCTGAAAGTCGGACAAACACGACCCTTGTCTTGGATCTCTCTGTGACTCACATTTAATGAAAGACTGCTCCAGCCTCCAACCAAAACCCTCCCTGTAAGAGTCCATAGAGCCAACAGGACATGCCCTCCCAAGGCTCACACTCATACTCCAAGGACCAAGGACTATGAAATTTCCTGCCCAGTTAGCCCTGAGTCCACTTCTATAACCTACATGCAACTCTTCCCTAAGTCTTTCTTGTCAAGGGTAGATCATGCTGCTAGTATGCATTCCTCTAGACCCAAGAGGTGGCCCAGAGGAAGGGGGTTGTGTGGTTGTTCAGTATGAAATGTGCATATTGGAATATATACATATGTGTGAGTGAGGCCCCCAGGTGGAAAGAGAAATGAGATAGCTATGTATGGGCCAAGAGTTCCCATTTGTATACCTGCCTGAGATCCTCCTCATTTTGGTAATTATGTACAACTTTCCTCTGTTAGTTATGTGCTGCCACCTGGCCTCTGTTGGTTCAGAATCCTTTGGCAGTGATACTAAGTTGAGGATAATTGATGCTAGTTTAATGACAGTATCTTCTACTGTCAATCCTTGTCAATCAAGGGTAGCCCACTGAACCAATCAAACATTCCACTCTCAGTACTGCCCTTAGACTCAAGCAAGAAGTGTGGGTTCCACACCCCAGGGAGGCCACCACTTTAGAGTCCCAATATTTTCTCAATCCACCTCTGGTGTGTGGGACTGGCTGGGGCCAGCAATGTCATCCAGGTAAAGAACGCTGAGCTCAGACCAGGAGTTGCATGGACTCTGGCCCCCTTTCTCCCATTTTGCATGCTCTCCATCTAACCTTCATGTGGGGTCACCAGATGCCCTGAGGAACACTAAAATGTGCTCCTAGGAGAGTGTCTTGGAGTCCCAGAGTCAGGTCCAGTTCTAGGAGAGTGGCCTGGTAGGCAAATCACTCCTACTGACCAACACAGTTTTTCTTTCACATAATCACATGAGATTCGTTTGCCAAAATGGCACTGATACACTGATTTTGGGAGACCCTCACTCATGTCAGACATAGGACAAGTTCAGGGCTCTGGGCCACTGATGGTCATCCTTGGGTTTCAGTAAGATGTGTGAGCCCATTACCTCCTCACATAGCATGTCTTTTGAAATTTATCTATATTAGTGTACATACTAATGGTTTGTTCTCTTTTTATCTATGAATTGTATTCCACTGTATGAATAGAGCGATTTGTTCATTCATCCACAATGTACCTTTGGAAAAGTTTCTAGTTATTGGCTATTAGTAATAACGCAGCTATAAACAGTGAAGTGAAAGCCTGCATAAACATGTGGTTATTGGTTGTCATTTCTTTGGGATAAATACCTAAGAGGGAGATTGTTAGGTCATATATTAACTGAACTTTTAATTTGTAAGAAACTGCCGAACTGTTTTCCAAAGCAGATGTGAATTTTATCTTCTTTGAGTAATTTATAAAAGTTCCAGTAGCAGCCGGGCGAGGTGGCAGACGCCTGTAGTCCCAGCTACTCGGGAGGCTGAGGCAGGAGAATGGCGTAAACCCGGGAGGCGGAGCTTGCAGTGAGCTGAGAACCAGCCACTGCACTCCAGCCCAGGCGACAGAGCGAGACTCCGTCTCAAAAAAAAAAAAAAAAAAAAAAAAAAAAGTTCCAGTTGCTCTATATCCTTGTCGACAAATAGTATTTTCAGCCTTTTTAATTTTACCCAGTCTAGTAGAGATAAAGTAGTACCTTATTGTGGTTTTAATTTGGATTTGGCTTATACTGTATATTAATAGTTTCTATGTTAATATAATGATTGGCATATTTGATTTTCAACTGAATCCAATTGTTACATGAGATCTGATGAATAACAATGTTGAGCATCTTCGTGTATGCTTACTGACCATTCACATATCCTCTTTGTGAAGCGTCTATTCAAGCATTTGCCCATTTTTATTGAGTTGTTTTTTGTGTTATTATCGAATTGGAGGTACACTTTATATATTTTGACTATACATCTTTTGTTAGGCATGTATATTGTGAATATTCTCATAGATTCTGTGGTTTGACTTTTCATTTTCTTAATGGTGTCTTTTAGAAAAAACAGGCAGTTGTAACTTTGATAACATCTAATTTATCATTTTTTATGGTGAATACTTTTCTGTGGTCCTTTCTAGTAATCTTTTCAGTCCCAAAATAGAAAAGTTTTCTTTATTTTCTTGTAGAAGTTTTATAGTTTTAGCTTTTCTGTTTAGGTCCATGACAGATTTCAAAGTAATTTTGTGTACAGTTTAAGATTAATATTGAGGTATATGTTTTTAATGTGGATATCTACTTATTCCAGTGTAAGTTTTTGAAAACACTCTCTTTTCCCAAAAAAACAGAATCGACTCCTGTGCTTTAAAAAGAAAAAAAGTTGACCACACATGGAAGTTCCATTCTGAATTCTCTATAATAAAACAGAATCGACTCCTGTGCTTTAAAAACAAAAAAGTTGACCACACATGGAAGTTCTATTCTGAATTCTCTATTATGTGCGATTGATCTGTATGTCAACTTTCATGCCAATACCATACTAGGTTGAATGCTATAGATTTCTTGTCTTTCTTCTTTTTTTTTTTTGAGATGGAGTCTCGCTCTGCTGCCCAGGCTGGAGTGCTGTGGCCGGATCTCAGCTCACTGCAAGCTCTGCCTCCCGGGTTCACGCCATTCTCCTGCCTCAGCCTCCCGAGTAGCTGGGACTACAGGCGACTGCCACCTCGCCCAGCTAATTTTTTGTATTTTTTAGTAAAGACGGGGTTTCACCGTGTTAGCCAGGATGGTTTCCATCTCCTGACCTCGTGATCCGCCTGTCTCAGCCTCCCAAAGTGCTGGGATTACAGGCTTGAGCCACCGCGCCCGGCCTTTCTTTTTTTTGTTTTAAGACTAGTCAAGTGAAGCTGTGAAAGTGGAGAAGAAACAAACAATAAAATCTGTAACTGGTTGTGATCAATTAGTTGTAAACACCACTGCACTCAGAGCCAGCCTACTGTGAGTCTTAAGATAATGAAAGTCCCTCTGGCCGGGTGCGGTGGCTCACGCCTGTAATCCCAGCACTTTGGGAGGCTGAGACAGGCAGATCACGAGGTCAGCAGATCGAGACCATGCTGGCTAATACAGTGAAACTCCGTCTCTACTAAAAATTACAAAAAATTAGCTGGGCATGGTGGCGGGCGTCTGCAGTCCCAGCCACTCAGGAGGCTGAATGGCGTGAACCCGGGAGGCGGAGCTTGCAGTGAGCTGAGATTGCGCCACTGCACTCCAGTCTGGGTGACGGAACAAGACTCTTGTCTTAAAAAAAAAAAAAAAGTCCCTCTAACTCCGGTGTGTCTCAAAATAGTTTTACCTATCAATATGTCCTTCGCATTTTCACATAAATTTTAGAATAAAGTTGTCGATTTAATTTTAAAAGAAGAGGGGACTGCTATAATGGTGACTGGCACCTCATTCAATCTACGGATACATTTGCGGAGAATGGACTTCTTAACAATATTTAATTTTCCAAACCATGCATATGGTATATCTATTTATTTCAGTCTTAATTTCTCTTATCAATTATTTGAAGATTTCAATGTGGCTGTATTATACATCTGTTAGATTCTAAGTGTTTAGTGTTTCACCTTTATTGGTGTACTATGAAAGGAATTTTTTATTTCATTCTGCAACTGTATGTTGTTAGTGCAAATAAAACAATTGAGTTTTATATGGTGATCTTGCATTCTGAGAACTTGCTAACTTCATTTAATATTTCTAAGTGTTTTTTAGAAGATTCCTTAGGAATAATCATATCAATTAAAAATAGAAAAAAATTCTTATTCCTTTAAAATTTTACACTTTTTATTTCTTTTAGTTGCCTTACTGTACTGGCTATTACTCCATGGGATAACAAGTAGAAGTGATGACAGTAGATATCTTTGCCTTATTCCTGATCTATAAAAAGGAAAAACTTTAGTCTTTCACCATTAAGCATAATATTAACTTTGGATTTTTCATGGATGTCTTTATCAGGGTGAGGAAGTTTCCTTCTATTTCTAGTATCCTGAATGTCTTTACCTTGAATATGTGCTGAATTTTATCAAATCTTTTTCTGCATTTAGGAGATGGTTATATGATGTTTCATCTTTATTTGGTTAATGTGGTTAATAACACTGTGTAATTTTCAAACATTAAGCCAAGTTTGCAACCATTAAATGAACTCTACTAACTCTACTGGCTATAATGTATGACGTATACTTTTTAAATATATTAATGAATTTGATTTGCCAATACTTTATTGAGGAGTTTTGAATCTACAGTCATGAGGAATAGTTGATCTCTGATTTTTATTTTATTTTTTTGAGACAGAGTCTTGCTCTGTGGCCCAGGCTGTAATGCAGTGGCACGATCTCACTGCAACCTCCACCTCCTGGGTTCAACAGATTCTCTTGCCTCAGCTTCCTGAGTAGCTCGGATTACAGGCGCACACCACCATGCATGGCTAATTTTTGTATTTTTAGTAGAGACAGGGTTTCACCATGTTGACCAGGCTGGTCTCGAACTCCTAACCTCAAGTGACATCCACCTTGGCATCCCAAAGTGCTGGGATTACGGGTGTGAGCCACCACACCTGGCCCAATTTTTTTCTTATTTAAGTCAGATATTGGTATCAGGGTTATACTGGTCTCATAAGATAATTTTGTTAAGCACTCCCTTATCTATGTTCTAAAAAAGTTTATGTATAGTTGGCATTATTTCTCATTTCATACATGATAGAATTTACTAATAAAACCATTTGGGCCTTGAGTCTTCTTTGTAGAATGGTTATTTTTTATTACAAATTCAATTTGTTTAGTGGATATATGGCTATTCCAAATGTCCATTTCTTATTGGGTCGCTTTCGAGAAGTTGTATTTTTCAAGAAATTTGTCAATTTTATCTAGTTGCTAAATCAGCAACATTTGTTCCTAATATTTTTAATTTTCTTATTAAACTCTGCGAGATGTGTAGTGACATCCCTTCTATTTGTATTACGTGATATTGGTAATTTATATTTCTCTGTGTATTTCTTGATTTATCCTTTTGGGGTTTATCAATTTTATTAATCTTTCCAATAATGAATGTTGAACTTTGTTAATTTTGGTTTCCATATCATAGGTTTCTGCACTGATTTTTTTTTCCTTCTACTTATTTTGGGTTTAAACTTGTTTGGGGTTTAATTTACTCCTCTTTCTGTAGCTCTTTAAGTGGAAATTTACATGAAAAATTGTAAACTTTCCTTCTCTTCTAAAACAGGCATTTAAAGCTACAAATTTCTCTCTACGCCCTGCCTTTGCTGTATCTCACAAATTCTGAAGTGTATTTTTATTGTCATTCAACTCAAAATATTTTCTTATTCCCTTATGATTTCTTCTTTCAGCCATGGATTACACAGGTGCTACTTATTTCCAAATATTTGAAAATGTTTAAAATATTTTAGTTGTTGATTTTTCATTTAATTCCACTATGGCCATAGAATATACTCTGCAACATAAAAATCTTCGAATCTTTAGTGAGATTTGTTTTATGGCCTAGTATATGTCTACTTTGATGAGTATTCCATACACACATGAAAAGAATGTTTATTCCACAGTTGTTGAGTATGTCTAGTAAATGTGAATAAGCTCAACTT
Organism: Piliocolobus tephrosceles; assembly: GCF_002776525.5. Taxonomy (NCBI): domain Eukaryota; kingdom Metazoa; phylum Chordata; class Mammalia; order Primates; family Cercopithecidae; genus Piliocolobus; species Piliocolobus tephrosceles. The sequence goes on along the minus strand of NC_045440.1, from coordinate 75,377,155 downwards.
GGCTGACAGTGTGCTCAGATCTTCTATATCCCGATTGAATTTTTGTCTACTTGATCTATTCATTACTGAGAGAATAGTGATAAAATCTCCAACTAACTTTCCAATCGTTGTCAGATTTTGCCACATAAATTTTGAAGCTCTTAGATGAATATGTATGTGATTATGTCTTCCTAATTCTTTTGTGATTCATAAATGTCCCTAAACTCCACTTTTTCTGAAATCAACATAGCCATACCACCTTTCTTGCTATACACCTGGTATATCGCTTTCCATACTTTTATGTTCAGTTTATACATGTTTAAAGTACATCTCATAGATAGTGCATACTTGTGTCTTGCATTCTTATCTAATCTGATCTCTGACCTTCAATTGGAACATTTTACATTTAATGCTATTCACGTCTACATATCATGCAATTACTGCCTTGGTGTGTTTAAGTCTACCACCTTGCTATGTGTTTTCCATTTGTCCCTTCTGTTTATTTGTTTTGTTGCTTATTTCATTGGCATTTTATTTCTATGTGTTTCTTAGGGATTTTTAAAATTTGTTTTTAGTGTTCCTCCAGAGCTAACAATGTGTTCTTATCAGTTTACTCAGTATCAAAATTGCACTACTTCACCCTTGACACTACTTCCTTCCTCACACTTCCCACCTGATACTTTTCATTTGGCACATCTGTCCTCACACTTCATTCTTTACATATCACTAACCTAATAGCTTTACAATAGTATAATTCCATTAATCCACTTCCCCCAACCTTTGTGCTTTTTTTCATATATTTACTTCTACATATATTATAGAGCCCAGAAATTTACATTTTACATAATAATGCTATTATTCTTGTTCAAACAGTTACCTTTTAAGGAAATTACGAGGCAATGAAAGTCTTTATATATACCCATTATTCGCCATTGCTGGCACTCCTTTTCTTTCCCCTCTCTGCGGATTTGGTTTCCATTTTGTATCATTCTCCATCAGCCTGAAAAAGGCCTTTAGCATTTTTTGGTTTTGCAGGGGTCTGCTGGATCCAACTTCTCTCGGCTTCAATTTATATGAAATCAAGTGTCTTAAAAATCCAGTTTTTAAGGGGCATTTTCTCTGGATATAAAATTTTGAATTGACAGGATTCCCTCACCACACCTTCCCACCCCATCAGCACTTTGAAAGACATTTTCATTGTTGTCTGCATTCCATGATTTCTGGTAAGTCAGCACACATTCTTATCATTCTCTTGTGTATATCTTTTTTTTTCCACCTCTGACTGCTTTCAAGGTTTTTTGTTTTCCCGGTCCGACAATGATATGCCTAGGCGAGACTTTCTTGGTATTTATCTTTCACTGAGTTCAGTGATTTTCTTGGATGAGTAAGTAAATGTTTTTTCATCAAATTTGGGAAAATATGGGATTAAATATATATATACACACATGCACATATTTCCTGCTCCACTCTTTATTCGCTTTTTAGAACTCCCATAATACATATATTAGACCAGTTGATATTTTCCACATGTTCCTGAGGTTCTGTTTATCTTTCTTTTGCCATCTTTCATCTGCTGTGAAGCCCATCCAGTGAATTTTTCACTTACATAATTTTCTAAAATTTCCATTTGGTTTCTTTTAATGGTTTTAATTTCTCTCCCATGATTTTCTGTCAATTCAATCAGACATTTTCTTTTAATTATATAAACATATATTGTCTGTTAGCTGCTTTAAAGTATTTGCTAAATCCAACATTTAGGTCATATCTATTGATTGCTTTTTTTCAACTATAGTCCTGTAACTTTGCTTATCTAGTAATTTTCTACTGTGTCCTGGACATTGTTAGTGATACCTTATAGAGACTCTGGATTCTGTTATCTTCTCTCTGAAGCATGTTGATTCTTGTTCTAGTAGGCAGTCCAGTTACTGGCTAGTCACCTTTAAATTGTGTACGTCTTGTCCTGTGCTTTGTTATGGAGGGCACGTAGAAGCCCAAGATGTTTCCCAAACACCTCTGACTAGGCCTGTGATTTGGCAGAAATCAACCCCTAGAATATGTCTCCCTTGCAGATCTTGTCATGACTTGGTTTCAGGCTTTTTTAGGATGGGTACAGAGCTGTGGTCTTCAACTGGAGATGATTTTCCTCCCCTGGTGACATTTGGCAATATCTGAAGACATTTTGAGTTGCCACAAGTGGGGTGGGGGGCACTACAGGCATTTAGGAGGTAAAGGCCAAGGAAGCTGGTAAACATCCTACAACACACAGGACAGCTCCACACAACAAAGAATTATCTGGTTTACAGTATCAATAGGGCCAAGACTGAAAAATGCTGGTAAGCCTTACTCCAGGCCATGGTCCTTACTCCTGACTAGGGGATTAACAAGATGCTAATGAGGCCTTCCTTTCTACCTGAAAGGAACCTCCAGTGATTTTCAGCACTGCTTGATGTCTAACATCTCTCGTAAACTGCTCTCTGATAGGCCTCGTGTAGTCTTGCTCTGCAGATGCTATTTCTTGATGGGAAAGTTTATAACATCACGTTGCAAGGGAATGAGCAGAGCAATAAGAATTTTTACAATGTAGCCACTTCTGCTTTTAGAGCTAATCATTTTTAGTTCATATCATTTTCATCATGCAAACCTTCATTTTCTTTTGAGCACTCAATTTAATGTAGGCTCTTGAAAACCTGTCCTATTTTTATGACACGTATTTGGCAATGTTTACAAGTAATTTTGTTGAGTATCAGATTCTTAAATTCAAAAGGTAGTTTAATCTGAAGATACCAAAAGCTATACTTATACATGCTGGCCATACATCTGAAATTTTACTTAGTTAAAAATTAACTTACATATATGGATGTGAATATTGTTTCTGGTATGGAAACCTGACCCTTTCATTATGTTTCACTAAGATCTTTATATTTTTACCCATACTACTGGCTCTCCTACTAAGGGATTTTAATGACAGCACTTTGTAAATAAGGAATCAATGCATAAGGAATAAAGTAAAAGACTGAAGACAAAAACTTGTAACTTTCCCAAAGGAGTTTTATGACAAGGTAATGTGAATGAAATAGATACACGACCCTACTTGAATCAAAGAGTGTATCAAGACCCACCGCAGGCATGTTTTGTCTCAAGTGCTACAGAGCTGCTCTACCCCACCGCCTTCTCACCAATGCCAATCTCTCCTCCCTCCTAACAGTCAGGCCCCAACTTAGGTGCAATCAATAAAGGATACTGCTGTCATCCATCCACTGTCTTTCTAATCCATAAACTGAGTTCTTTCATTCCCTCTCTTCATTTTCATAATGTACTACATAATTAAAACGACTATCCTCACACTAGAAATTACACTTCCTCACTTTGTTTGGAATCTACTACCCCATCTAGTAAAACAACTGTTCTGGAGTATTAAAAAATCAAGACATTCTGATATGGGTAAGCAGAGATCAAGTAAACAGACCAATAGTTAGCATAAACAATATGATGGTTACATCTGAATACTAATTTATTTATTGCATTAATTTGACCTTCATGTCTTTACCATATTGTTTTTCTTTTCTGAGCAGACTACATTCGGGTGACTTTCCACAAGTATTCAGTATTGTTTCCCTTTGGTCTTGTTTGTAAATTCAAGGAAAACAATGCCAATTAGACTTGCATTTATTTTTGCTTTGTTCAGTGTAAAATGAAAGTACTCAATTTCTACTTGATTAGAATGGCTAAGCCTACCAAGCTAGAAATGTGGAAGGTAATTTGAATATTCATAATCCATACTCAATAAAATTAGCTATGTCAAAAATATACATAAATATGAGTAATACTTGAAACCCAGTAAACATGTAAGAAAACTATTTTGCAAAGATAAATACGCAGTGTTCATCATTTTCATGCTCTCTCATGGTAGGTGGCTGCCTGCGAAAGAGCTGTATTAATGAGCAGGATCAATTTTTTTTCGTTTTTGTTTTTGCTTTTTGAGAAATCAATGTTATTCTTTAGGCTGCTATTCATTTTAAGTGTGCATATTTAAATGAAGCAAGAGTCAGCAATTTTTTTATAAGGAAAATATGGCATCCTATAGCTAAGTATCTTGAATACCTAACCTCTGCTTATTTTACCCTTTTAATTACCACATGATGCTTTGATTTTAAATGAAACAAAATATCTGTTTTCCAAAAAAGATTACAAAATGAGTACTTTGTTTTAGGGTTCATATTTATTTTCCAAATACTTGTATTGATCTTACAGAATAGTGTCTTGGTCTCTCTATTGCATTCAACAACACCAAAAATCTACAACGCTGGTGTCAACAGCAATAATTACTAAAAATTGAGCAAGCAATTTACAACTATCTGTAATTATGGAAAATGGATTCAAAAGGCATCTGTTGCAATAACAATAGTATTTATGTGTGTTAAGACACAAAAAGCCAACATAACTTTAGTACCTCAGGCATTTTTCTAATTGTGATATGTATACAAATTTTGGAAATTGAGGAGTACATTGACCAGTCACCAATAATTATGAAAAAGAAAATACACATAAGTGCCTATTTAGCTAATAGTGTGTTTAGCTTGACATTGTGCGATACTGTAATCCCTTACAAAGCATTAGAAATCAGTCGCATTTGCCTCAAGCTTTTTTTTAAACAGAAGAATAATCTGATGAAGATGCCCTTATTCCAGAAACTGAGGTCATTACTATCTTTGCTCGAAACATTTTAGAAGAGTTGCTGAACAAAAAGAACACCCAATCTTAGTCTACTGGATGAACAGCGACATCTAGTGGTCATTGTATCCCTAAACAAACGCCTTAAAAGCATAAACTCAAGTATCCATGAAATACGTGAAATTGCCACTATCTTTAACGTATTTCCAAAGAAACTGTACAAGGAAATTATAAACACATTCTATAAGGATTCCCTATGATTCAGGAATAATATAAATTGAAGGAAAAGTTAACCATGGACTTCTAATTTTTATTCTTAACAACCTTTTCACAGGTAAATATCCTTCAGAGATTTTTATAAAAATCCAATTTTTATTTCTTCACGACTCAGTTCTTGTTTCTAACAGAGTGACATAAAGAACTCAAACACTATGGACTAATGAATAATAAGTTCTATGGCTCTTATGAGTACATGGATTGGTATGTACCAGCAACAGATTCACACTCCATATGATGACACACTAATGTGCAAATTTAAAATGTTACCACTTAAAAAGCTGCTACTCAATTATTGTCTGATTGAGTTTACTCTGGAGGTCTTAGTAATCTTTTGTAAATCGGGAACATATAGTTCATCAAGGTTTTCTAATATAACTAGGTCACGAAATGGAATTACAGCCCATCAAAATAGAATTAAAGAATCATTTTACCATCAAAAAGTCATTGCTTCCTAGGTATGCCTTTCCTATTAATGATGAAGTTAGTACATTCTTTGGCTACTGTTGTTCACAGGGACCTCGGCACATCATCTCTATGCCTGCTATCCACCAGACACCACAAATGGCTCCTCAGGCCTTCACGCCCAGCTCCAGAGTGCCTTCTTGTGACCATGAAAGACTTTTTCTGAGCACTAACCATTTGCTGCAGTTCTGTGGTTATTCATGGGACACACTGGGACTGTCCCTTCCAGATGAACTGAGGTATCCTCCCCAAATCCCTTAAACATACATGAATGAATACAGGTATGCATCACTATCTATCCTTTTAATTCATCTTCCCTAGATTAACTGCCAAGTGCTAAGACTAGACCTTTGTAACACGTTTTTGTTAATATCATAAACAGATGAAAGATCTGGACAATTTTTGTGTTAACACACCAGCCTCCCCAAATGAAGAATGAACATATTTGGTGCTACCAGGTCATCAAAATACCCACTACCCAGCCATATGACGTGCTAGTGATTAGCTGGGACATTCACATAAATGCCACTTATGTGCACAAAGAGGGCTATAGAGGCCACCCTTTCTACCTCCCACTGGACATGACCATCCAGAGGAATGGTATCTCACAGGCATCATCTAAAACAATAAGGAACCATTACCACTTGGTAATTCAAATTGCGGACCATCTGAAATGGTAAGGAATCTTCTTAATATCACTTAAGACTTTTACATAAATGCTAGGCGGATGTGTTCCAATGAGCATCACATTTCCAAGTATATAAGCACTTAAACTCACTAAAGCAATGTGTGTGATTCATAAGCATTTAAAATTAACACTGATGTCAAATGAGATGCTATACATATAAAGCCTGGGGTTCTCTCCAGCCCACTATCCCCAGTGATTCCCTAGTCCTCTCCTAAGAGTTCTCAATTACAGGAGTGTATGTGTGGGCAGTGGCCACAAGTAACTAAATGTGAGGTTTACCAATGGGACAGACAGTCATGAATGTTGGAGGCACCCAAAGCTTACTTTCTATTGCTCTACCCTATACAGACTTCATTCTCTCATTTTCCTTCTCTTATCTCTTTGCCTTCCTATCTCTGCCTGGAGCTGGCAGTTGTAGAATGAAGCAATTTTGTGTCCTATTGCTATCTGAACCCCTGTAATGTGTAACAAAGATGACTTTTGAATTTTAGGAAAAAATACTGCCAACTACTCAGTAAGACAGACTCAGAGAGCTATCGGCAATCATAAGGTCTAGCTAAATGCTTGGATGAGCTGCCACCATAAGATCCCAAGAAACCTAGAAATAATTTGGTCTGGGTCTAAATGCTAATATCATGCTGCCAAGCCTCTTTCTGAAAAGCATAAAAGCAAAATATCCCACTCCTGCAAGCAAACCAACCACAAGGGTCGTGCCAAGAACTTTTGGGGCCCTTTTCTTGGCCACCCGGAATGCTGTTGGCAGCACTGCAGAGATTAATATATTGTTGACATGTCCTAAAACCTTGTTAAATGTTTTTCTCTTCAAGACACGCTCGTAATAGGTTTCCAAGTTTGGTCGCTTTCCGTTTCCCCAGTTTCTCCTTGCAAACCCCAGGAACTTCAGTCGATGCAATGTGACAGCAAGTGAGACGTCTGCCAGGGTGAAGGATTCACCGCAGAGCCAAGGTTGCTGGCCCTCTTCTAATTAGAGAAAGGGACATAGAGAATTAGAGGCAAGCACTCTACAGACAGACTCCAGCTGGTATCAGTGGTCTCAGCCTTAAGAGTGAGTGTGAGTATACCAAAAGAGGAAGGCTATTATATATTTATTTTCTTGACAGCCACACTCAGAGAGTAATTTCATGCTTTAAAAAAAAAAAAAAAGTCCATGCAAATGTATCCTAGGCCAAAGGAGACTTGCTTGACGTCTGCCAGCCATCCAGGTCCCTATATAAGACTGCAGCCACTTGAGCTTATCACTTTGTAAAGGACACTAAGGGGTTGAGAGCCTCCAAGTTGGTTAAAAGATACTTCCTTCTTGTTTATAAAAAAAACAGTTCTGCTTTAGAAAAATCCATAAAGCTGAGTCTGAAACATCACTCAGTGGCTACTGCTCTTAGTCACTTAAAGCAGAGGAGCTTTTGTGACAGGTAACATAGTCTTCAACTCTAGACAGAGTAGCATAAATGGCCCACGTGTATACACCTATGCCTTAACCCTGAAGCCAGTTCACTGGCACGTGCATGCTTACCAGCCAGTTTCCCACACGCCCATATGCTGGCCCCCTTATTACACTTTAGATTGGAGGCTGTTTCCCTGACTAAGGAAAAAACTAGAGGGAACATTCAAGCAATTACTCAAGTTATTCAACCAAACTAATGACTATAATTACAAATCTGTAAAACAGTTAGGTAAAAATCTCCCAAGCATAATTGAAATTATGCAGAAAAATCCTTCATGTAGATGCAGACTGAGTTACAATTAGACACCTGGGTTTTTCCGGGTGCAATATCATTGTTGTTATCATAATTAAAACTGCCCATGAATAACAATAATGAAAAGCAGATTACAGAACGTTTTTGGTGAGACCTAAGAATGTTCCCATGAATGATACTGATGTTGAAAAGAGAAAAAGAATACAAATGAGAACCTACCTGGGGTTTCTTCATTTCTTCTTTGCAATTCAGTTTCAACCTGATCCAAGACTTTCTCCAACTCATCAAGAATTTTCTTCAAATACTTGACATTGTCATGATCGAGTAGCTTTGACTAATCAACCACCAAAAAATAAAATAAAACAACAGAAAACAGATTATTTACACCTTTAAAAAAAATAAATCTAGGTAAAGCAAAGCAGATACAAACTCTTACAGAGTTCAGCCTGTTTATTTTAGACAACGGGAAGAAATAAAAAAACTCAGGGGAAAAAAATAAAAAACAGCTAAGTTGAAGGGAAATATCCCATCTGTGAAAATGCTGCAGAAGCAGACCCACCACCCACTGGCAGTTCCTAGGAGGCCAGGTGACCAGAGAAGGCAAAGAATGGGAGGGGCATGAAGAGCTGTCTGCTAAGCCCAACTCGGAAAAGAATTGCAGCAGCTGGAATTGAAAGAGTAGCTGAAAGGTCAAGGATGAGAAAGAAGTCCAAGTAAAGGAGTTGAAGGGCGAGTGGAGAGTCAGTCAAGTGACTGTGAGTGCAGGTGTTTCTTCTGAGGAGCTCCTTTAGCTAAGATAGGATACAGGAAGGTGGGAAGTTGGGGAGGGTTGGGAGTACAGCTGTTTTCTACACTTTTAATATGAGAGAAGCTTGCATGTGTTGCTGGGCCCAGGGAAGGAATCAACAGAAGGAGAAAAGCTGACCATAAAGCATACTCCTCAGGGGGCAAAGTGAGTCAGTGTGATACATGGAGGGATGTAGGTCTAGTGAGGACTTCCAGTGGTGGAATACCTGAAATGACAGATTCTAGAATATGTTATGAACGTCCTTTGCATTTCATAACTTTTTTGGCAACTAGCATGCTCAACATCTGTTTGTTAAGCACTTGTCATCAAGTTTGAATATCAAGTCTAATAAAAAATTCTTTCTAAAAGGAGAACATAAGCTAAAGGTAACATGTGTACTGGTGAATTGCAATATTTAAAAGAAGATATTCTAGAAATAGCAGTACTTTACAAAAAGTAGAACATTTACTCCATGCAGTGTGTGTCAACTGAGGACAGCTGATTGACTTACTTTAAGTCGTTTCTGTTTTGCAATGTATGCTTCTTGTAAATCTGGGTTTTCCTCAGCAAGTTTCTTCAGCTCAGACTCCGTGTTTCCAATTTGGCCTGATAATAAAAACATTTTGGAAACAGAAAATTGGTTTCTCCCTTCCACACCAGAAACAAGAAGCAGAGAAACTCAATGGCAAGAGCATGAGCTCTGGAGCTCATGCCCTGCTTCTCTGCCTTGGGCTTACCCTGTCTGTGCCTCAGTTTCCTCATCTTTCAAATGGAACCATAAGAGTATCTGCCATGCAGGGTGAAGACTAAATGAGAAGCTTCATGGGAAGCACGTAGAGCAAGGCCCAGCACTTTAGAATGCCCAGTGCAGGCTTGCTGCTCTGCCTTCCTCTACCTTTCAAGCTTTCTATAATGAACTCCTACATGAAGGGAGGAAAAAGGCTTATTTTTAAAAAATATTAACTGTAGGTCATAGAATTATACTCAAAACTCTTGTTTCACATCATATAAAGGGTACTTACAAAGAGGAGGAGGAGGAATAAGAGGAAAGAGAAGCAGGAAGAGAGGGCAGTGGAGAAGAAAAAGAAAAAGAAAGGAGAAAAAGGAAGTGGTGACAAGGAAGGAAGGGAGAGAAGAGGAGAGGAAAAGGAGGGGTATCAAAAAGGAAAAAAAGAAGAATAATAATAATAAAGGTGAGTATCAAATAATGAGGAAAAATGGTTTCTGGATTTAGAAGATCTGAGTTTGAGTGTTTCTGATCAACATTCCCAAAGCGTGACCACTGCCACCATCCTTTCCCTTCTTATCCCCAATTATCTGTGCTATAAAGCACACCTCCTGCTCCACAGATCATGCACTGACACTATCCTCATGACAGGAGGAAGGCAGAAAGCTGAATGTCACAACTCAATCCCAATAAATCTCCTATCACTAAACATAGAGACAGAGTAATAGTTACACACTCTCTAGTCCAGTTTGCTCACATAATGAAACAACAATTAAGGACCAGAAACATGAACTCAAATGCCCATAATCCTAGGCAGATCCCAGCTTTTCAGATTCTTAGTCTACCTGTTCATGAGAACATGTTATATTCTTTACTTTTCCATAATCCACTCTTCTGAGTTTTACCCAAGCTTGGCCCTCAAAGCCAAGAGCTGATAAATCAGGTCCTATAGACAATAAATGTCCAACTGAGCAAGTGAAGCACAGATTAATACGACTGGTTCATGGATGGATCCATAACATGCACATCCATGAAGCAAACTCAACAACGCTATTCCCAATCTTCTTTTAGTGACCATGAGACATGCTAGGTCTCAGAATGAATTAAAAGAAAGTGTCAGACAGAATTCTAGGTCTTTAAAATGTTTACATACTACGAATCCTTGTAGTTGCATAAGCCGGGATCATGGAGTCCACAGTTAACTCAGGATGTAAAATGCAGCCATGTGTATAGGCATCCATTGGCAAGGAGTCAAGCAGCTCTCGGTAATGTTGTACCCGTGGGTAATACATGCTTCCTTTATCAGGCATTAATCTGGGTGTTCTTTCTAAAATACGCACACACAAATATTGAAGAAAAAGTTACAAATGAGTTGTTACCCTCAAAAGCAAAACAAAAACACTAACCACTCATCATTAACATTTTCAACATATCTGTATATTCAAAGAATGTTGTCTCCTCGCCGCAGACATTCAAAGTTTGAAATAGCCTGATGCACCAGACAAGATCCCAAACCATAATCACACTGGTATTCTCTCATTTCTCCACCTTGCAAACTGCACTCAGCCTTCAAGGCCCAGTTATTTATGCCATTTATTCCATGAAGCATTCCCTAACCTCCTACAACTGCCAACATCTGACTGGCTCACATGTGCCTTCTTCTATACATCCATAACACATTACACACACTCTATTACAGCCCTATCACACTGCAATTCATTGCATCTTTTTACCCCATGACTGTCTTCAGGGAAAGGAACCTGGATTCCAGAGTCTAGCATAGTTCTCCACACACTTAAGGCCCTCAAAGTTTGGTTAATTAAATGAGGCCTCATTATGGGAAGATAATCATGGGTTACTCTTTTCCAGGTGCCAAACAACATCAAGAGTGACCCTACTGACACATGTGAAAGTGAAATGACAATCTATATGGAACAGGAAAGGCCTTTGCTCAAATATCACAGGTGCACTTTCCCCAGGAATTTCTAACAATTATCTCTAGAAAGTGGCTTCTACATACATCCTTATTTGCTAGTTAAAATCCAGACTGTAGAGTCCTTGAGGGCAGGGACCATGTACTGGTTTCTGTTAAATCCCCAGTGCCTAGTATAATGTTTGACATGTAGTAGGTGTTTAATAAATTATAATGAATACATTCCAAAATTTCCAGTTATTATATAGATTACGTGAGCTGGAGAAGCGCTGCAGTAGTTAACACGTACACTGAGAAACAAGGCCTGAAAATTTCTCACAAGATCCCACAGCTAATTAGAGGCAGAGCTAGAACTAAAGTCATCTGATTCCTAATGTAATGCTCTCTTTGATTATACCATCATAACATCTTCAAAGGATTTTAATTTCAGAGACTATCCAAAAAGAATAAAGTGAAGGATACAACCCAAAGGTCGCGACTATGTCCCTTCAGAATCTCTTCCTACCTCTGGCTCTCAAACTGTCCCTAAAAAATGTCAGGTCTATTAATTATCACAATTTCAAAGTATTAAGATATCTGCAATAACTTAACCATGAACATATCTGTGATTTCCATTGGTTATCAAAGTCACAGGCACTCCTGATATTGCCATGGATTGTGCCTACATTGCTAATGGAAGGAAATAATTGCTTTAAATATTAGAGCTACAATTATTCCCCATCCAAGATCTCAAATATCCTGAATTCTATTCATAAACCCCTAAGGGCAATAGTTCTCACACTATGGTCTGAGGATCCCTGGGTTTTCCTAAAACACATTTGGGGGATTTACAAAGTCAAGATGTTTTTATAGAAATACTAAGACAGTAATTACTTTTTCACTCTTATTTTCTCTCTCAAGCGTATAGTAGAAGTTTCCAGAGGCTACAGGAAGCATGACTCTATCACTCTAACAGCCAGTGGGATTGTGCTTACATAGGCTAATAGTTTAAGTTTTGCTTTCTAAATGGTAAATATTGATAGCCATGATCCACATTTTAAAAATGCTCTCTGGTGTCCTCAAAGACAAAGGGGCGTAGAGACCAAGAAGTTTAAGAACTAATGCTTTAGGGGTCCAAGAACCTCAGGCTAATAACCATAAATAGTACATTTTCAAATGCTTCCCAAAAGGTCAAAGTAATGGCTAGTGGCTCTGGCTGCTTTCTGGTGCCGGGCCCTGGGGCTTCTCTCCAGAACAGCATACCATTTCCTTCCTAGAAAACTGAATGAGAGCAGGAAAAACAATGCCTAATTGCTTTCTGGGGAAGATCCATCAGGCCAAGCCCAAATTCTTCAAGGAGGACAAATGTTTAAATCCATGAAAATAATTTTCTTGTACTCAGTGTGCCGTTACTATCTAACCATTTCCTGAAGCACTCTGTCAGAGCACCCACTGAACCCAAGTTATCTTCCCATCTCTCTTTCTTCATGCGTGTCAACCATGCCCTGTCCAGTATCACAGGGGCACTGTGCTGCCATCCTCCTCCTCAAATAGAAGCACAGCAGTATCTGCTGCTTCTGATAAAAGAATTTTTCAAAGGACAACTGGGAATTTCCTTTGAATTGTAGAGGAGATCTTCCCTCTCAATCCCATCCTATTTTATTTTCCAGTCCTTCCATAAAGCACCTTTATCAAAATACTAAAAGCAAGAATTTTTTTCTCAGTAATCTACCTCAACCAGGAGTGGGAAAGTAACATAAGGCATACCGGGGCAGGATAGAGAATTAGGGAGTTTTAAGAAGCAAGCAATGAGAGGAGGTGCCAGCATTAGGGAGTGGGATTGCAATAGTGGAAATCAGGCTTGGTATTAAGCTGGAAGAACAAATAAGTTTGCACAAGACCAGACTTCCTGGAAGAACTGAGTAGAGGACAAGTTTTATATGACACATAAATTTAGGCAGCAAATTATAAACCAGCAGATAGACATAAAGCAGAAAGATCTGATAAACAGCAGAGGAAACCAAAAGAAGCAAAAAATAAAATTAGAAAGAAACAATAAAAGCATTATGCAGCCATGTAATGGAGACAAACAGGTCTGTACATGCTCAAGTCCTGTAATGCTGAGTAAAATAACAACGGCTCTGAACCATTTTTAAAAAATTACATTTGGTTTTCCCAAGAGTAAAAACTAAAAAGAAATTAGGGGCTTAAAGGCATAAGTTTTCATTATTTTACTAAATTCACTACTCTGGTTACCCATGTTTCCTAGTAAAGGCAGATAAAGGAGGCATTATTATGCCTTGTTTTCAAGAAAGACTCCCCTAGGTCTATTTGTATAACTTTCAAGTCTCCCTTACTAGCTCAATGGAAACAGATTATATTTCATTCCTCACTCTAGCCCTTTGGTATTTATTTCACTTAGACTGTATAGTGATTGCATCAGTATATAATATGCATAACACAGCTGAACAATATTGTACCCTTCAACTAGTCACACACTAGGCTATTAAAAATATATAATAATGGGCTGGGTGTGGTGGCTCAAGCCTGCAATCCCAGCACTTTGGGAGGCTGAGGCGGGCAGATCACGAGGTCAGGAGATCAAGAGACCATCCTGGCCAACATGGTGAAATCCCATCTCTACTAAAATACAAAAAAATTAGCCAGGTGTGGTGGTGCACGCCTGTAGTCCCAGCTACTCGGGAGGCTGAGGCAGGGGAATCGCTTGAACCTGCGAGGCAGATGTTGCAGTGAGCCGAGATCATGCCACTGCACTCCAGCCTGGAGACACAGTGAGACTGTCTCAAATATATAGAGATATATAAATATATATATATATATAAATATATATCTACATACACACACACACACACACACACAATAGTGTTAAACAATTAAGTTATGACCTGAGGCAAAAGATATGGCTGCAAACTGATTACAATTCAATACTGTCATAACTCTGGAACTAGAAAGAGCAAATCTAAATATAGATGAGGGGAAAAAAAAAAAAGACCTGGTGTCAAATTGTATCAGTTCACTGTATGCATCCAGGATTTTGAGACAAATTTATAGCATTATTGTCAATAAATTTTATGTACTATACATTAAATGTTTAACTACTTTTAACTGGTATTATAGTTAAGACTTTTAACAGAAGCATTTGTAATAATGGAAGCAAAAACTCCTTTATCAGACAGTTCCAATTGTTAGATACACATAATATAGAAAGAGGGCCTCTGAATTTTAATACCCTCTACTTGTCTGCTAAAATTGGACAAATCACAAAGAGAAAAAAAGTTACTCTTTAAAGCAACTTTTACTGACACAATAAAGACTGATATTCTTTTCTATGCCATATGGTATATTTTCTCCATACTTTGTGCTAATCTGCAATTTCAGTCTATGTGCTAAAACGCCTATATTCAACTATAAACAAGAGCCTTTTCTTGATGAACATAAAGATAAATATTAATTGGTAATTCCTTAAATAACTATTTTTAATATAACAGTGACACCAGAATTAACATTCTTTTTAAAATGTTACATTTGATGAAATTCAAATGTAATATTTAGATATATTTTATAGATAACATTTTATCTATAAATTTAGATATCCTAATAAGATTTATGTGATTTTAATATCATACTAGAATAATTTATTTCCAAACTAAATTCTATTTCCTAAGAATAAATTATATACCTAGACATAAGACATGAACGTGATGTTCAGGGAACTGTTATATTAAATTACAAAAATTGATTATTCTTGATTCCATGTTACCAGAGTCACTTGGTAGTAATACATATGTTCTAGTATTTTATAGTTATTTCATATATTTTTGATTAGTAGCCAAGTTAAATTTTATTTAAAGAGGTTATGAGTACAATAGCTAGATTGAAGAATCCATATTTGTGCGTACATTCACCTAGTCCCATCCCTTCTTCCTCAGTTTACCTAGTCTGCTTGCTCTCATACCTCATCTAGCTTTATCAGTTGCTTGCTGTAAAATAACTATTCTTCACCACATGCCCAGACTGAAAGAGGTATCATGTACATGAAAGAGTCTATAAAACTGGACAGTAATAGCACATGTATATGTTAAGAACAGATTTGGAAGTATCACCAAATTTATAGAAAGAAATTATCTTTGAAGACTAGCAAGCTTCTAATGATTTCGGATCTTTAAAATATCTCTGAAGTATCCCGGGACCCTACACCCAATGAATACCCAATAAATGGTTACTGAAAGAAGAAATGAAGAGACAGCTCTTGGCCAGCTCTTAGCTTGGCAGCCATAACTGAATACTTCTAAATTTCTCGTTTGACCCAAGTTTTGCCCTCAGGAACATCATTCATATCTATACCATTCTTCTATATGACTGCTTTCCAATAAAAAAAAAAAAAATCAAACATAGCCATTATCCAACAGATACTATTTCAGACTATGACTTGAAAAGGATTGCCTCAGCTATCAAACTACCAATTATTTAATGAACTATCCCAAAAGTACAAGGATAGAAATATTGAATTATAAACACAAAAAAGTTGAGAAACGTCTCCAGATCAGCAAGTCATCATTTTTGGCATAATCCCCACTGGATCGATAACAGGGGACAGCAAATAACAGTGAAGGACATACCAGTTCGCTACATTCTGTTCTTTAGAGGAACGGTTACACTTACAGTCTCCTGTCATGACCATGGGCGACTGTACACCTCATGAAATCCATCCACTTATTCCATCTCATCAACATTCCTCAAAGTTACATCCATAATTGGACAAAATGCCAACTCTTCCAAACAGCTCAGAATGCAGAGAGTTACAACTCACCCTGTTCTCAATAAAATCTATAATTTTCAAAGAACCTGAAATCACACTAGCCATTTAACATAGGTAACTATCTATTAACCAGGTGCGCTATTCTTTTGGAATGCAGCAGGTTTTTTAAAACAAAAGCCTGATACCCATTTTCCTCATACTCATTTTACATTTAGTCTTGTTAAACTTTATCTTATTTTTCCATTTTGTTGTATTTCCATAAGAAATATTTCATAAGCTAGTCATCATTTTGACTATTTATCTTTTCTGTCATTCACAAATGTAATTTTATTTCTTCTATGTCTTTATTCGAATCATTGACTTGTTAGGCTCAAGTCAAAACAGAAGCCTACAAGAACATTGCAAGGGATTCTTGTCCAGGCTAACATCTGTTTCAATAATTCACTCATTTTAATCATTCAAAATATTTATTAAGCACCTATTAAGAAGCATTCACTGTATAAGGCATTGGGGATAGTTTTTAATAAGATACACTGTTCCCAACCTCATAGTACTTACAGTGGTGTACAATTCAAACATTTAAAATAAAGTATAAAAACAATTGTAAGTAAAATGAGAGTCTACAGTTGAAGAGGTAATCTGGTATGAGAAATCTATAAATTAATATTCTTTAATATGGTAGTTTATTCATCTGCAAATGTGCATTACAATCCTCTAGCTATATTTGCTCCTTTATTCCACAAGGGTATATGTAATGTAATCTGTTCTACTTAAATCAAGATATACTATATCTAGAACCATGCCTGGCACATAATAGACAGTTTTTTAAAAGTGTTAGGGACATTCTCCAGCAGTGTAAAACTTAAACTGGTTCCTTTCACTGAGATACACAAAAATTTTAAACATATTTAAATAACTTTTCACAATCTATTCTATATTTCTGCCAGATTTAAAGACAGTAATTTACACCAGTGCTTACTTAACTAAACACTAACTTATAGCAGTACTCGCAAACTTTAATGTACATATGAATCATTTGGGGCTTTTGTTAAAACAAAGATTCTAATTTGATAGATCTGCAGAGAGGTCTAAGGTTCTGCAGTTCTAACAAGCTCCCAGGTGATGCCAGTGCTGCTGGTGAATGGGAACATACAGTAAGTAGCAAGGATTGGTAGAATCCACTTTTCCCTGTCTTTGACAATAGGATGTTTGTCTATGTTGTCTGACTTTCATTCCCCATGAGTTCTTAAAGTATCTTAATTGTGATAACACTTTTTAAAACTTCAGTACTCTGAGATAAACTTCTTCTTGACCTTGATTTATATAACTTAGCCTTGATTTATAAAAACTATTGTTCTCTTGCTGTCTTCCTATCTACTGTAAGTTTTGGGTCCTTTAATCGTTTTTTCGTCCTTCCCAATTGATTGAAAGATATTCAGCAAGTTAGTGGCAGCGTCAGACTAAAAGCTAGGACTCTTGATTGCTGAGTTACAATAATATTTCAACCAGAATTAAAGTCTGCGGTTTCCGTATTTCCATCCTGTCACAGCCTACAGTGCCTTCTCTTCTAATACAATAAATAGTAATCAAAAGAATTTAGCATTTCCTTTGTTTGGTTATTTAAATACAACTTAGCAGGACACAGAACGTATTTCTGCTTTGTTATCATTCTGTACTAAAAGCAAAAGAGAAAGACTAAGGAAAATTGTAAGAAAACCTAATAATTGGTAACATTACTATGTTGTAAATATACTTTATATCACTGCATTTCTTAGAGGAAAAACAGTGTAAGGAGGGGAGGGAGGAGGGAAATGATGATAGTAGAAGCAGTTCAAGCAACGGTACCAAAAAACTTAAATGAGATTTTCCATTTAGAATATCTTTTTAAAGTTTTTGATCATTTAAAATAGAATTATTAACACAATTATTTTTGTTCAATTATAATTACATCTCCCAAGAAATACAAATTATTAACAGACTTATCCATTTCCAAAAAGCTCAAGATTAAGAAACATTGTCTTTAATGAACTAGTCATTTTCAGTACAGTCCCCAGCATATTAATTTACAAGGAATAGCAAATAAAGATGAAAAGAAAGTACCTCATTAAATGTTTTGGTTTAGGCCAAAACTACCTTTAATTAAAACCTCCAATCACAATCCTAGGGGACCAGCACTTAGATTAAGAACAGGGGTAGCCCATTGCTAATCTAATTCCCTGGGCTTCCCTGGCCCCACTGCCCACCATCTAGGCCTCATACTCATTTTCCTTCTAAGTACCTGAGACTGTTTTTTTTTTTTTTTGTCCTAGTAATTTCCTTTGTCAGCTTCCTGTAGTTTGGGGCTAGGCTCTGCTTTCACCCTACCCTACTAACATCAACATAATTGCTAGCAGATGAAAAGTAACAATCTCACACAGCCTTTTTAGAAGAGCATTCAGCTGGAAGCTCTGAGCCCCCCTGTTTTGCTCTCAACAATGTCCATTGTGATGAGCTGTGTAATCTTGGGTAAATCCTTGAAGCTACAGTTCACCTCAAAGGATTATTATTAGGAACAAGCAAGATAATGTGTAAGTGGCAAGGACTATGGGAGACAGTCAGTGTAGTATGAAGGCTTTGGAGACGAAAGACTCTGCCATACAATAGCTATATTACTTTGGGCAACCCTGTTGCGTTCTCCTCATGTACATAATGGGAATAACTTAGATTCTTCTGAAGACAACATAGTATAGAAATTATAAAATGTCTGACACATAACAAACTGTCAATAAATGATTTACCTAAATGCACTATACAAATTTAAGCCCTATAAGTCCTTAGTAAATATATAAAATTCAAACAATTCAGAAGTGACTGGGGCAAATAACTCAGCTATACTAACATTCTATTCTCCTTTAAGATTTGTTGCTCTTTTCCCCCCCCTTGTTTTTAAGGTGAAACCATTTGGTTTATCTGATGAAATTGTCATAGTGCACATTTAGAATATTATGAATTTAAGGCTAAGAAATCTCCAACACAAACCACACATCTGCAGTATTTTGCAAGCGATTTTTTTTAAGTTTCAACATTAACATTTGTACTTTGCATGAAATTCTTTTAAGTAGCATTATACTAGTTTATACAAAATTTGTTATCGACCTATTTGCTATTTGTGTGCTTATGGAAATGGAAAAGGTTTTTAATCCCAAACCACCATCATGACACAAGAGAAAGAGAGGAGAGAGAGAAAAAGAGAAAGGGAACACATAGTTGTGTTGAAAGTAAATCCAAGAAATCACAAGTAGCCTTAACATTACCATCCAGGAAAGTCTGTTCAAGATAATCAATGATCTGAGTGGCCTCACAAATTATGTTTTCCCCGTGGATAAGGACAGGCACTTCTCCAGTTGAGTTCAAACGCATAAACCAAGGCTCATTGTGCTCACTCAAGGGCAGACTTACATCATGTTCCTCGCACTTCAATGCCTTTTCAGCAATTACCAAGCGCACCTGGAAGAGTTCACACTGGTTACTACAACACGTGTAAGCTTTCAATTAAATGACTTCCCTGGACACCGACCGCTAAGCAGCCTTTCTGGGCTTCCCTGTGTTACTGACATTTTCAACAGTCGTTTTAACAATTCCTATTCCTGGAATTAACAAGTACAGAACAATATTCAACAAATTAAGAGAACACAAAATAAGTAATGAAATGACTCTGACTGTATTCATTAAACAGTCACCCTCCTCATCACCACCACTTTCTTGGTGTCCTAAACCTGATTATGGGCCCTCCCCAGACAAGAACCTGAACTGTAGGTACATCAGCTCTTGCTGAAGAAAGTAAACGCGAGAGAGCAGAAGAAATCGCAGATGATAAGGGTGCACGAAGGCACCTCCCTCTGCCTCTCGCCCAAGCCCAGCAGGCAAGGCCTCCAGGCTAAATACTGAAAATGATGTTTTGTCGCATTTCGCGAGAAGCAGAGCCTGGGTCATAGCCACATAAGATTATCTCAGACCGGTTCTCCCCGCTCCCCACCGGGGCGCATCCTGGAGGGGGCACCTGCCCCTCCAGGGTCAGGACGCTGGAGGCGGGTTTCTAGGTGGAAAGGATTCTCTGGGCGGGACCCAGCAGGAGCTGTCCCAGTGCTGAAGCCCGATCCGCGCCACCCTCCGCCGCCAAGGCCTGTACCTTTTGAGAGCTGAAGGAATGCGTCCAGTGGTACAGAATGAGCTTAACCTCCGCGTCGGCCTTGCCTTCCGCCCTCAAGGGCGGGCTCCCTCTCTGCTCTTCCTGCCTCCCAGCCATCTCGGGGTAGGCGAGCGCGGGTGGGCCCGACCTGTCCGCCCTGGGCTTCTCCCTCCCACACTGCCCCGCAAGGCGTTTCCGGGTTTTGAGCCGCGCCTGCCGGAAGGAGGGCGCACGGCCCGCTGGGAAATGTAGTTCCGCCGGCGGCCGAGTCTGCGAAAACGCATGGTCTGCGCCCGGAAAGCCCCTGGCAAGCCTGCGAGTGCACCTGGGACGTGCAATTGAACGGTTGTTTTTTGTTTTTGTTTAGAAGAAAAAAATCAAAAATATGAGACCCTGGTTATGAAGGGCGGTAAGGAAAAACGGTGATAGCAAATTACTCTTCGGTTTGGAGATTGCTCAGGTATAAAAGCAGCAATTTCCCAAGATACTTAGGGTTGCTCTTAGAGCCCGTTCCTTTTTTGGAAAGGAAGTTCCAGTCGACAAAGCAACAGGAAAAGGATCTATGAGTTTTCATTATAAGATGCTACTATGACATTAATGGACTAATTCCTCAAATTTGACTAACTGCTGTAGATTAGAGAATAGTCTTGTATAAACCGTTAAGTACTTGATTTTGATAATTAAACTGTGCTTTGTAAAAGAAAAAAAAATGCCACTATGGAGTCATGCAAAAAAACTGTTTTTGTCATAAACAGCTAATAAACAATGGCGATATCAAATAGCCTAGTTGTTAAATACAAAAATTCTAGAACAGTACTGCCTAAGTTCATGTCCTGGTTTTTCCATTTTCTAAAAATAATAATTTTATTGTTTCTCTCATAAGATTTTTGTGAAAAATTAATAATAAAATGTTAAACACTCAGAACACCCTGTCACGCTGTAGGCACTCAGTTTTAGTCACAGGTTCAGTTGCCTTATAAACATTCTGTTTATAACCATAGTCAGAATCATAATTTTATATTAGTCTAGTTATTGTCTCTGAAAACTTGGCATCATATAGTAAGTGGAATTAAAAAATCTCTTTCAGTAATATGTATAAATATGACCATGGAATAAATGCCTGTACAATGTATTTGGCAAATATTTTTTGAGCACCTACAATGTTCCAGACATTGTGCTGGCTCCTGGTAATATAAAGATGTGTAAGATCTAATATCTAACACTCAAGATATAATCTGGCAGTAGAGACGACCAAGGAAATAGACAATCACAATAAAGATAAGAACTGTCTTAGGGTGAAGGCAGAGAACAATGAGAAAGGAGGGGCAGGCAGCCAACCCAGGTCAGAGAAAGGCCCCTGGAAAAGACAAAATCTCAAGAGGTTCTTCCTTGCCTTTACAGTACTTCATTTGTTACTCTCTGTAATTCTTTTATAATTTTTAAAGATTTGATAATGTCTTTTTATATACTTCAGTTAATTCAAGTGGTATGGAAAAAGTGAACTCCTTGCCAAAATTGTTTTTATCAGTTCACACTTAAGAGTAAAAGGGGAAAGAGGAAAACATTGAAATCAGACAGAGTGGAGTTTAAATTCTAGCTCTACCCTAACTTGAGCTTTCTTGAGCTTTGACATCATTGTGTTTAAAAAATGGATACATAAAAATTATATGCCTACCCAGATGGCTGTGGGAATTCAAGAAAGGCTGTACATAAAGCACCTAGGGTATTGCCTGGAATGTAGCCATTGATAATAACATATGTGTAAAAGCCCCTTCACTGTCACTAGGAGGATATCATATTACATTTCATCCTCTCTCTTTAGGTCTCAAAATTTCTAAAACTACCCATATAATCCCCCTCTCCCATTCCTCTTCAGAACTTCATTTTTTAATTATCCACCTTCAGATTCCTAGTTTTCTATTCCATTACTTTCAGTAGCAAACACCACACTTACTTTTGCACCAACGTTAATACTAAATCATTCTAAATATTTGAATAAATTCCAATACTCGTGATAAGCCATTTGTCACCTGCAGCTGAAAAAGTCCTGACAATAAAGCCCTGGCCCCTCAAACACTGAACACTTTCTCCATCACATCCTGCCCACAGCAAAGCCATAGAAAACACTGCATGGCTTGATTACTTGGTGTTTAGTACAAAGTAATCATAGATCTCATTGGGAGTGTAAACATGCACAGAACTTCTGCAGGCAAATATATCAATATGCTTCAAGAATCTTGAAAATGGGCATAACTTCTAACCTAGCAATTCCTCTATTTGCAATTTAAGGAAATAATTGTGACAAATTCTGACAGTTGATCCTACCTATTTTCCCCTTCTTCCATGGTAATAGAAATTTTAGCTGAGCACATGACTGCTGAGAATAAAGACTGTATTTCCCAGGCTCTATTGCAGCAAAACATGGTCTCCTGGCTATCTTCTAACAAGGGGAAGGTCATGGATGTGCCACAGGGCAAGTTCTGGGAATCTTTCTTAAAGAGACAATCAGCCCTGTGCCTCTTGTTCATCCCATCCTCCATGCTACTTCAGAGAGGATGGATTCTGACCTGGACCATGAAGAATGGAGCCACGCCCCAGGAAAAGCTGGGCCATGAGCTTGGGGAAAATTGACCTTCTGAAGACCCTGAGGAGCAGAACCCACACCAACTTTAGTCTGCAAACCTCCAAACTTTTACTTGAAAAGAGAACAAAGGATCTTGTGCAAGGCACCATTATTTGGTGCTTTCTGGATGCTACTGTCTTAATCTATCCTCACTAACACATCAACTTTGTAAAATATAGGTGGCTTTTATTTCTTTACGCTTCTGCATAGTCTAATTGTTCTATAATGAATGTGTGTTGCCTTTAACTGTTAAAGGTGTGAACACTAAAATAATATCACTAAACAGATGACATAAGGAAAAATGTGTTTGTTTGTTTTCTCACAATAGAAGAACTGCTACATCTACTTCCAATGATCTATAATCATTTTTTCCCATCCCAATAAAAGCCACTGTTGGTAATATAAAAACCTTATTATCCATTCACATGTTTATTCAGAGCTTCTACTACACTGTGTATTCTGTATCTATGAGATTTTGTAGATCATAGATATGATTATTGTAGGTTCCTTGAGGACAGGAGCCAGGTCCAGGTAAATTTGTTTTCAATATACACTTGTTGAGCCCTAAGTGCTAGATAGAGAAGATACAGAGTTCAAAGTCAGTCACAGTCACTAGCCTTAAGGAAATCAAATGTGAAGGCAGAGAAATGAGATCCCAACATGGGATGGTACTTGCTGTGAAATCTAGAAAGTTATAGTAGGAATATAGAGAAAGGCACCTAACACAGATAAGCTTCCCAGAAGCGGTGATAATCTTTACCATAACTAGTACCATACTAATGCAATTACCAATATATCCAGGGTGGTGTCCCCACTGGCTCATGATAGCTGATTGTTAAATTTTCAGGAATTTGTAAAGTGGATGTTCAACTCAGCTATTTGTCAAAATTAAATCAAACTGAGTTGCATTTAAATGAATTATTTTTGCCAGGCGCGGTGGCTCACACCTGTAATCCCAGCACTTTGGGAGGCCGAGGCAAGCGGATCATGAGGTCAGGAGATCGAGACCATCCTGGCTAACATGGTGAATAATTAATTAATTTTTAAAATAAAGCTAACAAATACTTAAAACTCATCACGTCCTAATTATGTGTATTATTATCTATACTCCTGAGTTTGTGTCATCATATCCATACAAAGGAAATAGTATATAAGGATGTGCTACTTGCATATCTCTTCCTCTCTGTTCAGTGATGTCATGTTAGTGACCTGAAATTGGCCATGGTAGAACTTTTTACAGAAATCAGAAAATGCTATAATGTTTAACTTTTTCCCAGAAAGTTGGTTGTTAAATATTTACTAGTATACCATTTAATGTATCTTATTTAGTATTTAATACATTGTTTTGATGAGGAGAAAGAGAACCCTGGGTAAATTTGTGAATGAGTAAATTTGCACACTAATTTGTTTTCAGTACCTTTTCCTTTCCTAATCAGCTTTTGCTTCCTTCTCCATTTCCGAGACACCCACTATGCTTATTATCTTTTCATCCTCTTCACTACCCTTAGGAAGAACATGGATATGCACAGGTCAATCTGCCCGCTATCAAACACTGAGCACTTCCTCTAGCACATCTTCCCAGCAGCAAAATCATGAACTAGTAAACACTGAATGAACTGATGACTGCACTGATGTTCAATATTAAGATTTTATAAACAAAAGGTATAAAGTAGAACGTCTGCATCTAAAGATCACAAACAGTTTTCTTACAATCTCATTTGATCTTCATGATAGCCTGTGAGGTAGCTACTATCCCTAAGTTAGAAGAGCTTCCACTACAGTTATAGCTGAAGAAATGAGGTTTAGTAAGTGAAAGACTAGTCCAAAATCCTGGAGCCAGTAAGTGACAGAACTACATCTCAGACACACATTTTCTGATTACTAGTCAAGTATTAGCTTCTACTACACTATGCTAGCCTTAAACCAAAGAGAGAAAATTGTGGACTTGCAAGTTTTAACCAGCCTGAGGCGGACTTTGGAGAAAAATACAGCCACCTTATTGAAAGTGAGTCCATGCAGACGGATACTGTTCCATTAGAGTCCTTGTCAAACTGCTGTATTATTAAACTACTGTCTATATGTCTTTCTGGTGCATCAGACTCTGAGCCTCTGAAGGGCAAAGATCCAATATTATTCATTTTAGTGTCACCAGGAACCCAGAAAGTGCTTGGTATATAAAAGATGAACCCAAACTGCTTATTAATTAATGGAGAAAAACAGCAGGTAACCACTACCAACAACAAATAACAAATACAATAATAATAAATTGTGACCTAATAGTCTACTGCTCTAGAAATTATACGTGTAAAAGTAACTTCATCTGATAAATTTTCATATTTATAAATCTAGATTATAGATCATGGCTCTGTAAACTGAC
Organism: Piliocolobus tephrosceles; assembly: GCF_002776525.5. Lineage (NCBI taxonomy): Eukaryota > Metazoa > Chordata > Mammalia > Primates > Cercopithecidae > Piliocolobus > Piliocolobus tephrosceles. The sequence goes on along the minus strand of NC_045440.1, from coordinate 75,351,987 downwards.
CTTTATGTTAACATTTATTTCAAGTTCTTCATTTTGCCTATTTCTGAGTGAATGAAGTTCACATGAATTTGATTGATGTTATAAAACAATGAATCACATAACTTCAGAGCCTGCGTCATCTTACCTATAAAACTATGATTAAAAATCTACCAGATATGCTGGCTACACAGAAATATCCAGTTTAGGAAAATTCCTCAAGCTAGACACTTATGTTTTGTGCAATTTCTTCTATGTTTTTGCTTTATGCTTCAATAGAGTTTTACTTTATCCTATAGTACTGTTACGGCTGAGGTGTGTATACATTTATGTAAGTTACTGTTATGTAAAAATCCTATTACTGACTTATCATATATATTTTGACAGGGATTAGGTAATTCCTATATTAAAAAAAAAAAAAAAAGAATGACAACTAAGCTAGAGAAACCTAAAAAATTAGAATACTCTGGATTTCTGTTTTTTTCAGGTACTTTTATGAATGGCCACAAGAGGTCTCTCTGTTTTTAAGAATAACCAATCGCCTGCTATTTTTCTTTCTTGACAAGTTAGAAAACAGAAATGGTGATACTCTCCAGAGAATATATTTATCTAATTAAGCTAGTTCAAAACCAAATTTTCCAAAATTAAAAAAGATTTTTTTTTTTTTTTCTGAGATGGAGTCTTGCTCTGTCGCCCAGAGCTGCAGTGCAACGGTGTGATCTCGGCTCACTGCAACCTGCGCCTCCTGGGTTCAAGCAATTCTCCTGCCTCAGCCTCCCAAGTAGCTGGGATTACAGGCGTGTCCCACTCGGCCCGGCTAATTTTTGTAATTTTAGTAGAGACGGGGTTTACCATGTTGGCCAGGCTAGTCTTGAACGCCTGACCTCATGATCCACCCACCTCCGTCTCCCAAAGTGCTGGGATTACAGGCAGGAGCTACCACGCTCAGTCATTTAAAAAAGATCTTTTATACCTGTAGAAAAAAATAGAATTGTCTTCACTTTCTCCTGACAGTAGCAATGTTAATACTATTAATAAACACCCAGAAACTACTGTCTGCTCAGCCTTGACCTATGCCAGTAATCTGATCCATGTGAATTACATAAGATTTTTAATTGGGATACACATAAGAATAAAGGGTGGGGGAGGGGTGTTCACCCACATAGACACAGGCTTAAGAAAGCAAGCATACTGTGTGTGGCCAAGACATACTAGAACCACAGCACACTGTGGTCAGGTGCTCAGTGATAAAGGTTCAGTGCCATGACAAAGGTATACTGTGTCAAAGGGGCTCTGTGATCAATATGCTGGGAACAATGCATTGGGGACCAAGAAGCACTGTGGCCCCCCCTTCCAAAAAAAGGGGAGTGCTTATTTTAAAATTTTTTTCTTGAGAATTTTTATCTTGAATGTGAACAATTCGTGTTAGCTGATATTTCAAGTGTCTATAAAGTTCTAAATATTATCTAATTAAATGAGATAAAAGATGATTCATCAAGTACATGGATTTGATAAAGAACTGTGATGGTTCTGGCTAGTTTACTAGAGTTCCGATCAACTTGACTCCAGTACTGTATTTGATTTATTGCAGTGGCTCACAAAGTATGGGCCCCTGACAGGCAGTGCAACATTACTTAACTTCTTAGAAATGCATATTCTACTGAATCAGAAACTCTGGGGGTGGAGCCTAGAAATCTGTTTTAACAAGCCCTCCAGGTTTTTCTCATGCAGATAAAATTTACAAACTATCAATTTAGTGTATCATTGATGAACTGTCCCAATTCTCAATCCCTAGTTTTCCCTCATCTGTAAAATTTTCAGAGCAGAATAGTGAGAGTCTAAAAGAAAAGGTTAAATAACTTGAAATAACCTCCACAAAATGGTCTGTAAAATCTCATGGTGTCAAGCCACCAGTTAGAGTCCCCAGGTTCAAGGTGCTAAGATTCCATCACCTTCCCCTCAAAAACCATAGATTACCCTCTGAGGGCTTCTAAGCAAAAGCCTCAACAACCTCAGAACAGCCTAGACTTGATTTTGAAACTCTAAAATGTTTTCTCTGGTCTTTCAATGCATCCCAGAACAAATAATCATATTTAATAACAAGTGCAACTCATTAAGTCAGGACATCTTTGCTATGAGGTTACTATGGACTTATAATAGTTTAATATTCTAGTTTCCCAAAGAATGGCTAATAATGTTAATGATGCACTAAATTCTTTTAGTAGGAAATTCACTTTAAGTGAAAATTCACTTTTCTTGTGAAAAAGATTTGACATTATCTATCTATGCTCTTTCATCCACCTCTTCTGTGATGAACGGTGTACATATTCAGAATAAGTACACGAATATAGACCAAAGATGCATTTGCACCACTTGGTTGCTAATACTTCTTGGAGTGTTTTCTGTGTGCCAGGAAATGTCTTAAGGGCTTTATATGTATATTGTACTTAACACTTGCAAATCCCTCAAAGCAGGGAGAAATATCATCCCTGTTTTACTGATGAGGATACTGAGGAACAAAAATTTTCCTGAACTCACACTGTTCATATCAAAATGAGGAATTAAACCCATCAGTCTGGTCCAGGGATTGTGTTCTTACCACTACATGATCTGGCCTTACTATATGAGGCACAACCACAGTCATCAGCTCGATTTCACTAGTCCTACATGCAAATATCACCTATTCCTTAAGTCACTAATTGTTCTACCTTATTTAAAAAAAAAAAAAAAACAAACAAATTTTTGCCCAAGATTGTTTTGAGTTCATAGAAGAAAAACTGGGAGAAATAGGGTAGAGAGAATATCCTGCTAAAAGTAAACCAACTTTTAATAATAATATAATTATTATTATATATGCTCTAATAATATCTAATTTCCTTCTAAAAGCTTACAAAGTGCCTTTGTAAACAGTACTCATTTGATTTTTCCAACAGCCCTTCCAGTAGAAATAAGACATTAGCACTGAGGTGTGAAGTTCACTACCTCACTAATAACCAGTAGAGCTGGACCTAAAACCCAATTCTTCTAGCTGCAAACTCACTGTACGCTCTAACCCTGTCCCACAGCCTCGGTGTGGCGTACCACTTGCCTCAGCTTGTATGTAGGACCAACTCTAGAGCCCTCTCTTTGCCTACTGGCAACACAGCCTGACTTCAGTTCAGTTTCTTGGCTTTTTGGACACATTAGTTGGGTCATGGAATCTTCCCAGTGCATAAGGAAGTTTTATTCAAATATTAGATGACAGTGGGAAGTGCCTCATTTTTTTCTCCTAGATTTCTAGGAGATATGCAATTTCTCCACTGTAACATAGCATTACCCTTTACTCCAGAATATGGAGTTGTTGTTAAGAGCTCAAATTCTAAAGCCAGAAGTGGATTCAAATCCTGGCTTCACTGCTCACCAGCTATGTGATCATGGGCACAGCTTCCTCATCTACAATCCAGGTAAAGTAATTATACCACCATTATTGGGATATTTTGAGGATTCATTGTAATTTTTAACATGTTAACTATTTAACACAATTTTAGCACATGGCACATAAGAAGTATAATAGATAATAATGACAGAATGGTAAAAACAACTGGTTTTTTTAATACTCTGGGTAAATGTCAGCTAATAATATGTTCTCCAGTGTATCCTGCTAGACTGACTGCACTTTGTAACTTCATTTTTGGCAATTCTCTCTAATGGTTTACAATGAATTTTAGGTACTTACACTTCAAAAATACATGTGAAATAATCACTACTAGCTGGAAATTACAGTTTATTAAGAAGGAAATAACAAATAATAAAAATCCTTAGATACTACTCATATTTCCACAGATTCATTTCTTGACTTCATGCTATGCCTGCTGAAAATCATTAAAAGAACATTTCAATGGTTATATTAATATTCTGCAAAAATCATTTATAATATGAAGGTAAGAAAAATCTAGGAGAAAAAAAGGAGGCACTTCCCACTGTCTAATATTTGAATAAAACTAATAATATCACAAACATTTGTCTTATTAAGAATAATTAAGAGGTATATTTATAAATGCAACTATAAAAGCCTGTAGGATATGTTAGATACAATCTTAGAAACGCACATTGCAAAGAGGATACTTAATGCTTAGGTTTGAAATTGCAGCTTTTATATATTTCCTAAAGTTAAGTGCTTTCTTATTAATTTAAAATATGTTTGTGTACATTTTAACTATCCTCTCAGTGGAGAGTGCCTTTTTCTTGCTATTTCCCAATAAATGATCCAAGTAGTCTTCCTGGACACCTTATTTTATCATTCTCTTTTCACATTTAAAGGAATCTTTCCAGAGATTTAAGATCATTTGGAACATAGCTTTGCCATTCAAATTAAGAGTATTTAAGAATACATTGGTATTTATTTTTCAAACGTCCTTGCTGTTGTGTTCTTTTTGTCACTAAATAATATATAGAAAAGTTAATTTATGTCTGCGTAGTCTCTGGCTACATGAGAAACACGGCATAAAAACTCAGAGACATAAGCTTTAAAGAAAGAAAATGCTAATGTTGCAAAGGTTTGTCTAAGTAAGATTTTGCTTTTTGATGGTATAAATAGGGCAAGTTAAAGTTCTGGGCAGCAGCAGACCCTGAGCAGCAATAATCATTTATGTTCCTTTGGCACCAGCTTCAACACACTGGCATGATTTTTTTTTTTTTTTTTTCTTAACCACTCATTACCAAGGACAGTGAGAGCACAAACATGAGAGTGATTACAGTACTATAAAAACATACTTTATTTTATCTTGTTTGTCTTAATAAGATCCTAAAGAAGCATAAGATATCAGTGACAATAGAATATAGTGCTGAATTTTACAGAGACACCAAAGTGTAAAACAACATTGGCTTTCATTTCTTAAGTACTATATTTTTCAAATAAAAGTAATATTGCAATCCACAGAGAAAAGATCAATTTAAATCCTCAGTATGTAACTGAAACAAATGAAAGCATGGAGTTGAGTCTGTGGTTACTAAAGCTCTATGAGAGAAAGGGGTGGTATGGCCAAAGTGAACCTGCTCCCAGGGACTCCCTGTGGGGACAGGTTGGAGAAGTCAGTGAACCGTAAAGATCGCAGAGAGGAAAAGCTTGGCTTTATGAAATTGCATCATTTTAGAGCAAGGAAGTTTAACAGAAAAAGGGAAACTGGTCAAATCCAGGTGATGCTTTGGTTTCCAAAGCACACGGGAAGAACCAGCTACATATGTTAGCTTGAAAACGATTCGGCCTGAGAGACTCCTGCTGTATGCAAGTTATGAAAATGCATAAGCCCCATCCTGCCAGTTTCAAGTGGCAAAAGACGATGGTAAAACCACAACTCCCCAGAGATATGGCCATATAGTATATGAAATTGGAATATATATGAAAATAGAGAGATGAAGATGAGGCATCTAGAGTCTGAAATGGCTAGAACCCAGCGGCTTGGTCTGGAAGGGAAGCCTCGATGAGTTTTGAGGTAAGGGAGATGTTCCTTCCTGTTAAGACTTCCCAGAGCAAAGGTGCTGATTCTATGCAAAGAAGTCACTGAAATCTGATGGACCCTCTTTAAATAACTGATGACCAATGAGAGCCCTCTTTTTAACCTTCCTGATTACGCCTGTGCCTTGGTGGCTGTGGCAGCTGCAGACAACAGCAAGTTCTCAGGCAGACATGCAGAGAAGTTCTCAGCTCTGCTCTCAAGAGCCCTGAGCCAGCTGTCCTGAAAGCTGATTTAGAATGTCCTCCCCTGTGGCCAAGAGGGTGCCAAGTCCCTTCTAGCTCTGAGTTGGGGTCTAGACCCTATGCCCTGTTTCTTTCTGTGCTAAGTCACAGCTCTGAAATCAGCACCAACTTTTGTACACATTCCTTCCAAAGCCCTGAGCCACCCCTTGTAGCCAGTGGGCCTGCTGGGTGCCATAAATGTGATCCTGTCTGTCGTTTTAGCCTCAGCAGAAGAGCGACATGACCATATTTATTGCTGTTGCTATTCTGAGGGGTGGATGACGTTTTTCTCCCCTTGTGGCTGAGCCCTGCCTGTTCATCTTTCACCACTCCCTCCAAGTCTACAAGACTAAAACCAGTGATACAAATAGATTCTATCAAGAGGAAAGTTAAAATGAGAAGTTCTTAGGCATTTCCAAATCTATCTGCGGTATGTCATCAAAAGCTTCAAAATCTGTTGACCTACATTTTAAACGTGTACGGTTAGCATCCCACTAGTACCATAAACAGCTATTGGTGGTAACCTTGTTAAGCAAAGAAAAGATGGATAAGGGCGGGGCGCGGGGGCGGGGGGAGTGAAAAAAACAACTTACCTGATAAGCACAGCTTAGAAATTTGGCAAATGTTGGCTTTTTCACCAACACAATGTTGAGTGTTGGGAGTGTCCAAGATTTTCTACTTGCCCGTGTGTGAGCTCAGTCTCTCCACTCTTCCTAAGACACTCCTCTTTTGTGACATGAAATAAACTAAATGACAAGCCACCAAAACTCCAATTAGGGATAAAATGATACAAGGCACAGGTGTCGGCTCCTGGGAAGTAACTATATACAGGTTTTCTAAATGAAGGACTTAGATACATAAATAACTAATTACAACATGCATTACATGATGCACCAACTGAGAGGGATTCTTCCTGCCTTTTGAGGTTGTAAAAAGGAAAGAAAGAAAGAAAAACAACAAATGAGAGTGATTTTGACTTAACCACTAATCCATACTAATTACCAATTGGTAAAATCTTCTACCATAGCTTATAATCCCTCCGTGTTTGTATGCACTTAGTTCATCATACGCACGTGACATTTTAGCTTTGCTAAAATGACTGTTCAGATTCCTTGTGCTCTTCTGCAAATTTGGTTTGAAATGTACACAGAAGCAGAACAGTACAGCAGAGGCAGCAGGTTGCAGAGGTGATGAGCATGGGCTGTGGGTGTATAGCCCTGCTTGGCCACAACTCAGGTGTGGAAGTGCCTGAAGACTCCATTTCCTCTGTAAAATTAAGGTCATAAGCATAGCCACCTTCTAGGCTTGTTGTGAGAATTAAATCAGAGAAATATCTGTAAAAGCAGTCAGAAAAATTAAAAGGCTGAGAATAAGAGCCTTGTTTGCATTTTAGTGCAGGGACATTTAACCTCCCTCTAACAAGTTTCCTTTGGATCCACTGTAGTTCATGTTCAACCTGCCTGTTCAGTCTTAAAATGACAATACACAGGAGTTGTGCTCCAGATTCCGATGTTTCTGGCTGTCTGCCGGGGAAATACCTTTTGAACATTCAGGGTATTATTTAAAGTGCACTATCAGCTGAAAGCTCGGCTAATTTTCATCTGAGAAGTCCATAAACTACAGAATTATTTAAATAAAAGCCTTCGAAGAGGACCTTGTTCTTAGTGCCAAGAAAGTGATTATATATATATATATATATAATAATATGTAAATATATAATCTTACAATAAATATATATATCCCATATATGGCTTATCTGCACTGATGTGTTTTTTACTTTCTTCTCTCTTTTCAGTTGCATATTTCTGCACAATTACATCACAGATGTGTACAAATGAAGCCATTTTATTTCTCTAGGACCAAAATTAGTAATTCTAAAGACCCATTTCTACTTTCTTGTAGAAAAAATTAGCTGTCTGTAGAAAAAAGTAGCTTTTCTGGCTGTCTCCTACTCATCCTCCAGAGCTGGGCTTAAATGTCACAAAAATGAAGCGTGGAAAAACACTTCATTTTGTCCCTTTCAGGGAAACTTAGCTACCTCTAGTATAATATAATCCTTTTGGGGGTAAATATTCAGTCACCCTTCTCTGTCCCTCTGGTGGTGGGAGGAAGGGTGGAGAAAGGATCTAGTTTTCAGGTGGCTTGCCTCAAGGGAAGGGCATCTGGTTTAAGAAACATCCTCTGGTACTCACTGGCCTCCCCTGAAGTGTCTTTTCCAACAGGATCTTTGGCACTTGACCTCTGGCCTTGCTGCATCTGCTGAAAGATTCATATCTGAGGTCACTCATGGTCAAGCCTCTCAGCACAGTCAGCGTGTGGGTGGCCACTCCTCCTCCCTAAGGCTGACTCAATCTTGGCTCTAATTGATCCTGTGAAACACAGCCATGTCTTCCATCCAGGCTGTCCCTTTGTGATGCACACCCAAAGCCTCACCTCTCACTATACCACAGAAACCCACCGGCAGCCCACCAGCTTGCAACTCTTACCCAGGTTACGCCAGGAGAACTCATCTCCAGTTTCTTCCAAACTTCAACTCATGACCCAGAAGACCTACAGAGGCTTGTTGTAGCTACAGCTTCATAGGAAACAGACTTTGAGATTTGCTTACAGAAGGTTTATTGGCAAGAGTTCTCCATACAACATCTATAGAAGTGACGGGAGCCAGGTTGAGCAGAGAGAAGTTAGAACTGCCACACACTTGCAAAAAAAACTGACTGTACAGGGAACTGGAGCTGGGACAGGCTTTGTGAGTTGTTCCAACTGAAGCAAGGGAGCCAGACCTTTATCTCCCCGACAGCCTATCAGTTATTCGATGTGGGCTGCCCCCAGCGAATTCGCATGACCTCTCACTAGGAGGCACTCTTTGGCTAAAGGCAATTCTGGGAGAAGGAGTTAGTCACAGGCATCAGCTGCCAACACTCACATCAACAGAGCGATTGAATGCTGGATCCCAGAAGTGTGTCTGGGCAGCACTACAAGGTCCACTACAGGGCTATCTCAGGCTCTGCCTAAATACCCAAAACCAACCCCTCTACAGTGGCTGTCCTGAGTTGGTTCTGAATATTTGATGAGGCTGCTGCCATACCTTCTCCTAAGACATCTGGGAGGAAGTCTCATTTGAGACACTTGTGCCCTCAGATAATCAAATCTGGAAACTTCTATCCCCACTCCCTCTTGAAGACCTCTCCAAAATGCTCTGATATCATGTCCTACATCCTCTCTCATCTATGTTTCACAGTTAAAATCCTGTATTCAATTCTCCAATTGATAACTTTTGGGAACCCCATAATCATTTTTTCCTCCTTTCAACAAAACCTGAATCTTACAAATATTAGCCTTGATCTCTTGCACATCATTTCTTCCAAAGTTAAAATCTATTTGCAAGTTGAAAGTTTCAAGTTCACACCCTTTGTAATTTGACCTCCTCTGCTCCTGAAGTAATCAACATTGTTGAATGATGAGAAGACTTGTGAAAACAGTGAAACTAGCTTAAGCTGATATTTCAAATACATTAACCTGATCAGCTTACAAATAGAGGCTACACCACTTTCTGCTATGTCATGAAATGTACATTTCTCTTATTGGCTGCTCTTTGCATTTGGCAAGTTATACAAAGTGTTTTGGAGCTCTCAGTTTTAGAAGGCCTTTACTCAAACTTCCTTGCGAGCTGTTCTTTATGTGCCTGAGAAGAGGGCTCAGGTTTTCCAGGGCTCTTATATTTTCTTCCCACACCCCAGTGGATCAGTTTGTGGACTTGACTTTGGAGCCTAGTTCTCTAAGCCCTTTTCAGCCACATGGCCAAGGAGGCAAAGACCTCTCAGTCGCCTTTTTCTAATCCTGTCTGTCCTAGATACCATAAGCAGGAATCACAGGGATGTGTGATCTCACCCAAGTTGGTCTCTTCTTAGTCTCAGATCTTAATGATCACCTGATCTGACCATACCAAATGCTGGGGTCTAATGATCCCTTTTTAGGCTATTAAAAGGTATAATTTATCCTGTCCCTATGGATCTATGTGAGAAGAAATCATTTCCTTTTTGTTTTTCCTTTAGGAATAATCCACTCTTAGGATTCCAAGCAGAAGTCCACATACCCATGGGAGTTCACCCATGTATCCTAAGGGGTCTGCTGATTCTCTCCAGATTTTTCATCTCCATGGGCTGTTACTTGATTTCAGAGGCTGATTTTATGTTTATGTTTAGGCTCACTTTGGCACTAAGTCCTTCTACTTTAATTGATTCTGACTAATGAGAAGAAAAGCAGACCTAATACATAATTGATGCATCTCCACCGAGCAATAGCCAAATGGTACACTGTACAAAGAAAGGCTTCCTACTAGATAGCAAAGCAGAGTCCTAAACAGCATCTAGCAAGACGCATGGGCTGAAATTAGGAGTGTGGCTCCATGGGTAGTACCATAACATTTTAAAATGAAAAACATCATCTGTCACATTAAATTCAGATTGTTAACTTCGATATTACTTGTTTTCAATTATGTTAGCTTTATGTTCTAAATAAACTATAAGCATACAGAGGTATATCTTATATTTTATGTATTGAAGTACACATATACAATGATTGTAAGTTTAAATAAAATAATAAAATTTAATCTACCATGGGAGAAAGGTCTGGACACATTTTTGTTTTCTTTCAAAAGTTATTCCTGGATTTCTCAAGTTTAAAAATAAACACTGTTGGCTGGGCGCGGTGGCTCAAGCCTGTAATCCCAGCACTTTGGGGGGCCGAGACGGGTGGATCACGAGGTCAGGAGATCGAGACCATCCTGGCTAACACGGTGAAACCCTGTCTCTACTAAAAAATACAAAAAACTAGCCGGGTGAGGTGGCGGGCGCCTGTAGTCCCAGCTACTCAGGAGGCTGAGGCAGGAGAATGTTGTGAACCTGGGAGGCGGAGCTTGTAGTGAGCTGAGATCCAGCCACTGCACTCCAGCCTGGGCGACAGAGTGAGACTCCATCTCAAATAAATAAATAATAAAAATAAACACTGTTCTATAGCAGAGGGGTCACATCTTGCTTCAGGATATGTATCAGAACCAATAGAGAGGGGCTAGAATTTAACAACATTTTCATATTTTCTAATATTTCACTTCTGCCTCTTTTGCCTTCTCTGCCCCACCTCAGCTATGGGAGGGTAATTAAATAGTCACTGCTTCTTACTGAACTCTTAGAGTAAGATCACAAACAGGCCCTGGTCCCTGCCTTCCTCCCTACCATCATCTCTCACCAAGATCCTCTCCTTTGCTCAATGAGCCTTCTCAGTCCCTTCAATGTGCCATACTCATTGTGCCACACTCTTTTCATAAGTATTTTCTCTTCTCCAGTTGATCTACTTACTTTTCTGGCTGTCTTCTACTCATCCTCCAGAGCTTGGCTTAAATGTCACGTTTTTAGAAAAGCATCTAAGAAATATCTATTGAAGAATGGATGGGTGGGTGGATGGATGGGTGGATGGGTGGATGGTGACCAGATAGAGGGATGGGTGTGTAGATGGGTGGATGGTGGATGGATAGATGATGGGTGGATGATGGATGAAGGATGAATAGGTGGGTAGATAAATGGGTGAATGAATAGATGGTAGATGGATGGATGGATGAATGAGTGGACAGATGGTGGGTGGATAAATGGGTGAGTGGGTGGGTGGATGGTGAATGGATAATGGATGAATGAGTAGATAGATGGATGGGTGGGTAGGTGGATGGATGAATGGATGATGATGTATGGATGAATGGGTGGGTGGATAATGGATAAATGGACAGATAGATGGGTGGGTGGATGGATTGTAGATGGATGGATGGATGGATGCACGGGTAGGTGGGCAGATAGATGAATGAATGGTGGATGAATGGACAAATGAATGGATGGATGGGTAGGTAGGTGCAGGGATAGATGGGGAGGCCTTCTCTGTTCTTGCAATCTAACTGAAAGTATCCCTTGCTATTCTTTTTTATAGCACTACTTTTTCTTCTGTAGCACAACAGTTGGAAATGATATATTGATTTAATATCTATCCTTTCAGTGGACTGTAAATTCCCCGAGGGTAGGGAGTTAATGACCTTATACCCACTACAAAGCACTCTATTTAGAAGGTACTTGTTACATATATATTGAGTAAATGAACAAAAGGAAATCTTGAAGATTATATTCACATCACTGAAATAGCTGTAAAGAATGGAAAAGCCCTTTTCTAACATTTTTAAATATTTTAATTAATGAATTACGTTAACATGGAACAATACGTTTTGAGGATAAGTAACCTGTGGCCTTTGAGAGGAAGAATCATAAACTGAAACAGCATTTGCAGATGATCCTGCTTGGACATTAATCAGAGACAAAATATATACCATAGTCAGTATGAAAATTACCTCAAAAGCTGTATTTTTAAAGCAAAATTCCACTACTGCTTGGACAGAATAGTTCTTGGGATATATATGATTCAGCAGTCACCACGTGCTTATAGTAGCAGAAAAGAAAAATTTGTTTTTTTTTTCATCCAACAATAAAAAGCATCTTGAAAAAAAATCTGAAAGAGGTGGTCCCAGGATCACTTGGACATATTCTCTTCCTGTGTGTTCAACCCTACACCCCTCCTGTCTCAACATTGCTCTTAACCACCAGGAGTGATGGACAGGAAATTCAGGTAATCCAGATGCTGATACTCAGAAGCAGGGACAGGCCAGTGTGCCCAGTTGCCACAATGTCCAGCTAGTCCAGGGCCATGTGAAACTCGCAGCTCAATCAAGGGTTCCAGTCATTCTAAAGTGGCTGGAAACCACAAGGGCTGGGGCAGGGAGTACCTTGCTGTGTCATGGCCTAAGAACAGAGCTCTTTGGGGGCTTACTTGGCCCAGATACTGAGCCCACTGCTTCTCCAAGGTGGATGAAAGAGACAGACTTCCCACGGTGCTGGTCCCTAGACACAGCACCTCCTGAGTTCAGTCTCCAGATGCTGGGCAAGAGAAGAGAACTTACAAGTCCACCCACTGGTTTGGCCTAGTTATCAGAGTTTTGTTAAGGTCTTGGTTTCAAGGCCACCTCATAATGGCTAGTTTTGTTTTGTAAATATCAACTATCCATTGTACACTTATCCTTAGAAGACATGTTCTTTCATAGTACCTTTGAATTTTGCTTTTAAAATTACAAGGAGAAGGATATTGTTTATAACTATGAAAGCACTTTGAGAGATAATTCATGCAAAAAAAAAAATAAAGTCATGTTGGGATCACTAGTTTCAGACAACTTTGAACTTATTTGACTAGCTTAACGATTCTAAGATAGGCCGGATGCCATGGCTCACGCCTGTAATCCCAGCACTTTGGGAGGCGGAGGCGGGTGGATCACAAGGTCAGGAGATTGAGACCATTCTGGCTAACAGGGTGAAACCTCATCTCTATTAAAAATACAAAAAATTAGCCAGGCATGGTGGCGGGCGCCTGTAGTCCCAGCTACTCAGGAGGGTGAGGCAGGAGAATAGCATGAACCCAGGGAGGCGGAGCTTGCAGTGAGCCAAGATCGTACCACTGTACTCCAGCCTGGGCGACAGAGCGAGACTCCGTCTCAAAAAAAAAAAAAGAATCTAAGGTAGTCCACAGGAAAGGATTACCCTACAGCAATGTTTCCTTGAAGAGCACTCAGTGTATTTCTTGAAAACACAGATTCCTGAACCTCAATGCCAAGTCCACAGAATCAGATGAATTCTGATATTGAATTCATCAGATGAATTCTGATTCCGTGGGCTTGACATTGGACACCTGGGCATGTGTATACAGACAGTCCCCATCTTAGGATTTTTTTGACTTTACAATGGTGTGAAAGCAATATGCATTCAATAGAAATCATACTTCAAGTACCAATACAGTCATTCTGGTTTTCACTTTCAGTACAGTATTCAATAAATTACATGAGATATTCAATACTTTATTATAAAATAGGCTTTGTGTTAGATGGTTTTGTCCAACTGTAGGCTAATGTAAGTGTTCTGAGCCCTTTTAAGCAGGCTCAGCTCAGCTATGATATTCAGTAGGTTAGGTGTATTAAGTACACTTTTACCTTACAATATTTTCAACTTATGATGGGTTTAATGGGTTTATCAGGACATAATCCCATAGTATGTCAAAGAGCATCTGTATTTAATAAGTTCCCCTTGGTGACTGTCAGCAGGGGAGTTTTGGAAATTGCCCTATGATAATGATTCTCCATCAGATAAGTACATTAGGATTGCTAGGAAAGCTCTCAGAATGTATGAGATGGGGCCACTCTGACATTTTGCTAGAGGAGAGCAGAATCTACAGAAGCATCTTTTGAAAATGCTCACCCAGTGATTCTTACCTTTGCTTTGATGAAATTATCAGCCCTAAAGGAACATCTAGTATGGATCCGAGGTATGGAAACAAGGCATGATTTAGCATAGGCTGTTACATCGAAGGAAATGATGGTGCATACTTCTTTCTAGAAATAACAAAACTTTCAGAACAACCAAAATGGCAGGACTGACACAGCTGGAGGTTTCTAAATGTCCACTTCTGTCACAGACAGGCAAACAGTCTATGAATTATTCAATCAGTTGGTGAGTCGGAAATCACTCATACCATCTGCATTACCCAGGCAGTCTTTTTCCATTTCAGATGGTAAGTTTTGGAGGGTCCCAAAATTTATCAAGTCTATTTACTGCTTTACACAGGCTATTGCATCATCTACCAAATGGTGGTTCTATCCAGTCACATATACAGAATGGAATTTTCAAATAACTAAAATAATAAAATGCTAAGATGCTGAAGACTGACATTTCAATTTAATTAGTAATAAGTACTATAATTTCAAGTTTCAAATTTTCTTCAGTAAAGCTTTCCTACTCTCACCCCATTGATTTGTATCTTTAGAGGTTTTTACATATGTACAAATACAGCAAACTATAGCACACTACATACATTGTTCAATATCTTGCTTTCTTTTCTATCTAATAGATCTTGGGGATTTTCCATATCAGTACATAGAAAGCTTCCCCATTCTTTTTTAAGAACCTGGAAATCTGATTTTAAACCCAGTTTTAGTAAGTTCTGATTCAGACTTTCCATCTCTCTCTGACCAAAAACTACCTGTAAATATAAGTGTGTACGTGTGCATGTGTGTGTTACCTGTGTGTTCTTTAAAGATCACTGAGTGTATCAGTTCAAGGTCTCCAAAAAGCAGATTCCAGGATACATTCAGACATATCAGAGATCTACCAGGGGAACACACATGCAGGATAAAGGCCACAGGAAACAGGAGTAGGTGGGAAACCCGTGAAAGAAAAGCAGGGAAGGAAGAATTGCGTAGAGAAGGCTCAGACTGCAGTGCAGCCCTTAAAAGGTTTTAGTTAGGTCAGTGGGGAGCACAGGAAATCTCACCCATAAGAGGAGGTCTGTGTTGAGAAGGAATGACCCAGTTCTTGGAATCCCACTGTGCTTAGTTATTGGCTGGAAACAGCTTAGACAGAGTGTGGCCTCAGCATGAATCCTATTGGAATTCAAAGGTGCAGCAGCTACAGGCTGTTCACCAACCTCTTCTCTCACAGCAAGTTCTCCTGAAGGAAGTTCTGAATGGTGCACATCTATGACCACCACAATCTCCCACTGCACTGCAGAGATTGTCTTCACATGTATCTGGGGGCAGTCCCTGGGGGCCTTTCTTCCCAAAGGGAAGCTCTGATAAGGGAAGTTAATGGGACAAATAGCAGTCCCTGTTTCTGAACTCAGCCTTGCGGTTGAAAATGGTTTTCATCTTCTCCCTTTCCTTTCCTTCATTCTCCTCACCATCAGCTATCACATGAGCAGGCTCTAGTGGCTTACCTAATGGTGTAACCTAATCCTTCATTTCTGGAAGGTCTGAACCCTTTGTAAGTCGTATCTTTCTCATACCAGGGTTGCCAAATGAGTGCATCCATGGTTACAAGGAATCTGTAGAGTCCCAGGAAACACCCAAATGGATCACCTGGGTCTGCACATATTTTCTGTCCCCATTATATAAAAGCCTCCTTCTGCTCATCAGAGTCAACCATTCCTGCCAATTTGGTGATTCCTCTTCTTACCTGCTGATCCCTGGGCACAATCCCTGGATCTACCAGGCAGGAGCCATAGTTTGCAGCTCTGCTTTGTCCCCTGGCAAGAGTGCTTCCCCTCTGGGGACCCTGCAGAGCCCAGAGATGCAGGGATAGGAAAGACACTGAATATGATAGTAAGTGAGGTACTATTGCTTCTAACTCTTAGTTCCTAGGCTTATATGTCCTCCCTATTAGAGATAGTGCCATAGAGAAATCTGATTCCGTGCATATATCATATCCCCAAAAATGCCACTCCATCTTTGCAGATTACTACCAGAAACCAGAATTATAGCTGTGCCTTTAGGAGACCATTCCATTATTCTATGAGGTTAGCCCCTCAAATATTACAGAGGTATGCAGTAATACAGAGTCTAAGATGCAGTGGACCCCACAATCAGGGCTTGTTCTGGCACCTCCTTCACTGTGAAGTGGATTCCCTGGTTGGAGTTTATGTGTGAAATTCCAAGCTTGTGAATCAGGTATTCTATAAGCCCCCTGGACAGTGCTGGTACAGGCTGAGGCTCTGTGGGGAGGAAAGGTAAATCGATACCCAGAACGTCTATCCTTAATAAGGATGAACCACTGGCTCTTCTAGGCCGAAATGAGTCTGATATACTCAACTTACCACCAAGTAGGTGATTGATATTCACAAGGAATACTCTCTGTTACTAACAGATTTGACTTGCAAAGTTAGGAGACGTTAAACTGACCTCAACAAGCAGCAGTCCTTGCTCTTTGTCCCAGGTGCAACTTCTATTTCTGCCACTGAGTCTACTAAGCTCATGTGCCCTTTGCTCCAGATTTGGGATGTCTGTTGAGGAAGGCTGACATTAACTGGCTGAGTCCTGTCATCTAATTGGGTTTTCAGTGCCTCTTCCACTTTGTGTCCATTCCCATATGTTCATCCACATGTCTCTAGCCCAGACCTCCATGTTTTCAGTCTTCCAGTCCTTCTCCATCCAGCCTCTGACCAGGCAAGGCTGTTAGCCACTGCTCAGAAACCTATATAAATATTCCCACGTGGGGCCACTTTCCCTTCCACACAAAATACATGACTAGTTCAACATTCACAGTTCTGCCCACTGGAAAGATTTTCCCTGTCTACAGAAGTTCAAGACCACTCCTGAATATAGATATAATGCAGCCTCCATCCATTTTCAGCTTCATCCACATACTGAGCTCATCCAACCATAAACCAGACACAGGTTTTTCCTCCCCCTTCAGCTGGTTATTTGAAACCCCAATCTGCTCAGAGGAGCGAACCAGTGGAACCCTGGTGGGGGACATGAGGGTCTGTCCCACTCAGCCCTCAAGAAAGGGCAACCTGTTCTTGCAGCTTTCCATGCCCTCTGGTCCCACTCAGCTTGCTCCCAGAGATCCTGGTCCCAACTCACAATAGACTGCTTCTGGATCTGTCCAACTTTGTCTTGTCAGAGTCAAGAGGACTCAGCTCATAATGGGAAATTCTGAATGAACTGGCACTTTGTCCCATGGTCAAGCATTCCTTTACTACCAAGGCCAAGTAACTTTCAAAGAAACTGTTTCTCAAAAGATGTGAGACTGACTGTTGCAGATGATATAGATCCTTGCTTTAGATCCCCATAGACCTGCAACTATGATTCTTCCACAGGGGCTTGCATAATCTTCATATATCTTTTCTCACCACTGATACCTCCAACACCATAGGACCTGCCTGATCATATGGCCCAAAAGGCAGGGATGCTTGCATCTCAACCTGGGCCTCTGGCAAAACCCCTTCCTGCTCTGAGCCCTCTCAAAGCTGGTGGCCTCCCCTCTGTATCATCTAGCACATAAGCTGAAGTACTAAGTGTGTATGTGTTGCTTCCAGAACCAACGAGTAGGCCTACCGGGTGTTCTGCTTCCTTTTTGCAGTAGAGGATGCAAGACACATCAATTTGCCCTTAACTTGGAGGGGCTCTCAGGGGCAGTGGCCTTGATGCAAAACCCATAGGAGATGTGAAGTTGTGGCAGCTGGAGTCTGTTTGCCAAGTACCCTCCAAACTGTAGGTTCTCTTGAAGGGAGATCTGAGCAGTGAGCCTCCACGGCTACTCTTTGGGTGTTCTGATGTCTCTGTAAGCTTTAAAAAGTGCTTGCCACATGAAAATGATGCAAAATGCAAGAGATGACAAAAATGCTAGAGTGTGATGAAGGAAAGGAAGAGGAATTCAAGCTTTATTTGGAATGCAATCAGTATCTGAAGAATCCCACAAGGGCTTTGAGGTGTGCATGCTGAGCTGATATGCAGATTGGTACTGCAACACTTGGCAAAGATACCACATCCCCCCTTGTCATTCAGTTAGAGGAAAGCCTCTTCTATCATTGCCTATTGTTTCAAATCCCATTCCCAAACTCTTGGAACCATTCACTCCTCGATTATAATTTACATTTCTTTTACTGCCTAATAACTGATTTCTTTTTTCTTTCCTTCAGCTATGAGTCATTTAGTAGCTACTTACTCCTTTGCTTTCAACAATATTGTGTACCTCCCTTCTTTATGCAACTGCTTTATGAAAAGGTTATCTCATCAATTTTTACAACTTTTAACAACATCTCAATACTGACTCTCTTCAAAATGCTTTTATATTCCCCTGCTCTCTCCAAGTCGTGCAGTTTCAAATACTGAGTTGCCTTTCAGACATAGTTTCAGAGCAAAGCATTGTGATTTTAAATGTAGGATGAGAGATGAACTCATCGCCATGTCTCCTCAGATTCCTGGGACTTCTTTTTCAGGAAGTCTCATCTGTTCCTACAATCACAGATTGAAAGACAGACTTGAAAGAGTGGTAAACCTTCCTTCCCTTCATTCCTTCCCTTGGTAGGGTGCCTCTTAATTCAAGAAGATCATTGCATTATAAATATCTGGAAGGGTATGCCTTTACTATATCCACAAACAATGTGCCACTGACTACCCAAAATTGTTTCAACCATAGCAGTCCATTAAATCACTCTGTCCTCTGAACTCTTATGATACTTGGCACTTATTGGCTACTTATAGTTATCGCCCTTGTATGTTTATTATTTTTCATCTCATGTCTCTTTAGAGATATTTTATATCCTTAAGTGCAAAGGCTGAGCCTTACTTCTCTATGTCTCCAAACCTGATAGTAATCATGTATGAATATATATGATGAATAAACATA
The DNA here is from genome assembly GCF_002776525.5 of Piliocolobus tephrosceles. Taxonomy (NCBI): domain Eukaryota; kingdom Metazoa; phylum Chordata; class Mammalia; order Primates; family Cercopithecidae; genus Piliocolobus; species Piliocolobus tephrosceles. The sequence goes on along the minus strand of NC_045440.1, from coordinate 75,333,039 downwards.
AGCACACATATACATACATATACATATATATTTTGTGGTTTGGTTCAGGCACTACATCTCTAATACAGACCTGCAATCCACTCTGTCTTCAAGTTACCACTCTTTCAATTATCCCTTTCATCTGAGGTTACCTTTTTTATTGTTAGAACTTTCCTGAAACCCTCTGTGAGTCTCATCATTGGACACGGATGGTGTCCATGTCTATGTGGAGTTTTCCCCATTAGGAAGAGGAGGCAGAGGGCCACAAGAGACACATCATGAGAAGAAACCAAAGCATTGCCCTTGAGAGTTAAATAGGCTCAGCTGGTGTTTTTAGATCAGAATTAGACTATTTCTAAATCAGACTCTTGGCTTCTAGGGCAGGATTGCCTAGTTATACAAGACAAGCCAACAAGAATCCAGCAACTATACAAAATTCTGCTACCATGAGGCTAATAGTTGGAATACAACAGATAATCTAAAGTTAAGGAGACTAGAAAGGGATACGAAGAAGAAAAATACACAGGGAATGACACAGCTGAAGTGGTAGGAGATAAAGACGGAGAGGAGAAGCATGAGATATGGGCATCATAGAAGCCAAGGAGATGAGTGCTCACAAGTATCAAATTCACTGTTGCCACTCGCAGGATAGGAACTGAAGAGATGCCATCATACCTGTCAAACAGAAGTTCCCTAATGGCTAGACAAGCTTCACTAGACCGGTAAGAACAGAATCCAAATCAAGTAGTACATAAATCAAAGGTGGGGACGTAAAGAACAGAATACTCTTTCAAGATCTGCAGTTTCAAGTATAGACATAGAAGACTTAAGAAAATGGCAGACCAGCAAATTAGGACTGTTTTAATACGGAAAACACAAGAGCTTGTTTTTTGGCTGAAAGATAACAAATTAAAGCATATTTAAAAGAAAGAAGGTTGGGAGGCCAAGACGTGTGGATTGCTTGAGGTCAGGAGTTGACCAGCCTGGCCAACATGGTGAAACCCTGTCTCTACTAAAAATACAAAAATTATCCAGGTGTGGTGGCACACATCTGTAGTTCCAGCTACTTGGGAGACTGAGGCAGAAGAATTGCTTGAACCCGGGAGGCAGCGGAGGTTGTGGTGAGCCAAGATTGCACCACTCCACTCCAGCCTGGGGGACAGAGTGAGACTCCATCTCAAAAGACAGAGAGAGAGAGAGAGAGAGAGAGAAGGAACTGACCCAGAACCTGGGGAGGAAATAGGATATCTTTTCCTCTTGGAGGCAGGTGAATGGGAAGAGGAAGAAAATGGGAACCTATGTAAAGTTTTTGAAGAGAGGAAAGGTGCAAGTGTTCCTAGCTCCTTCTTCCTCTGTAAGACAGAAGACAGTGTCTTCTGCTCAGCAGGAGAAAGCTGGGATGGAGATGGGCTCCAGGATGGTGATAAATATCTGGAAGTTGCCTGGGAAAAGTTGTGCTATGTAGCATGGAGGACTCTGATGAGAACCAATGGTGTGTTCAGTGACAGTGGCAATGAGGGAATGCTGTCAAGAGTGGAATTATAAAATCCCAGTTTACAATTTTCAGCTGGACCTTTACTCTCAAATTCCAGAGAGTTGGCCTTACCAGACCTTACTTGCTGGATCAAAGTAAGGTCCAGGCTATGTCCGAGGCCTGAGTGAATAGTGCAAGTCTCAAAAGGGAGTGTTACTGAACTACGGCTGTCAAAGGTAGGAGAAAAATGGGCATTATTTACTTGTCAACTTATTTTTAATTTTTGACCTCTCCTATCTAATTGCCTACTGATCATCTCTGGGGTATACTTCTGGATCATTCTCTCCTAAATAAATATATCTTCCCCTGCCCCCGTAATTTACTGTTATTCCTCCTTAAAAAAAAAAAAAAAAAATCTAGACAGCAACATTATCATTAACCCAGGCAGCTAATCTAAAAAAATAAGAAAGAAAAGTCATCTTTACCACACATTTTTGTTCTCCGCTGAGCATCTGAAAGCTCTCAATGTGTTCTCATCCTCTCTCCAATCAAGGACAGGAATAAAGAGCCTCCTCTAAAGTCACACAGACCTGGGTTTGAATCCTTCCTCAACCATTTCTACCTTGAATAATTCTGGGCATATGAATAAGCTAAACTTTATTTTCTCCTTCTGTAAAATGGTTGTATGACTAGTACAAATCATCTACAATTATGAGATTTAAGTGAATTCATACCTGTAAAGAAAAGCTTAGTACGGTATCTGTCACACAGTAGTTACCATAAAAGATTTGAAGACCATTAATCTTGGAATTCTCTTCCATTTCTGATTTCACGCTGCCTGCAAAGTTTCTCACCATATTTCTTAATTTTTATATTCATCATGGACAAATTTCTTGAATGTTTGTGAATGCTATATTGCAAATAGTCAAATTTTGATTATTTGATTTTATAAATCAAGATGTTAATACTTTTTGACTTACCTATCAAGTGATTGTAATTGTAGGTGCTTTTCTACACACTTTGAATCATGGTCTTTAGACGATAAACACCTACAGATTAGCTTTTAGTCATTTGTAAAGTTTTTATTAACAACTCTCAATAATCAGTCTTTTTTCTTTCTTTCATTTTTTTTTTTTAGAGATGGGGGTCTTCCTATTTTGCCCAGGCTGGTCTCAAACTCTTGGGCTTAAATGATCCTCCTGCCTCAGCCTCCCAAAGTGCTGGGATTACAGGCAAGAGTCACCTCATCCAACTAATTATTAATCTAATATGTAAATAAAATGAAGTCACCAATAAATTTTTAAATGCACCTTCATTTTTTAAAAGACATCATTAAATCCCAGCAAAACATCTTTACTAATATGTTGTTAACTGGTCACAGTCACACTCAAAATAGCTTACAATATGTTATACAATTTTTTAGAATGGAAATACATAGTAACTAGGTTTTCAACATGGAGGAAAACAAACTGCTAGGGCAGTTGCTGGCCCCTGGATTTTCATGGCCTCTCCCACTCCACCTGTCAAACCAACATTCACATTCTCTTCTTACTAATCCCTTCTTAAAGCTAAATTCAACCCCCCTTATCCAGGGCAAAGGTTCAGAGGGAGAGGGAAAATAAGGACATTAACCCTGACTATTAAACTGCAACATCATTCCACTGTCTACTATCTGCTATGCCATCACTCCCAGCACCTCTTCCTCTTCCTAGTTCTCTCTCCCAGTCTTCTCCAACCATTACCATTGACCCTGAACACTTACATGAACACATACGTCTTCGTGACTGGGGAAACATTCCATTGTGATGGCAGCTGGTAAATGGAAGCATGGCCTATATGGTTATTTGCCAAAAATTGCTTAGTAATTTACCAAAAATATTAACTTTCTTTCATAAAGAAAGTCAACATCAGAGCTAGGCTGGGATTAAGATTTGTTAAAATTTAATCACAGATATCTGGTGGTAAAGTCTCACTTTTAATTAAAGTTCTTTGCAAGGCATCTATTAGGGATAGCCACAGGAAAAGAGTAAGCAATAAATGACCATGTCTTTTTTCCTCCCCAAATCTCCATATTCAAACCAGATGTATGTGTACCTCCCACCACAAATGGACTAGATATCCATTACAGAAGCCAGAAACTTATTTCATGCTGTATGTTCCAGAAAATCCCTCATTTACATGGCAACTAATTAGAAAGAGTAATAAATAAATACATAAAGGTTTCCCAAATGTATCCCCTTAAAGAACATATATGGGTCCTAACACACCGGGTGGGTCCAACAACAACAAAAAGAGGTTAAGGGGCAAAGACTACTCTGTGACGAAATCTAGTTTAGAAGGAGACTCCCCCATTCAAAATATTGGCTTGACCAACCACACCTTTTCTCATATCATACAGAACCTCAAAATATATGGGAACACATTTTTCTACATTAGCTCCTGATTCTGGTGTATCCCCTAACAGGGAAGTGGAATTATGGCTCAGCCACAAAGCCCTGGCCCTCATCTTCCCAGCGGCCTAAATCAATCCCCAGTCCAGGACAAGATGCTTCGAAAGATGCATAATTATTTCAGGCCACTAGGGTAAGCACTATTCCTGGCAACTCTGCCGGCAGTGCCATAGATGAGGGCTTCTAATTCTCTTTGGTGATTTGGTTCCGTATAAACTGAGATTTTTCTTTCAGTTTTTCAGCCAGATAAGCAGGAAAAGTCGGCTCTCATCCTTAGAGAGAGGCAATCAAGGTCAATTTGAGTTCCTTTTCTGTGCAGTTTAGTCTACTTTTTCCCAGGCTGTCTTCCTGACACCTGTCCTTATATCTATATCTGATTATCAAATACTTAGTGAGAGAACCTTTGGCAGCTTCTGATGCTCACATAGTCATCCAAAGGCCTCTCAGTCTAAGCAATAACAGGAATACACTTCAAATCAGTTTCCTTGAGAGGCCAACCTGAGACCCCAGGCTGTGAACTAGGGAGAAGTGTCTCCCATGGGTATTTTGAGGGTGAGGTGAAGAATAATGCTTTTTCTCACCAGAGACAATGCTGATTCAACTTGCCTATTACCAAATCTCTAATTTTTGGTTTGGCATTGAAGCCACAATATACTTAGTTATTACCTAATATAGAAAGAGAAAAGCAAATCTTGTCATTCCCATTCGGAAGATGGTGAAATCGAGGTTTAAAAGTTTAGAAGAGTTGTCTAAAGTGAATTCGACAAAGCAGTGTTGTAGCTAGAAAGTAGATCAGCTGACATCTGTCCCTGGTTTTGTAGGTCACAGTTCCTTTGCAAGTTTAGAGCAGTGTTTTACTTACCATATTCCTCTTTGCAAACTTCTGTTTACTTTCTCAAACAGTGGATACCAGTGGAGAGGTGTGCGTTCCAGACACTTACACAATATACACAGACCGAGCCGTCTACCTGTTGGGCACACAGCTCCAAACTCAAGAATCTCTAAGGTTGTTAAGAAGCACAAACGAGACAGGAGAGGGAGCAGGCTTTAATGTAAAAGGAATATCCTGTACCGCTTCAAAGGCCGATTTAAAAATCCTCTTCACCACTATTAATAAAAAACTAACCAATATATTCCGTGCTTTTTCAAACTGTACTGCTCACCCTCAGTGTCTTCATTAAATAAATGCAAATACGTGTGCTTTGAAACGGGTAGGTGTAAAAGAACACTGCACAATTATATCTAGGCTGCCGCAGATTTACATCACATGCATACATGTATCTAGGAGATATCAATTCACGATGACAGCTGAGCATGACAAATGCAACAGTACACAAGTTGGAACGCTGGAAACAATGCAACTACAAACCCCATGCAGACAAACACGCACAAAATGAGTTTTCCCTCAACACACAAGTGGCCGCACTCACAGGAGCTTAACCACATTGAAAAACCCGAAACACAAACACCGTAGGCTCCAGCGCCCGCGAGCAGCCCCCACACAGGCAGCCGCGCCTTCATCTCCAGGCAGGGATTCTCGAGCGTCCCCGGGTACACTCGCCCTCCCACCAGCATCCCACTGAGCGAACACATGAGCGCCAGCCGGTCCCCGCGCGCGCGCGCGCGCCCGCCCGCCGGGGAAGCGGCGGCTCCCGGGGCTGGCGGCAGGGCCCGGTGGGGCGGGAGCGCCGCGGGGCCGGGCCTCGGCGCCCGGGGAGGGGACGAGGGGCGGGCGCGGGGCGGCGCCCGGCTCACGTGGGCGGGCGGGAGCAGCTGAAGGTCCGCTCGGGAGCCTGGGCTGTCCTCTCGCGCGCGGCGCTGGCCGGGGCGGCGGCGGCGAAGGAGGAGGAGGAGGAGGAAGGCGGCAGTGGCGGCGGCAAAAGAGGAGGGAGGACGGGGGCGGCGTCGGACTGGAGCCGAGCGGCGGCGCGAGCTGCCCAGGGCGCTGTCGTGAGCTCGCCCGCCGGGCCCCCACCCCCGAGCTACACCCTGCCGTGCCCAGCACTGCCCGCGTCCGTGCCCCTGCGGGGAGCGCGCCGGGGCTGCCCCCCGAATGACGGGCGGAAGGTTCGACTTCGACGATGGCGGCACCTACTGCGGCGGCTGGGAGGAGGGCAAGGCGCACGGGCATGGCATCTGCACGGGGCCCAAAGGCCAGGGCGAGTACTCGGGCTCCTGGTCGCACGGCTTCGAGGTGGTCGGAGGCTACACCTGGCCCAGCGGCAATACCTACCAGGGCTACTGGGCGCAGGGCAAGCGGCACGGGCTGGGGGTGGAGACGAAGGGCAAGTGGATGTACCGGGGGGAGTGGTCACATGGTTTCAAGGGGCGCTACGGGGTCCGGCAGAGCCTGTGCACCCCCGCTCGCTACGAGGGTACCTGGAGTAACGGGCTGCAAGACGGGTACGGCGTGGAGACCTACGGGGACGGAGGTGAGCGGCGTAGCGGGCGGCTCGGCTCCTCCGCGAGCTGGTGCGGTGAGCTCTGCCCTGGCTGTGGGGAAGTGGGGAGGACGCCGGGCGCACGTGTCCGGAAACCCGCCAAAACACCTGGGGGCGCCTCCAGCCCGCGCCTGCCCTTCCCAGAGGAGGCGCTGGGGCCGGACTGGGGCGCAAGGGCTGGATCTGGCCCCGTTCTTGGAGCGGACCGTGTGTCCACACTCAGGGGAGCTAGGCGTGAATGTACCTGGCCGGCGCCAGCGCTGCCACCGGGAGGGAGCGCCGCCCGGGAGGGTTGGGCTGGAGAGAGGACGCTGTCACTTGAGCCCGTCACATTACGTTCCTGATCCCTCCCTCTCCCGGCTGGGTTTGAAATCGCCACTCCCGTGGAGTTAGAGCGAACACCCTGAGCGGGTGAGGCTGGAGGTCCGTGCTGACCGCTCCCCGGATTGGTTTCACGTGGAGTCGTATTTCGCTTCTGGTCCTCTAGTAGCCTAAAGATAGAAGCCAGAACCCCGTAACTAGAATGTTGGGGAATTGTACCTTACTTGGGGGTGCATTTGGAAACGTCCGAGTTATGGGAGCAGAAAGGCCACCTGAAGCAGGTGGGGTTCAGAGTGTGTGAGTTCCTAGTTTTCATTCCATTCCTTAAAATATTGGTCTTAAAAGAGTAGCAGTCTTTGCCGACCTGGAGATCTTGGACAAATTACTAGGAAGATATTTTAGAAATGGGCAATGAAGTCTACATTGAAAAAAATACAGTTGGCAGGTGTGTTCCTATAGCTGCTAAGTTAGCAGCTACTTTACTCCTGAGAATGGCAATACTGAAACAAAAATTTGCATTATGTATGACCTAAGCAGTATGCCTGGCTGTGAACAAAGATCACCCTTCTTTTAAGATTTAACAATATTTGCCGAAGGGATTGTGTATATACCAGGACAGAAGTTCCTCTTTTATTAGGGAAAGTATACATTACTGAAACAGGTGTCAAAACTTGATGAATCTCCTTGTGTAATATGCTGAGAAAGATATTCATGAATAGCTTATGCTTTAGCAAAGTGCATTTCCTGATAAACATAATAATATTTAGTTGAAAAGGGTTGTAGAAGGCGACATCACTTTTTGGAATTAAGCAGCTCAGAGTTGGAGGATATTAAAGGGATGTAATTGAAAGTTTCTCCAGCCCACTGCAACCCCATTTATACCATTGCTTATATAAAAGCTTACACAATTTGTACACTTCACTTAGTCAGAACACTTGGGCCATGTTTCAAATGCAAAATGGCAGAATGGTAGAACTTGCTAAAAAGGACATCTTTTCATCCTACAGTATAAATTAAGCGTATGGTTCTCATGAATTTAAAGAAAAAAACGTTCTCTAATACTTTTCTGTGGGGCTGAGTACCGAGTTTCACAGTAGTTAATTAGGACCCTTAAATGTTCTGAATGGGCATAAAGTATCTGGTTGACAGCGCTATAAATATGTTAGTTGGTAACTGGATTTTGTTGGAGGCCCCAGCTCTACTGTATAACTAAATTCCATGCTCAAAAGTAGAAGGCAAAATTTATTTTTTTAATGTGTGCATTGTTTTATAATCTTTTAAGAAGGCCAGGGATGGTTCTCTTCAGTTTTGGAAAGTTGAAAATAGTCTCCTTTTAAAGATGCTATTCATTAAACACACTCTTGGTTTAGAGTATTCATTATACCTAGTAATCAAAATATATATAGCACAGTAGAGGTTGTCTGTGTACATGTCGTAGAAGCCCAACTAAGTCTCCAGAATGATTTTATGAATAATCTGCTTTCAGTTTTAAAATACACTTAAAAAAAAAAAAAACTTAAAACTTGGCATCATGCTAGGTTGTACTGTGGTTTTCTTCTTCTACCAAAAAAAAATCTAATATGCTACAGTTCGGAAGAAAAACCTTAAAAATCACGGCTGAATGTCTACTCTGTGCTAATGGATTTTCTGCTGTCTCCTATGTAACTTTATTTCATTAGAAAGTCCTCAATCATAAAAGGGGAGTCTAAAGCAAGTGTATTGCTTTAACTTATTTCATACAAAGGTTTTGGCCAAAATAGGAATATCACTAAAAAATTAGCTTCTTTTCTGCTGTTCTCACTAAGGAGTTAGCTTGTTTTTGTCTCCACCCTCCCCATCGCCACATGTCCATCCCTGTACACCCTGTATCAGATTCAGGGAAAATCTGATTCCGTGTTTTTTTGTGGTGACATTAAACTGGAGGAGGAAGGAAGCAGTAATTCCATGTGAGAAGTATCACTTATTTTATTAGTGATTTGTGTGTGATGTGTTGCTGAAATAGAAACCCCCTGAATATTAACAATACGTTAGTCTCATACTCATGAAATCCAAGTCTAGGTGCCCAGAATTTTTTGTGCTAATTCTGATCTGTACTTTGTTTTTTCACTTGCCGTAAAACTATTGAAAATTTCTGGGAAAACATAATGTTTTGTTAACTAGATGCATACTTGCACATACCCATTCGGAGCATATAAACTGAAGTTTGGCATAGTGCAGTGCAAATTTGACTGAAACTCCTAAACTGGATGCCTTCCACTACAAGATTGTGTAGTTAAAATGACTAAATCTTAAAAATTAGCTCCCAAATGAACACAGTTTAAAACTGGTAAAAGTAATTTTTATACTTGTGAAATATGCATCTACATTTTAGGAATCAAGAGGAACTAATTAGAACTTTATTTGAGCAGCAGGGAGAAGTTGGAACCCACCTGCTTCATAAAGAAATAAGCCCTTGTTTTTTTCTAGGTTCATTGACTAAACTAAACCTATTTTAAATTTCAGATGAACTGCTAACAGTTTGACTGTAAATTGGTTTCTAGCAATTCTGTGGAGGAATTCTTTCATATACTGTGATTTAACAAAATGGGAGAGGAATGTGGCCAATGCTCTTGTCCCCCCTTCCCTGTTTGACAGTTAAGCAGAGACTTAAACTTTCTAATTATTGCTGTTGCCTTAAACAGCTTGGATTTTCAAGCCATACTTTTTTGGAAATTCTAAATACTGTACTAGTCTTATTTTTGAAGATAACAGTTTAAGGAAACTAGCTGTTAATTTTCCATCAGTGTTAAACATTTACCAAGATGGTATGGTTGTATTTTAAAAGTGTCGATACTTATTGATATCAAACAACATCTCTGCAAATTGTTCTAGCAAAATTAACTTGTCACTCTAGACAAAAGTTAGGAGGATATGATTACAGCTTTTAACCAACAAAATATTAAAAATAAGGTGGTTTATTTTAGTATGTTCAAGCCAGATTGTGAAACTTTCATCCTAGAATTTAAATTTTACCCGTCTAGGCAAAGGAAAAGTCAAAGTCAAAATTTCCTAAGAATTCCATTCCCATTCCTGTTGAGATGGCGGTATTTGGAGATGGCCAATATTCAATAGGAATCTTCTTAGCCTGAAATGTTTTACATGACTATCTTATCCTCTTGGGTTAATCTTTCAGAGAAAACTATGAGCCACCCACCTCCTCAGAAGTTCATAGATGTCAGGTTAAGACTTCACATCTACCCAGAATATGACAGTTAGAGTACCAGACCCACTTAGTATTTCATTGTATATCTACTATTGCCTATGTCACCTATGTCAGAATGAACAAAAAGAGAAGGTAGCCTTGAAATTGGTCAAAACTGTTGACTTGGGAGTTGTTATGGTTTTAACTTTTAAGTGCAATGAAATAATCAGCCATTGTTCAACACAGTTATATAAAGCCACTAGCATTTTTGCTCAGTGTTTTAAAAATGAATATATGCCATGCAATAGAAATCTGTACATGGCAATAAAATGCAAAGTGACTGCAGGGTAGACCTATATAATCAGAAATGGAAAGAGGTCAAGACAGACTAATCATTATTTGTTTTCTATGACATTGTGAATTGTTATGAATAACACAGAAGTAATTACATTTAAAATTTTCCAGATAGCTTCTTTTGAGGGATACTGTAAATTAAAATTTACCCTTAATTAAAGGAAATGGCCTTGATTTTAAAAAGAAACTTCTAAATTCCCTAATTTAACATTCATTTCCTCCTAAGATTATTTTAAAACCTGTACCAGGTTATTTTTTAATGTCTTTGGTTATTTATTTAGTAGCAAAAAATTCACTACAAATGCTTTAGATGACAGATTATCCTGAAAAAGCATAGTATTTGTTGACAGAGTGATCTGGTATCAACATTGTAATAGATAGTGTCAAATATACCTTTTCTCTAAGATGAAGTCCAAAATGGTAACAGTAAAAGATTTCATCTGGCCTTACATCAGTTTCTCCAAGGGTAAAGGGTATACCTTTTAGCCACCATAGCTTTTTACAGTCAACATAGTCATCAAACACCCTCTGTCCACAAACACAGACCACAGGACACATGAGAATTTTGTGTTCTCGTATGAAGTAATTCCTGCCCTCAGGGTGCTTCTAGTCTGGTGTGATTTACAATGCAGTGGCAGCTAGGGAAATCCATAGAGGATGCAGAGATTTGGCAAATGACATGGCACAAAGCTTTGACCTTTTCACTTAGAAGCACAAAAATGTTAAATTGCTCATTTTTTTCATAATAGTTCACTGTATTCATAATATACATTGTGGTTGTCAATTCACTCTTAGCTCAAAAAGATTCACCCAAATTCAAATGATAATCCTGAATATTCAACAGTTTTCTCTACACTAAAAAAAGAGATGCTGAATGTAGCAGAAAATTTAAGACGTTCATTTGATGACTGTGTCCCAAGTATTCAGATTTAAGCCTGTGTGCTTTTTGGAATGTTATACTGACATAGACCTAAAAGTCATTTTTTAGAGTTTTCTAACTAAATTAGTAATATTAGAATAAAATGTACAAATAGAATTCATTTCATGTTCTCCTGTTTCCTTGCCTCCTTCCTAAGAGGAATTTTTGATGCATTAATTTCAGAGGAGAATGTTGTTTTCCAGTGTTCACTTTTTGTATTAGAAAGTAGTGGTTTTCCTCTGAAATACTTACATAAATTTTTTAATGAAAAGCAAAAATTATCTGACTACTGGAAAATTCTGTACAATGACATTAAAACCTTACACCTAAAATTACAGGGCGGGGATTCACAAGTGGATGCAAAGTATCCTCCAGGGTTGACTTGGAAATGGTCAGATTTGACCTTGGGCAGGCCTGCGCCAGTGTGCGCTGGATGCTGCAGGTGATTGCGCAGCTTCTGCCGCCGACTCACAGTGCTTTCTTGCGGTCTCTCCAAGGTACCTACCAGGGCCAGTGGGCCGGAGGTATGCGGCATGGCTACGGAGTGCGCCAGAGCGTGCCCTACGGCATGGCCACGGTGATACGCTCGCCGCTGCGCACCTCGCTGGCCTCGCTGCGCAGCGAGCAGAGCAACGGCAGCGTGCTCCACGACGCCGCGGCCGCCGCCGACAGCCCGGCTGGTACGCGTGGTGGTTTCGTGCTCAACTTCCACGCAGACGCTGAGCTAGCAGGCAAGAAGAAGGGCGGCCTTTTCCGGAGGGGCTCACTTCTCGGAAGCATGAAACTTCGCAAATCCGAATCAAAGTCTTCCATCTCAAGCAAGCGCAGTTCTGTCCGCAGCGACGCGGCCATGAGCAGAATTAGTTCCAGTGATGCCAACTCCACGATCAGCTTCGGCGATGTAGATTGTGATTTTTGCCCGGTGGAAGACCACGTGGACGCCACCACCACGGAAACCTACATGGGCGAGTGGAAGAACGACAAGCGCAACGGCTTCGGCGTTAGCGAGCGCTCCAATGGCATGAAGTATGAAGGGGAGTGGGCAAATAACAAGAGGCATGGATATGGCTGTACCGTGTTTCCTGACGGCTCCAAAGAAGAGGGAAAATACAAAAATAATATTCTGGTCCGTGGGATAAGGAAGCAGCTTATACCAATAAGACATACAAAAACTAGGGAGAAGGTGGACAGAGCAATTGAAGGCGCCCAAAGGGCAGCTGCCATGGCGAGAACCAAAGTGGAAATAGCAAATTCAAGGTAAGTAAATGCAGGGTGGTTGGTTTTGCCGGGTTGGTCAGAACAATGGAGTATCAAATACTATGTTTGTCTGCCGGTGACATTGCTAAATGCGTTCTACAACTGCTAAAACAACAAAGGTGGAAAATGATTACCCTCAGTAGAGTCAAAGTCAGAAATGTACCTGCACTGTTCTGAAACTTTCCATCGTCAAAAAATGTTGAAGGCACTTTGAGCTCCCCTTCCCATTCTAAATTACTTCCCTCATATTAAACAGCGTGAGAGAGTTCCCTGAGACCCTGTGCTCATCTTCCTGAGCCCGGGAAGTTGCTGTTTTCTTTTCTTTTTTTTTTCCCCCTTGTTTTAAGAAGGACCTCTGAAATGCTGCCATAGAAAACATTGTGTTTTGTGTGCCAAAAGAAAATAGCAATCCACGTAGAAACATACTTAGTATAGATGTGTACCTTTATTCTGATATTTACATTGGAGGTAGGTACACTAAGCCTAGCTTATACAATTCAGATTCTGTTTATGAAGTCTTATAGGTAAAATTGGTTTTGAGACAGCCACCAAAATCTACATATGGCAAAAGTGGAAAATAACATGACAAAATCTGGCATGCATTGTTTAAAACAACAGCTATATGGGAAAGGCAAAGAGACCTACGAGAATCGCCACATTCTATGCAGAAGAGATTAGGTCACTGGTGTATTAAAAGGAAAGGGGTGGAGAGAACCTGACAACCTGACATGGACAGATGGGACTCTCAATGTGCCAAGGTTGGAAGAAAGAAGAGCAGTAGAGAAGGGCTGGAGTGAGTAGGAGAAAACCGGTGAATAATAGATTGACAAGTGGGGTGTATGTGTGGGCACAGAAGGACTATGTGCTTGAAGTTTTACCATTAATAGCTGGTTTCAGGGATCCAGGAAGAGGGATGGAGAAATCTATGGGGAATAAAGTTCTATTAGGGAAGGATATTATAGGTGAGACAAAAAGAAAAAGGTTTGTTTATAAATGGAAAATTTTATTTTTAGTCTTATTTAAGTGGGTACTGACTAGCCACAGCTTTGTAAGACTTGAAGCATAAATTTAGCATAGAATGTTAAAAATCCTGTTTCTGCTTCAATAACACTCTTCCACAGAAGTAAACGCCCTTTTGAAACCACAAAATGTTAGCATGTCTTCAAGTTTTTGTTATTGGCATTGAATTAATGAACCTCCCTTTTTTTTTTTTTTTTTTTTTTTTTTGGTGGAGCCATAATGAAATTTCCACTGTTCGAACTTTTTAATGTACAAAAAAAAAAAAAAATGGTGACATCATGTCGTTCAACTTAGTACTTCTAGAGTTCTTTTTTTTAAATGCCCCTACTTAAAAAATAAGTAGGGCTACTAAATAAGGTTGCATTTTTTGCATTATTTTTAGATATAATATTATATATTATGTTAAAAGGCTTCAAGATTTTCATCTTTATCCCAAACTAATTTCATTTCAAAGCTAATATTTTTTGTTGATCAGCACAAACTTTCATGAAGTGTCTCTGTCTCCTGTCTTCTCTACCAGGCATCTTTTACTTCAGATCACTGTTTTGGATCTACTTTGCTTTTCAGTTTGCTTATGGATCGGATACTCAGCACATCTAATCTTGCTGGCTTACTTTTAGACCTAGTGATATACGTGTTGTTAGGCCCTAACCTCTAATTTTAAATGCACACTTGGATTCTTCCATGTTGTTTTCTCATTACAACTTAGTGATATGCTAAAGGTAGATCAGTCTTGGCAGGTGAAAAGTGAACCTGTGCAGAACACTTTAACAAACAACTTGTGGTTAGTTTCCATTGGAGGAGTTCGTATAACAGAAAGTGACTAGCAATGCAGAGATGATCTCTGATTATGCTAGTATCATAAAACTCTCGCCCAAGTCCTAGCCATGTTCTCTCTGTTGAAAGTCTTTTGGGGGTAGTATTATTTCATTTGGGAATACTGTATTATGTAGTTATAATCAAGAGATCTTTAGTTTAAGACCTTACACTTTTAGCCAGTTAGTTACTTCATAAAGATTTCACTTAGCTATGTTTAAAATGCTTAATTCATTATGCAAATGAAAGAGGCCAGTCACAGAAAAACAAATACTGCATGGTCTCACTTAATCAAATACTGCAGTGACCTGACTTTATCTAAAATGGTCAAACTCGTAGACACGTAGAAACGTAGAGTGAAGTGGTGGTTGCCAGGGATTGTAGGGTAGGGAAAATGGAGGGCTGCTATTCAACGGATACAAAGTTTCAGTTACTCAAGATGAGTAAGTTGTAAAGATCTGCACTACAACATTGTGCCTATACTTAACAATACTGTATTTTGCATTTAAGACTTTGTCAAGGCCAGGTGCTATGGTACATGCCTATAATACTAGCACTTTGGGATGCTGAGTCAGAAGGATCTCTCAAGCTCAGGAGTTCAAGACCAATCTCTGCAACATAGTGAGACCCCCATCTCTACAAAAAATAAGAAAATTAGCCGGACATGGTGGTGCACACCTGTAGTCCTAGCTACTCGGGAGACTGAGGTGAGAGGATGACTTGAGCCCCAGAGGTTGAGACTGCAGTGAGTCGTGATTGTGCCACTGCACTCCAGTCTGAGTGTCACAGCAAGACCCTGTCTCAAAAAAAAAACAAACAAAAAAAGAATTTGTTAAGAAGGTAGGTCTCATGTTAAGTGTTCTTACCACAATAAATACTGTTCAGATGGCACAATCAACAGCTTAAAAATATTCAATTAACCTATATTTTACTTACCTTCATTGTTTTAGTCATTTTCCCAGATACCTTACTATTATACAATGAATACTTCCAATTAGAGCTTTGTAACTTGTTTTTGGAAAAAGCAGTTAAAGGAATGACATTTCCCTTATAATAGCTCTGATTTTAGAGTCCTACAGTCTTTTAAAACCCTTAAAAATAAGAAAAGATTCTTTTAAGATTTGCTGCCTGGGGGATAGGACTTTTAGCTACGTTATTGTCATTAACCATGGCTCTTTCTAATGCCAGAATATCTACACAGTATCTGTACAGAACATCTATATGACCCCTCTGTGGTTGCTGTTATCAATGTTTTTGTTTTTACAACTACTGAAAATTTAAGAACATAAGATGACACTCTTTCCACCTAGCCCACTGCAGACAGAAGAAAAACTAGAAACGAAGTCTCTTGGCAGCTGCTGCTGTTGAAGTCATAGTTCATCATTAGCAACAAAAGGAGATGATCAATGAATAGTTATCAACTATTCAGTTTGTCCACCCAGTTGGTGTAAATCACTATTCTCAGCAACATAGTGAGACCACATCTCTACAAAAAATAAGAAAATTAGCTGGGTGTGGTGGCGTATGCCTGTAGTCCCTGCTACTCAGGAGACTGAGGTGGAAGGATGGCTTGGTAGAGAAGACTGAAGGCCCCCAGTTTCAGATCTGGAAAGGCCAAGAGAGAGCATCTCATCCAAGCCCCTCACATTCAGAGGCAGGGACTGAGGCTGTCTCCAAGATCCCAACACTCCCTGTAATGTTTTCATTTCATTTATGTTATTTTGCTTTAGGGACTTTTATTTATTATTTAAGTCCCAGGGAAATGGACGCACCTTTGTACCATCATCCTATTTTATCTTGAAGCAAAGGTTCAAGTTGACTCTAAGGGAAAACAATTATATTCTCCAATAATGTCTACAGGAGACACAGAACCTGCCATCTTTGGCCCAAAGATTCCTGAAAGCCTGGTGGATCTGTGGACCTTTGCTTTCTCTGAAGAGGGAGTTGTGTTGCTCCACAGTAAACACATACAGGAGGCTTGTTTTAGAAGGCTTATTATGGGCCCCTGTATAATTCCAACAGATCAAGAACTATGGGGATGACATAACAGTAGATAGTAGATGTCACATAGTAGATATAGAGTATTTAATAGATTCCAGCGGGTTAACACTTAGAGTCAAGATCATAAGGAATACTTATCATTTACTGACTCCTGGAACTTATTTTTAGGCCTCTGTTCTGCTCCAAAAGGTACTGTGTTTATAAGATTTACAATATTTTATTTCCCTTTTTTCTTAGTACTGAGGGTACAAATCATCATCTGGGATTGAGAAAGAGTGTCAACATTTTTTTTTTTAAGAAATGTTCAAAAGGTGGAAGAGCAACTCTAAATATCTCAAGAAATGAGTATACCTAGCAGCTACTGAGACCGCTCCATGCCAGTAGCTGACATACCACCTCTAGTTCTGGATCCCAACTGCTCTGTTCTTAGATGAAGGTGCTACTCTGACAAATAGATGTTAGAACTGGGGAGAGTGGAGCCAGTTCCTAAGCCCAGGCTCCATGGTCTTCCCTTTGTGCACCCTTGATGGTAACTTGGCCAACCAGACCCTTTTGAGTAACTGGAGTGCTGTTTTAGAGCCTTCAACTATAGCTAGAGCCTTATAACTTAGAATTGGATCCCCCAATATGCGAATTTACTTTCTAGAAACTGTAATAAGCAGAATCTGTTTTGGTATAGGAGACAGAAGGCCCCCAATTTCAGATCTGGAAAGGGCAAGAGAGAATATCTAGTCCAAGTCCCTCACATTCAGAGGCAGGGACTGAGGCTCTGCCCGAGATCATCCCACCGTCCCTGTTGTTTGTGCTCTATTTCTTAGGCATTCAGTTTTCATTCCCTTAGCTTTTGCCTCCTTAATTCCTTCAGCTGTTCCTGTCATTTTAACTGTATTTCTCATTTCAACTATATTTCTCATTTTGCCAAGTTTTACTCCATCGACTCTTATCTCCAATAATTCCTTAAATGAGATGTTCGAAGATGTCACTACTCCTTGAGAAAAATACTTTAAGAAAGAATGTTAAGGTAAGACATTTGGTTGAGAAAGCAAATAAGAAGTGACCCTTAGAGAACTCCACTTCTGTAGAAATGAACAGATCGCTTAGGAAGAGGTGTGGACAGAAGCAGAGCTTGGTGTGATCTGAATATTAGAAGAAATAATTATCTTGCAAGAAGATAGAAGATGTAGGAGGAGTGGGAGAGAGCTGGCCTCAAGCAATTGAGAACCACAAGCCTTTGCTTGTACTGGCTTTGTTATATTAGACAGATAAGAAGAAATACTATAAAGTGAGGAAGTTAGCAAGTTAATAGGTAACTGCTCCATTTTGCAAAATTTGACTAACTCTGACCAGCCTCACTTAAGCTAGTGAAGCTCATTGGTACTCAGCTGAGCAGGCTCCCCGTACTACCAGGAAGTGTCAGTGATGGGGATAGGTGGCCAGTCACATGGGACTCTGCTGCTCCTTTTGCCAACCTCTCCCTCCCTGATCATTACTGGCACTTCAGGTGATGATGGGGGCTACCTAGACATGTAATCTTAGGAGGGAGTCTCTTTTGCTCCCTGTTCAGCCCAGAACTAAGGTTGGATGCCATGTTTGCCAGTTTTGGACTTAAATATAAAAATGATACATACTTTTCCTGTAGGATTTTTAAAAAGCCATTCCCCATACGTTTGCATAAAAAAGGATATATTGCATTTTCACGCAGATCTCCCCTCCTCCCGCATACTCAGAATGGTTCAACCATGCCAGCTTGCTTTCTGTTGGAAAGAAGGTCTCAGCCCCTGTCCCTGCTCCCTCTGGCTGGCTCCTCAGGCTGCTGGGTCCTCACTCTGCTTTAAGTCTAGGTCCCTTCAGAGTGGAAGTTTTCCTCAACCCCACTTCTTCTTAGCCCACTTCTAGTCTAAAATCCCCCCCATTAGTCTAAATTGATATTAATTTCACAGTATTTGTTGAATATCTGTCACCCCAACTAGATTGGGAAGGATCGGCTGACTCTGAAGTCAGCTTTGCTCACTTTTGTACACCCAGCAGTGAGCTTACATCAAGACACGTTAGTAAGTGCTCTAGTAAATATTTGGTGAATGAATTAATTAAATTCTCACGACTTAGGGTATGACCACTGCCAGTGCTCCTAATTTTGTTTTGCTGGGCAAAACCACATTCTAAGGATGGAAACTTAGCTCTCATAATTCATGCTATAATCTGACAATAGTCAAGGAGTGCAGAAAATGCCAAGTGTGTACTACAGGTACCCTTTTCCTTAATTAGGTCAACATTGTTACAGGACATAACCAGGGAACAAGAGCATCAGGTTGAGCCAAACTGTTACCTCCAGTCTTTGTAAGTATTGAGCTGGTCAGTGATACATATGAGAGATTCCCTTCCAGATGTGGAAACTCCAGGAAGCGAAGTTGGCTTAGCTTCCATATTTGACAGCACCAAAACATGTAATATGCCAGAATGCAGGAGCTTTTTTTTTGGGGGGGGGGGGGGTTTTTTCTTGTTTGGGCATCATTTTTCTTACACTTAAAGAAAATCATTTAATTTAACACATAAAGTTGGCTGGGATAGAACAGTTATTCACAAGATCACTTGACTTGATTCACATTTCACTCATAAGTAATTAAAACCCAAAGTCAACTATGAGTCAGTGCACATTTTGGATCCAAATTAAACTGACTATTACCAATATCAAAAAAAAGAAAGCCCAGTCTCTGCTAAGTTATTATAAAGGGCCAGGTCTTTGAAATTCTTAAATTATCCTCAACAAAGGGATCTTCTGCAAGTCAAAGCTGTTTATAAGCTATCTTTATGTCTGTACTGTAATGATAGTGGTTATGTTATATTTTTAAACAGAAAGTTTAGATCACCTTTTCTATGGATTTTTTTTTCTTCTGGTGCTGTGGTTAATTTTCAGTAATTATCACAAGTGATTTTTACAGAAAGGGGAAATCCTTCTGATGCCTTCTTTTTTTTTTTTTTTTTTTTTTTTTTTTTTTTTTTT
>NC_045440.1:75271433-75313725 GCF_002776525.5 Piliocolobus tephrosceles | reverse complement strand
CTTTTTTTTTTTTTTTTTTTTTTTTTTTTTTTTTTCTTTTGAGACGGAGTCTTGCTCTGTCGCCCGAGCTGGAGTGCAGTGGCCAGATCTCAGCTCACTGCAAGCTCCGCCTCCCGGGTTTACGCCATTCTCCTGCCTCAGCCTCCGGAGGAGCTGGGACTACAGGCGCCCGCCACCTCGCCCGGCTAGTTTTTTGTATTTTTAGTAGAGACGGGGTTTCACCGTGTTAGCCAGGATGGTCTCGATCTCCTGACCTCGTGATCCGCCCGTCTCGGCCTCCCAAAGTGCTGGGATTACAGGCTTGAGCCACCGCGCCCGGCCTCTGATGCCTTCTGAGTCATTTTAATGAATAGATTGTTAAAGAAATTTTAGGACAAAATCACCTAAAAATGTGGGTATTTATTGCTAAGGAAAGCATTGGTTATTTTCTTTAGTTCTACTACCTGTGTTCTTCCATATGTGCACCTTGACTGCCTGTCACTCTTTGCAACTGTTGTAACCGGTGCTTCTAGGAGCAAATTCCAGAAGCTTAGTTGAAACACCCAGACTCTGAGGTTCAGAAAAGTTATGGTGAACAGGGAGCAATTATTACCTTACCCTTCATGGCAGGGTTGTTTTGAGAATTGAATGGAAGAGTGGGTATCATGGGTCTTTGTAAACTATAAGCCACACATAGCAGTTGTTATTTAGGAAAATGTTACAATCCTAGAAGTACTATTTTCACAAATGAAAGTTGATAGAAGACTAAGGAGCCAAACTGGAATGGAGGTAAAGATGAAGTGAGAAAGAAAACAGGAAGGGAAGGAAGGATTGGGAAGCAGGAATGGGGATAACCAAAGGAAGAGAGTTAAATCTACCAAGTTTGACCACCTGTGTGCAGACATGAGCATGTATCAGAACTCAGCCCATTTTCAGCACCAGATCTGTGTGAATTCAGCAGGCAATTTTACTTTTTTAAGACTGAAAAGTGAGCAAGGAAATGGCATATGCATTTATATCAGCGTATGCCCAAGGTACTATTCTGAAGATAACACAGGATAATGAAGGTCTTACCTTTATATTAAGTATATTAGTGTAGGCCAGGCGTGGTGGCTCACATCCCTAATCACAGCACTTTGGGAGGCCGAGGCGGGCAGATCCCTTGAGGTCAGGAGTTCGAGACCAGCCTGGCCAAAATGGCAAAACCCCGTCTCTACTAAAATTACAAAAATTAGCTGGGCATAGTGGTGTAATCCCAGCTATTCGGGAGGCTGAGGCAGGAGAATCGCTTGAACCTGGGAGGCAGAGGCTGCAGTGAGCAGCGATCACGCCATTGCACTCCAGCCTGAGCAACAGAGTGAGGTCTCAAAAAAAAAAAAAAAAAAAAAAAAAAAAAGTTAGTGTAGATCACCATCATCCTTTTATATTTTATATTGTTATAAACACCCAGACTCTGAACCTCAGAGTCTGGGTGTTTCAGCCAAACTTCTGGAATCTGCTCCTAGAAGAACATATAGTTTTCAAATACGTTTCTCTTCTTTATCAAAGAATGTCCATTTCCCATGGGAGAAAGGGGGGTGCCTAGTCTAACTTCCTCACATTTTTTCTGGGCTCTTTAAAGAAAGACATGGTTGTCCGTATCAAGGGGCCCAGGAGCAATCATTTAGAATTCTCTCTGTGTACACACGCTGAGGGAACAGCTGAAACCAGAAAGATGACGTAGGTACCAGCTCTGTCCTGCCCACCGCTCCCCCTCAAGCAAGGGGTTAGGCTCAATTATAATAGCACTGAAAGGTGTGACTTGGGAGCACAGAGAAATTCCTCTGGCCAGTTCCTTTCCTTCAGCTCTGATGTCATATCACTCACCATGCAACGGGTCATTATGCATAACATGGGAACACTTTGTGTTGTGACAGCCTTGTAAAACCTCCTTAGGATATCTCGTTTCTGAAGATCTTTCTTTAAAAAAAAAAAAAAAAAAACTTTCTCCAGCTTTCCCAAGTCCAGGCCCATTCAGACACTCGGAGGCATTGAGATGGACATGTGTTTTAGTGACTGATAAGTAGGTTCAAGAGAATACAAATATAATGAAAATTAGTCTTAGGCCATAATAAATGGGAAGGTCACACAGTTCTCCAGACTTTTAAACCATTAAAAACATGATTTTAAAAACTCGAATTGTGTAGACATGGACTTCCATTTTGATTAAACAGGGAGGGCAAGGAGAAGAGACTCTATAGGGTATGAATGGGATATGAGGCAATATTCAGTTCTGCAGAGACCTACTTAGTGAAAGCTGGCACTGAAGTCTGGAAGGGAAAACTAAAATTTCAGGATGACAATAAGCCAGGTTTTGGGGACACATGTTGACCCTGTTTTAACTGTAGAAGCCTGAGCTTGCTTAAATAGTACAAACTTCAACAGATTCCAGCTCATTTAGCCCTGAAATATGACCCTTTCTCAATAGTACAAATATGAAGAATTAAAGCAGCAATTTCTTTTTAGTATAGCGTCATTTGTAATGAAAACCACCCTACTCCTATGTTTTCCAGAAAGCCCCCCAGATGGAATTGCATTCATATTTTATCCTGTATGCTTTGTGTGAGTTTCAGCTTTGACCTGGAGAAACTCTGTTTTTAAGCAAGTGGCAGAGTTCTGCCTGCACGCTGCCATAGCTGGTAGACTTTTCCAAGCAGCAGCTGCCAGGCAGCCGAAGCACCCTGCTCACAACTTTCCATTATGGATTAAGCTGACTCTGCCAATCTCACTTTACTCAAGACACCAAACTGGACGCTTGCAAGACTAGTGCCTTGCAAATCTTTGAGATGCTTTTCTTATTATAGATGAAATATGAACATTGTGTTTAGGAACAGGATCCAACAAATGCCAAAGGTATTTATGTAAGTCATTCAGCTTTAGTACAACAGCCTCTTGAGAAAAAAGTCAAATCAGCTTTTAATAATTTCACCTTTCTGTTTAGTTGCTGTTTCACATTTGTTTGTATAATATGCTAAATTAAAAATAAGCTGCTTTCACAAAAATTTAATTAATATGTAAGGAATCAAGATTGGCTCCCAAATAGTACAACTCTTTGAAGTCAGTCTTCTTAGGACTTCCATGTGGGCCAAAAGAAAGTTATTTAAGCCAAGTAAAATACATTAATTCACTTTCTAGCACTTTTAATACAATAGATTGTCAAAGATTAACAAACAATTTTATGTTTTTGTTAATTTTTAAACTCAAATATGGTAAAAAATTTGGTGACTTTTACTGTATTGAATCAATAGAATTTTGATCTCAGTTGCTTGATCTAGAAATCCCTATCAATGCCATTTTTCAAATTTGTGTGGGCACTTTTTTGAATTATTATTTCAAGATTTCAAACCCTCCATCCATTAGGGAAACATTTGAGATACACGTGGGGAACATGTTTTGACATGTTAAGATAACCCATGGAAGCCAGCAATTTAGGGTTCAAGGATAAGAATGGAAGAGCCTCAGAAGATGGGACCTTACTGCCACCTTGTTTCCTCCACCAGCCCCAGACACTTGCTCCCCAGCCCACTTCCTGCTCAGCCCAAATGATTTGAAAATCAGTTGAACTGTGGACTGATAGATTACTTTGTAAAGACTCAAACACCCTGGAAGGGGTGATGGTAGCCCGGCCCATTTTATAAGGTTCAGTTCTTAAGAGAAATGCCAACCTTAATCATTCTTAGTTACATTAATCCATTACATACAATGGAAATGTAAAATTATGATTAAGACTTAATCCTTTTCAGCATGGAGTCTGGTTAAGACAGATGAAAAAGCAGTTATTATCCATTGGATTATCAGCACATTACTTAGGTAATGCATAGGAAGGGGTTGATCATAGCCTGCAGCTGGAGGCAAGTGTCTGCAGGCTGCATCCAGAATGAGAACCAAAGGATGTGTGGGTATTTTCCAGAAGATAGAGGTGGGTGCAAAGGACAGTGGACCATGTATATTTGGGGTCTGGTAAAATGTGCAATATGGTTGGAAAAAAGTGCTAGGTGTAGGGTGTTGAGAGATGAGCAGGGTCTCTTGAACCTATAAGGGGGAGTTTGGACATTATCCCAAGAGTAGGGGAAGGCTATTGATAGGTGTTAGGCAGAATTACATCATCATCTTTAGAAAGATCACTCTGGCTGCAGGTGGTATAGGGAATGGGGACAGTAAGGGGCAGTGAAACTGGAGATAAATAGTCACAGGCTGAGCACAGTGGCTCACACCTTTAATCCCAGCACTTTCGGAGGCTGAGGCAGGAGGATCACTTGAGCCCAGGAGTTTGAGGCTGCAGTAAGCTGTGATCATGCCACTGCATTCCAGCCTGGGTGACAGAGCAACACCCTGTCTCTAAAAATAAAAAAATAGTTATCTGCTAACTAGTAATCTGAGTGACAGCCTATGTGTTGGGCTAAGCCGTGGCAGTGGGATGGAAAGAAGCAAATGATTGAATGAGAGCCTCCCAAGCAGATTCACTAGGACCTGTGGCTGGTTGAGTTAAGCATGGTAAGCCTGGAAAAGGAGTCATCAGAGTGGCTCCAAGTTCCTGGCTTAGCCAACTAATGGATGGTGGTACTGTTTACTCAGAAGGATACCGGATAGGAAGGGACAGATTTAGGGAGGAAGATAAGTTTGGATTTTTGGCTTCTTGAATTTCAAGATGCTAGCCCAAAAGATAATGGGGGAAGATGTATCTGGAACTCAGAGATTTGAGCTGTGCTTGCAGAGCTTGGAGCCAAACCCTGGGGAAGACTCTTATGGGACATGCAGAGAAAGAGGAAATTTGTGTATGTAATACTAGATGCAGCTCTTTTTAAGAAGTACAAGTAATGCTGTTCTCACATTAAGTGACTAGGAATTTGTTGCCTTATGACAATGCAATTCAGGTATCTGAATTTGTATTCTTGAATTTGTGAAGTTATGCTTTCTAAGGTTTGTGCTCAAGGGACTTATCCAGTGAGCAAGCTCTGTTGGACTGTTTTTCTTTTTTTTTTTTTCTTTTCTTGGCAACCTACTGGAATAAAATATCACTCTCACAAATTATTATACTAAAGAAACATCGGCCGGGCGCGGTGGCTCAAGCCTGTAATCCCAGCACTTTGGGAGGCCGAGACGGGCGGATCACGAGGTCAGGAGATCGAGACCATCCTGGCTAACACGGTGAAACCCCGTCTCTACTAAAAAACACAAAAAAATAGCCAGGTGAGGTGGCGGGCACCTGTAGTCCCAGCTACTCCGGAGGCTGAGGCAGGAGAATAGCGTAAACCCGGGAGGCGGAGCTTGCAGTGAGCTGAGATCCGGCCACTGCACTCCAGCCTGGGCGACAGAGCGAGACTCCATCTCAAAAAAAAAAAGAAACATCATTTGGCAAACATTTATTTAGTGCCAGCTCTGTCCAAATATGGCACTAGGCCCTGGGAATACAGAGATGAATAAGAAACAAAACCTGTCATTAAAAGCAAATACCCTGCCAGGTTCACAGTACCTTTGTGCAACTGGCAGGTGCTGTGGGGCTGCAGGTTGGAGGGACCTACCAAGAGACACCTGTGACCCATCCTGGGTAAGCTCGTCATAGACACTGTCCTGGAGCTCTTCACACCAGTAGTGCTCCTTGCCTCAATGTCTTCTGCCTTGTCCCCCTCCTTGCCTAAGCCCTGTCAGTCCTTAGCAATTACACTCAAGGTCCATAGCAGGCGTGGACTGCATTAAGAAAAAAATGTCTCTTCCAGTAAGTAATTTTACACCTGATAACAGGAATGTTATCAATAGAGCACACAAAATGTGTGTACAAATGTTATAATGCAAAAGGGAAAATCGCTAGTGGTTTCTTTAAAAAGTTTAAAAAATTATTTCTGCATAGAGTCCATAAGATACAATTTTGGGTGGTAGCAGGATCTTATTAGCAGTATTTGTGTACAGAAACATTAAAGTTAGCAATTCGCAGTAAATGAATGTTTTGGCAGTATTTCCAGATAGGGAAACAATGTAGATGCTACTAGGTTTCCCCTAAGTGTGTTATGCGCTGGTGCACATTGTTCTCTCCTTGTGGTCTGAGGAGAGTAATTTGGGTGATAACTTTTGGCTATACACAAACAGACCCAAAAGGTCTTGAGTGGTTACCTGCTGTGAATTTGACATCTGTCATCTCATCTCATCCCCATGGCAACCCTGTGAGTTGGTAGGAAACTGAGGCATAGAAAATTCACATGGCAAGCACACGACAGCGTCAGAGCCCCAAGCCCTTCCCCTCCACTGGGTTTTGAGAATTGGTACAGGTATTTTTTTTGAACCCATGTACCCTCCTTAGGCTCATAAAAGAAGATCTGTCTGGGAACAGCATTATTTAGTCATAGACTTCTTTTGGCCACTGTTTCATTTAACAGACATTGTTCATTCAACAACCACAAATCTTGTGAGCCAAACATTCATAAAAATATAAGGTCAGTATAAAATGGTAAATTCTATAAAAAAAAAAAAAAAGATGACAATGCAAAAGAGGGAAGAACACTGAGGGCATATGGAGCTTACAGGGATGAGGCTGAGCCTGTACACGTGGAGAATGAGTGGAAGTTAGGGAGCAAACAGTGGCCAGTGTTGCATGCAGGAGGAAGATCCTGAGCAAGGGTGGAGTGGAATGAAAGTGTACAGTGTGAGTTCCTGCAAACAATTGGATAGTGGAAGAACGCTTTCTCCAGGAGTGATCTGTCCACCCACTGCAGCAGATCACAAGGGGTGCTGAACATTCTCTAGTCCTCCACCCAGTACTGAATTAATGTTTCTTTGCATGAGGTCCAGAAACTTGCATTTATTACAGACTTCCGAGGTTATTCTTGGGCACGCTAAAATTTGGTAAGTGCATTGGGGGGATATGATAGGAAACAAAATTCCCAAGGTTTGGGAGGTGCATTTTCTACTCTTGGCTTTGGGGAATCTTCAAAGCCGTTTGAGAAGGGAGCCATCTGCCTTTGAATGGATGGTCTGCCTGCTTCATGGAGAAAGAATTTAAGTGGGGACAGGACTGGAGGCCTGGTCTGTGGAGGAGGTGATAAAAGACTCTGGTTGAGGGCAGGGGTAGCAGAACACAAGGGATACAATTAGCAGGACTTGATGGACTGCAAGTAGTGGGTTAGGAACAGAGGCAAGTCTGAGATGTTGTGTGGCTGATACTCTAATACCCCTATTAGGGTTAATGAAAAAGGTTCATTCATTCCCAGTATATGAGTGATAAATTATTCAAATAGTAAATGTAGTGATTCATTCCCAGTATATGGCTGGTGGGGGAAATGGGAGGGGGCAGTAAGGCCCCATCATTCATATGAAACAAGTACATATGAAACAAGTAATCTTTCTGGGTCTCTCTTTCTTATCAATAAAACAGGGGTGAGGAAGTAGGAAACTTGACCAGATTGTCACAGAAAACCTGAGTTTGGATGTCTATTCTTTTGTTAATTCCTCTCCTTTCGCCTGTTTTTGAACCTGACTTTACATAACAATACCTATGTTTCTTACAGAAATTACTCAGTAAATGTAGTGAGACATCATTGACATTTTACTTTTCCAACTCCAGATTTTTCCTCAATCAGAAGATGGTATAAAAGGGAAAATGTCCTCCTGTGTACTCTTAGGAACAAGATTATAATTGGTTAGGACCCTCTAACCAAAATTAAAACCATTTTGAAGTACCAGTAAACATTCCACACGTACAACTCACCAGTTATTCTTGTTTATATCAGAAGTATTATCAATACTTACACACTTAGTACTGTGCTAGATGTGAAGGGAGAAAAAAGCATGGGCCTGACCCCCACCGCCCCACCCAACACACACACAAGCTTAGAGTCAGAGAAAAATGCATGTACATGGGAGGTAGTTAAAAAATAACACGAAGCAGTTCTGTCAGTCCCATATTTGTTTATTAGTGCTCTGCCACATTCCATGAAGGTTTCATAGTTTATATAAACATCAAAATGGCTAGTCTTCTAGGAATTACAAAAGAGTGGATTGACTTGTTTATAAAGCAGTTCCAAAGATTTTTTACTTGGCCTATAGCCTGGTGATATTTTGTTTTTGTTTTCGTTTTCTTCATGGTACTGTGTGAATTTGACAGTAAAAGCATTTTGAAAAATTATTCTCTTTGCTAGATCAGAGTAACTTTCAGTCCCTTGTTGGAACTATGAAAATGTGATTCTAGAGTAAGTAGTCACTAATGTTTAATTCCATAAGTGAAAATGAGGGTGAGAAGAACACATTGAAGGGGTTTTCTTTTCTTTTTTTCTTTAAACTTTTCAGTAATGAATCACTTTTGTGGTGTTAAAGTTCAGCTACTAAACTTTATGGTTTAAAAGTTTTATTTAAATTACAGTTGTTATATTTGTAACAGTTACAGATCTACCACTGTATTCAGCACCCAATGGTAACATGTTAAAGATATTTCAAGGGAAATAGAAGGCATACACCAACAAAGGGTAAAAACAAAACAAGCCTCAGACAAGCACCCGACTCCCCGTAAACAATGTCTATGTAAATATGCATATGTGGCTGTGGTTAAAAGAAAAACTTTAGCCAAATTTAACAGAGTTTAATGGAGCAAAGAACAATTCTCACATCAGGCAGCCACCCGAGCCAGAGTGGGTTCAGAGATTCCAGTGCAGCTGCATAGTTGAAGAAGATTTATAGACAGAAAAAGGAAAGTGAGGTACAGAAACAGCCGATTGGCTGCAGCTCGTCATTTGCCTTATTTGAACATGGCTAGAACCGTTGACCCCCTTTGATTGGCCCAAAACTCAGTGATTGACACAAGAGTAAGCTACAGTCTGTATACAACTCCATTTAGGTTATAGTTCGTGATGTACAGAGAAACCTTTAGGCTGAATGTAAAATATGTGAGGAGGCAGCTTTAGGCTAAACTTAACACCCTAAAGAAATGCTGAATAATGAGAAAAAGGGAGAAATATTAGAGAGTCGAGGTGAATAAAGAAAGTCCCAGTATGATGAGTGTCTGGTGCCAGGAAGAGTTGGTCTGGAATGACTTTGTAAAGAATTTGGTCCTTCAGCAACATTTTAAAGGGAAGCCAAGGCAAGATTTGTTCACAGTGGATGGAAATTTTACCAGGTGGGAGAAGACTACATCTAATGAGGTACAGCCCAAGGAGAAAGAAACCCCCTCAAAGGCAGTAAAGATCACCAGTGTTTATTATTTGTGGGCAGTGTTGTCTTCGTGACTTTTTGTAGTAGGTCTTAATTTTAGCTTCATAGCCTGTTTGATCTTCTCCTCGTATTCTGGGTTGATGTTCCATAATGACTCCCACTGCCAGTAGTAGAACCTGAAAACAAGGATCTTTCATATGCACACAGCTCTCTCATGCCCTCATTCTACCACCAGGAAAAACATCCAGAAAGGTAATAAATTTGGGGAGAACAGCAGTGGTGTGACTACTCATATTTCTGAAAATGAATGCTGTTGTAGGAAAGTTAGGAAAGTGGTGGAGATATTGGACACAGCCCTGTCAGATTTGTACCCTGTAGCTTCATCCTCTTTTGAAAAGTCTTACAACAAACCCACCTGGATTTCGCGTTGCAGTGCTGTCGAGTACAGCTGAGTCATGGCAAGAGAAGAGGACAATTAGATAAGGGGTGCCTGACTATTAAAGGATCTGAAAAGCACTAACCAAGGTATTATGCAACACACAAGTGGAAACCGTTTCAGAGTGCCGAGGAAGTTATTAACAGGAGCAAAACAGTATCTGAGGAGAGTGATTTTAGCTACAGTGCTCAAGGTAGATTGCAAGCAGCAGAAGTAGGGGATGAGATCATAAAGGACATGAATAAATGCATATAGACAATAAAGAACTGCACCCTTGAAATTTTTAAAGGAAAACCCATCTTGTATACAACAACCAGCTATGTACAAGAGAGTTAACACTGTTAACGATGTGAATACAATTAGCTAAGAACATAACTGGCACCATAAAGGCTGATGGAGACATTATGGGAAGAAAGATCGTGAATCTGATGTGTGGACATTCAAGGTGGAAGATAAAAAAGATAACGTGAGTTTCATGTAAGAACAGTACTTTTTGAAGCTTTGAGCACTTAGCAGCTTCCCGAGGATATGAATAAATCAAAATCGGAGATTGACACTGTCATTTATAACAGCAATTATTAGAAAAGTGAGTAGAGGGGGCTGGAATAGAGAAATCTCTAAAGAGGAGGCAGAGATGGTGACCTGTGTGCGGAAAGAAGCAGATAATTATTTTTGTGCTGCTATTAAGACAAAATGCTAGACAACGTTCAATTGTTGTTATAAATGTAATTTCTCTATTTATATAATTTCATCATCTAAAATCAAATTAATTCTTTTTATTTAAGGTGTAATAAGAGTAGTCATCACATTATCTAGATAGCCACACACTATCAAAACTTTAACTCTTCATGCTGACTCTTTGACTACATTTATGTAAAAGAATGAAATTCACATCTCTGACTTTCTTTGCCTTAGAAAAGGCATTTTCCAGTTTTGATTAGTTGTGTGCAAAATGAAGCAAAAGAATGAGCACATGGCTGACATGAAGATACTTGTCTTACCAGTTAAGCAGTGTAGAAAACTTTGCAATGGCTAATTTCAGGCCCCAAATGCTGTGGTCTGGGGCTGTACCTCTGGGAGGACATTACTAGGCATTTTAACTGCATGGAGTCGGTAGGGCAAAGAGCAGTGAGTGAGTTAAGAGTCTTGCGAAGCACACTTGGATGCAGCTTGAGAACAAGAGCAGGGGGAGCTGAGGGTCTGTTTTGTGTTACGTTCTGTGGTACCATCTGTGTCTTTACGTTCCTTGGTCCCTGCTGGAATTTCTCTCATGTTTACTCTTTTTGATGTCCCTCTCTGGTTTGTAATAGAGAATCTATACAGTCTCCAAAGCTGGTCTGGAGCACAGTCCAGCTGCAAATCTTTGGTGATGGCAAGTGACTGCTTGAGAGGACTCCTTGCCCATCCAAGTCTGATCCATCCTGCTCCTGCAGAGGAACAGCCAGGTGTTGGGTGCGTTTGATGAAGTACAAGAGTCTCTGTTGGGCAGTCTGATTTTTCTGTTAAGAGAATACTAGTTATGTGAATATTTTGCTCTAGTCTACCAGCAGTTTTTTTTACTGTTCATCAAACATGAAAATATGTAAAGAAAAAAATACCTTTACTAAATGATGAACAAATGAGTCAAAATATAAAATTGTTTATGTGTTTATGTCCTGAACTCTTCAGGTATCAATTTCTCCTGCAAAATCATAGCTTGCATTGGATCATGCCTTATGCTTTCTGTCTATATGTGGACTTTGAGTTAGCCAGAGATGTAAAAGTTTTAAGTTTTCAAGCCATGGAGGTTAAGAAGGGATTTCTTGGATATATTAATTAGCTTGATTTAATAATTCTGCGGTGTATCCATATATCAAAGCATCACGTTATATACTATAAATATATACAACTTTTATTTGTCAATTATAACTTAAGTTGTAAACGGGGGAAGAGAAGGGATTTCTTGGTAGGAAAAAATGAAATTTTTAGGCAAGTTGATATATTTGCAGGCCCTCCATCAAGCAGCTATGAAGACCTTTAAGAACTTAAAATAGGCTTTGCATAACTGGATTTTCTCATGACATTTTGAAGAATTTTTTCCTTTGGGTTTTCTGTTCCTCCTTTCCCCATTCATTGCATCTCTATGATTAGTATGAAATTCTGATCACTTAAATTCTAAATAACTTTTAGAAGGCTGAATAAATACTGAACGAGTGAACTTTAAAGCCAGATAGAGTTACTATAAAATATTTTTTTCCAGTAATTAAGCATAAATCCAAAGCAAGTTAGGATCATTTTTAGTGAGAACTAACTTTGGGTTTGTACCCAGAATAAAATGTTTGCTTATACTACACTGGGAAAGAAAGTGATAATTATGAATAGGTCATTTTTAGATGTCAGTGACTTACTTTATGCTTGTTAGTATATACTATATAGCTAATAAAAATAACTCTGTTTTCTATACCTTGCACGGGACCCAGCATGGATGCCAAGACATTGTAGGCACTCCAAATACTTGGTTTTGATTTATCTGCTTTGAGTTAATATTCTTCCTTGGATATTTGGAATAGGCAGTATTAGGCTAAGATTTAATCAGGTTTCTGACAGCTCATATATTAGCCCAATACTCCGTGTGTGTGTGTGTGTGTGTGTCCTTACTGAGATTGCCGCATACCAGTTGTTCCATTTAGTGGAAATGGTGATTATTCGTTACTGAAAGTCGTTTGTGGTTAGTGACAATTATTTCACAGGACTCGGGTAAAACACACACGCAACGCCTGAGTGGTTTGAGATAAAACCAATGAGTTGCAGTTTTGGAGGTTTTGTTGACTCATGACCTGGGGACTCCTTGAACAGGTTTCAAATCAAGACCTAGGAGCCAGAACCCAAAAGGCCCATCTGCAGTCTAACTGCAAGAGAATATCCTGCTTTTCCTCAGAATACTAGTCCTGCCCTATGTTTAGGGCCAAGAATGCCAGAAAGACTCAGGGACCTTATTAAACTGAGTTAAGGGGGGACAATTTCATTCAAGTGTCGTCTGTGAGATCTGTTAAGCCTTAGATTTCTTACCCAGAAAATGGGATGATTTGGTACTCAGCTAACAGGAGTTCAGGAGAATTAAATGAGATCAAGTATATGTTAGCGCCCTTGACACAGTGAGTAGCACTTAATAGGTGCTAAATAAACTGTTAACAGCCAATAGTTGTTAAATATTTTCATGCCAAGTATTGTGAAAAGACAGTCTTTGTCCTCAGGGTGTTCTGGGCCAAGAAATTGAAAAAGCCAGCATATAATATATGATGTGATGAGAGCTGTGATGTAGCAAAGAACTATATATACACACATATAGAACTATATACACACACTCATACATATAGTCACATGGGTGACTATATCATTGATGTATACATGAGCCCAGCAGAGGGTCCCTAATCACTTGGAGGAACCAAGAGACTTTCTAGAGACTTGAGTCTTCAGCAGGGCCTGGAGGAAACCAGTAGGAGTTTCTAGAAATAGGGGAAGAAAAGCTTTCCAAGCAGAGGGACCTGCATTGGCAAAAGCATGGAGAATTAGGAGCTCTCATCTGTTTCTTCCCTGCTAAAGTGCTATTGTCATTCAAACTTGTGTAGGTCCAGGGCACAGAGAAGCAGCACGTGTGGTTAGTGGTTAAGCACACACTCTGTGCCACCAGATATTCGTTTAGACCCTGGCCCTACCAATGCTGTGAGTTGGGCAGATGGCTTAACCTTTCCACGTCTCAGGCTCCCTCATCAGCAAAATGGGAAAAGAACAGCAATAGCTACTCAGAGGACCAGTGTGAAAATTTAAAGAGTTAATAAATTTGAAGTAGAAAGTGGACACTAAATATTTCATGTTAGAGTAAATGTTGTGATCATTTGAACCAGCATTTTCCACATACCTGCTCTATGTAAAGCATGTACAGTAGGTGCCTTGGGAGAAACCAAAATGAAAAAGATATGGACTGTATCTTCCAGGAAATTTATAACCAAGAAACAGATGAATATGTAAACAACTAGCAATGCAGCTTGAAATTGAGTAATAGCTACATGGAGGTTCAGACAATGTGTGGGAGCATCACCAAAAAAGAAATTTGTTCTGAGGAAGAGGAAGAATTCTTGTGAGAAGAGAGATTGGTGTAGAATTTGTGCCTAGTGCTCATTTTGACTTGCTTTGTCTTGGTCGTACGTGAATCAGGACAGGGACGTCTGGGCCTGCTGTTGGCCTTGTTTCCTCACCGTGGCCGACTTTGTCTTGGCTTCTCTCTAGTCTACCTGGACAGTGTTCAAATCTTTCACTTAGAGTCAAGCTAGAAAGGTGAATACGGTAGGTTTATCAGTTTTATCACTCAGCTGCTTGAAGGAGGTGCAGAAGGAGCAGGAGCTGAGAGGGCAGGCAGCACCTGGGGAACTTTATCTTCAATGAGAAGAAATTAGGCTACAGAGGAGTCCCCAGGCCCTGGCTGTGGAGCACATTCGCATAATTCCCCTTGTGGCCATTTGTGCTCCTGCCTCCCACGTTCAGATGCAGAATTTCTCCCACAACCAGCCCCCTAGGACAGACCAGAGTGCGGCCTGCATTGTGTTTTGGAAGTCGGGGCTGAGATGAAGGCAGCCCCTGCAGTTAAGGGGGACCCTGGTCTGTGCCCTACAGAAGAGACACCCCATGCCCAACCTAGGAGCTGCTGGCTCTTGAATGCGAGGTTGGTGTCAGTTGGCCCCCTGTGTCTTTGTCTTCCAACAATTGGGTCTAGACTACCCTATTTTTGCCAGAACTATCTCATGGGCAGTGGTCTAAGCCTGGCACAGTCTCATAGTTTCAGCTCTGATAAAGTGCCCTCCCCTGTTTATGGTCAGTCTGGTCCTGGAAGGAGAGGCGGTAAGTCAACTCTAATTCAATTATGGTTGCCAGAAATCAAAGAAGTGAATGTGAGTTCCATCACCAAGTGTTACAGAAGGCAGAAAAGGCAAAGCATGCCTGTAAAATCTTTAACGTGACAGCCTGGTTTTTGCTGAGAGAAATTTAGGGAATTATTTTGAAATATTTCTGCAAGATGGGGTAGTGGTTTGTTCAGCTGTGCAACTTGAGATCTTGGTTCTGTCACTTTAAGTGGCCTTGAGCAACTGGTTTCACCTCTCCAAGCCTTAGTTTCCCCATCTGTAAAATGGGCATGATATTTAGTGCCCCCCCCCCCCCTCCTCACAGGGTTAAAATGAGTGTTGATGAGTTGGTGTGTGTTAAGTGTTTGGAACGGTGCCCAACGCTAGTAAACTCTATGCAGGTGTGAGCCCTTACTCGTATGGGTCTCATCAAGAGATTTTTGGTGAATTTGTTTTCCTGCTGCCACACTGGGCCTATCCGAAGATACAGTAGTGTCTTTGAGGCATTATCCAAGGCTTTTGTGAAGTACAGGTCATAATATATATTTTTTCAGTTACTGGATTAGCAGTAGAAGTTAATTGGCAATCAGGTCTCTAAGAAAGATAACTGTACAGATTCCTACCCAAATTCTGGAAAAGGGTAAATGATTTTCTCCTAATACTTTGCATACAAATATGAAGAAAACTCCCAGCCTGCAGTTTGTATGACCACACCTCTGTTTGACATTCCCAAAGGCTGCTCCAGGGTGTGTGCAAACTGTGGCTATAAAGACAGATTTCTTTGATGAAGGATTCCTCTTTAAAACTCGGACCAGCCTGATTTCACCCCTGCTTGCCATCTGCTATGAAGTTTAAACAGCTATGAGCTGAACACCTGTGTCTTTGTCTTGCTTTTTGCCTTGCTAAACAGGACTTGATTGGACTTCCCTTTTCAACACAATTGCCCACCTACACATCTACATTTCTGTGTTGCTGCCTCATATGGCTTTGATCAAACTATTCAGAAGAAATAGAATTTAAAGTACGAGAAAGTAACATTAAAGTTCAGTAGGAAATTCTCCTTACACTACTTTTCTGGGTTTGTTTGTTTTTGTTTTTGTTTTGTTTTGTTGTTTTTTGTTTTTTAACAGCAATGTGAAATGTCTGTGTTAAGATTATTAAGACATCTTCATTTTACCCGTTTGTAAGTGTGTCTGTTTAGGCTTTAAGGAAATAACTGAAGCCATTCTTTTCCCCCATATGCAGTTAGGTAAACTGCAATCTGCAAAATGTCATCAGAAGAATTAGGTAAAACACAGAGAGCTAGAAGTCAGTGCCCACAGCCCCCTCCGCCATGGGTATTAGTGGCAGTTCATGGAAGACCTAGACCAAGCCCCTTGCTTATTGGCCATTTGATGTTGCTTCCTCAAGTAAACACTGCTGGGTATTCAGGGGGTTCCAAGTGAGCATGGAATAGTGCCAGCTCTCAAGTGGCGTACTAGTTAGTAGTGGAACATTCCACATCACTGTGATACAAGGTGGAGAGTAAGTGCCATGAGGAAATCAGTTGTGTTTTTCAGAACCTTTTTTTTTCTGTTTAATTTATTATTAGTATTATTATTATTATACCTTAAGTTCTAGGGTACATGTGCACAACATGCAGGTTTGTTACATATGTATACATGTGCCATGTTAGTGTGCTGCACCCATTAACTTGTCATTTACATTAGGTATATCTCCTAATGCTATCCTTCCCCTGTCCCCCCACCCAATGACAGGCCCAAGTGTGTGATGTTTCCCACCCTGTGTCCAAGTGTTCTCATTGTTCAATTCCCACCTATGAGTGAGAACATGCAGTGTTTGGTTTTCTGTCCTTGCAATAGTTGGCTGAGAATGATGGTTTCCAGCATCATCATCCATGTCCCTACAAAGGACATGAACTCATCCTTTTTTATGGCTGCATAGTATTCCATGGTGTATATGTGCCACATTTTCTTAATCCAGTCTATCATTGATGGACATTTGGGTTGGTTCCAAATCTTTGCTATTGTGAATAGTGCCACAATAAACATATGTGTGCATGTGTCTTTATGGCAGCATGATTTATAATCCTTTGGGTATATACCCAGTAATGGGATGACTGGGTCAAATGGTATTTCTAGTTCTAGATCCTTGAGGAATCGCCACACTGTCTTCCACAATAGTTGAACTAGTTTACAGTCCCACCAACAGTGTAAAAGTGTTCCTATTTCTCCACGTCCTCTCCAGCCCCTGTTGTTTCCTGACTTTTTAATGATTGCCATTCTAACTGGTGTGAGATGGTATCTCATTGTGGTTTTGATTTGCATTTCTCTGAAGGCCAGTGATGATGAGCTTTTTTCATGTGTCTGTTGGCTGTATGAATGTCTTCCTTTGAGGAGTGTCTGTTCATATCCTTTGCTCACTTTTTGATGGGGTTGTTTGATTTTTTTCTTGTAAATGTGTTCTTTGTAGATTCTGGATATTAGCCCTTTGTCAGATGAGTAGACTACAAAAATTTTCTCCCATTCTGTAGGTTGCCTGTTCACTCTGATGGTAGTTCCTTTTGCTATGCAGAAGCTCTTTAGTTTAATTAGATCTCATTTGTCAATTTTGACTTTTGTTGCCACTGCTTTTGGTGTTTTAGTGATGAAGTCCTTGTCCATGCCTATGTCCTGAATCGTATTGCCTAGGTTTTCTTCTAGGGTTTTTATGGTTTTAGGTCTAACATTAAAGTCTTTAATCCATCTTGAATTATTTTGTGTATAAGGTGTAAGGAAGGGATCCAGTTTCAGCTTTCTACATATGGCAAGCCAGTTTTCCCAGCACCATTTATTAAATAGGGAATCCTTTCCCCATTTCTTGTTTTTGTCATGTTTGTCAAAGATCAGATGGTTGTAGATGTGTGGTATTACTTCTAAGGGCTCTGTTCTGTTCCATTGATCTATATCTGTGTTTTGGTACCAGTACTATGCTGTTTTGGTTACTGTAGCCTTGTAGTATATTTTGGTTACTGTAGCCTTGTAGATGTGTGGTATTATTTCTGAGGGCTCTGTTCTGTTCCATTGGTCTATATCTCTGTTTTGGTACCAGTACCATGCTGTTTTGGTTACTGTAGTCTTGTAGTATAGTTTGAAGTCAAGTAGCGTGATACCTCCAGCTTTGTTCTTTTGGTTTAGGATTGTCTTGGCAATGTGGGGTCTTTTGTGGTTCCATATGAACTTTAAAGTAGTTTTTTCCAATTCTGTGAAGAAAGTCATTGGTAGCCTGATGGGGATGGCATTGAATCTATAAATTACCTTGGGCAGTATGGCCATTTTCATGATATTGATTCTTCCTATCCCTGAGCATGGAATGTTCTTCCATTTGTTTGTGTCCTCTTTTATTTCATTAAGCAGTGGTTTGTAGTTCTCCTTGAAGAGGTCCTTCACATCCCTTGTAAGTTAGATTCCTAGGTATTGTATTCTCGTTGTAGCAATTGTGAATGGGAGTTCACTCATGATTTGGCTCTCTGTTTGTCTGTTATTGGAATGCTTGTGATTTTTGCCATTGATTTTGTATCCTGAGACTTTGCTGAAGTTGCTTATCAGCTTAAGGAGATTTTGGGCTGAGATGATGGGGTTTTCTAAATATACAATCATGTCATCTGCAAACAGGGACAATTTGACCTCCTCTTTTCCTAATTTAATACCCTTTATTTCTTTCTCCTGCGTGATTGCCCTAGCCAGAACTTCCAACACTGTGTTGAATAGGAGCGGTGAGAGAGGGCATCCCTGTCTTGTGCCAGCTTTCAGAGGGAATGCTTCCAGTTTTTGCCCATTCACTATGATATTGGCTGTGAATTTTAGACCTGTATTCCTGATGAACATTGATGCAAAAATCCTCAATAAAATACTGGCAAACCAAATCCCGCAGCACATCAAAAAGCTTATCCACCACGGTCAAGTTGGCTTCATCCCTGGGATGCAAGGCTGGTTCAACATACGCAAATCAATAAATGTAATCCATCACATAAACAGAACCAAAGACAAAAGCCACATGATTATCTCAATAGATATAGAAAAGGCCTTCAACAAAATTCAGCAGCCCTTCATGCTAAAAACTCTCAGTAAACTAGGTATTGATGGGACGTGTCTCAAAATAATAAGAGCTATTTCAGAACCTTTTAAGTGCTAAGTAATGTTCATAAGGGCAAAGGGCTTATCCATGTGGCAGCATCAGAAAAGGTCATGGGGAAAGGGGAGTTAGAAATGGATCTTGAACCATGACAAGGAT
Source organism: Piliocolobus tephrosceles (assembly GCF_002776525.5). Taxonomy (NCBI): domain Eukaryota; kingdom Metazoa; phylum Chordata; class Mammalia; order Primates; family Cercopithecidae; genus Piliocolobus; species Piliocolobus tephrosceles. The sequence goes on along the minus strand of NC_045440.1, from coordinate 75,294,987 downwards.
TTGGGCAGGTAGAAATGGGGAGAGAGTGTTCTAAACAGAGCAAAGAGGATGAGAAAAGGGCACCAGTGCAGGTACTGGGGGTGCCAGCAGCACTGTGGGAACACCAGTTCTTAGTGTGCTACTGCAGGGTTATGTTTATTGCATATCTTTTATTTAAATACCTTTGGGATTATCTCCTCCTTGTTTTTCAATCAAAGCATGAATTACCATTATTAATATGTTAGCCTGTCCTCGCTAAGATGGTGTTACCTTTCTCTGAAGAAGGCTGTGCTGTAGCTAGTGGTGTCAGTGGAATGGACACAGGCATTGCCAGACTGCAGTGGTGTTAGGCCATAGTAGCCATTTCCTATTAATCGTGTAAAGAAATGAAAATCAAATCTGACTGGACTGTTGCTCCATTTTCTCAAAACAGGAGTTTCTATAGAAAACATCCTTTCCCATTACTGAAGGTTGCTTGGTTTATAGGGTCCTGTGGTTTTAGTATAGATGTGTGTCCTTGGACTAGTTTCTATCTTTCAGAGTTTATGCTGCAGCTTCCCCACTCCCTTCACAGATGGGTGGGCCCACATTGACCCAGCACTAAACTCTTAGGTAAAGTCTTCACTCCATGCACAAAAGAAGGGCATAGTTTGAGTGTCATTTTTAAGGCCAAGTCAGCTGTCTACATACTTAAAATATCTACAAGCTTTTACCTGAAATGTGCAAACAAAAGGTTATTCAAATAACCTAAGACTGTTACAGTTACATAAGTCCGTGGTTTCATACCCTCTGTTTATTTACTCTTAGGTTGGTGCAAAAGTAATTGCTGTTTTTGCACCAACCTAATTAATTGCAAAAACTGCAATTACTTTTGCACCAACCTGGATATTTACCAAAGATGACATACATTCTCTTGAGAAATTGTCCATGGGCTTAACTCTGCGTTTCACTTTCCTAGTAAAGCATTTCCTTGACTATTCCTGTGCTCCTTCACTATCCTTTCCTTCTCCCTCTTGCTTTTTCTTGCCTTCTACCTACATTTGCCATTCCTGCCCACCCCCATTTTCTTACTCTTCCCACTTCCCCACTTATAGACTACAATCCTCTGTCCTTCTGGATGTCTGGCTCTACTTTCCCCATTTTCACCCCAAAGTCGTTCATCGATCTAGTTCATTTACTGGATCCTGATTGAGAGCTTACTCCATGCTCATGACGTGCATGTTGTTGAAGAAATGGGTTTTCAGGGGCAGCCCTTGGGTGAGACAAATAAGTACACAGCCAATTGCAAGGCATAAGTGCCGGTGCAGCTGAAATTCTGCTGCAGAGGGCGGCGGAGGCTTAGCAACCCACGGAGGATGGGAAGATGAAACCTGTCCTCCCCAAAGCCCCTCCTGGGGCTGCTTTTCCACCCGCCTCCATCTGCCCTCTTCTCCACGGCATTCAATACAGACCTCTGTTTTGGTGTAATACTTATTAGACAGTATTGTACTGAGTCCAGCCAGTTCTCTTTAATAATTGTGTACCTTGCAGATAGAACACATCCAATAAACTGTGACTTCCCTAGAGTTATTTTTCTCTGCAGTAAAGTGAGACTGGTGAGTTAGAATTATTGTCAGGGGTTTTCTAGCTGAAAAAAAAATATTGTCACCTAAAACAAGTACATATTTGTGTTGAAAATTACATAGATGTTTTCTCTTTAGTTTGTGATTATAGGGACATAGTTTAAAAGTGAATTTCTTCAGTAAGATTAATTTCCAAGAAAAAAGTTATTTGGTTTCTTTTTTGCTGGTTTTGAATGCAACTGTTTGTCACCAGTGCCAAAACAGTGGATGTGAATGAAATGTATAGTCAGAGGGAAATTTCACGTCACTGGGTGGAATTTCACCCTTCTTTAAAAGTCTCCGCTTTCTGCCTTAAAAAAAAAAAAGAAAGAAACTAGACTAATTGTTAAATCGTATGTGTAAACTAATGCAATTTAGTGACCTTCTCAGAAATCATTTTGAAGTGATTTCAAGAATTCTAGGAAAAAGATCTAGGCTGTTTCTAAATTTAGTAGCCTGTGATTTTTAAAGATTTCAACCCTAGGTACTTTGGACTCATGATAATCAGTAGATAACCTTTTTCCTTAACATTACAAGAAAAAAATGTAATTTTTAACTCACAGTAATTATTATTATTTTTTTTTTTTTGAGACAGAGTCTCGCTCTGTTGTCCAGTCGAGTGCAATGGCGCAATCTCAGCTCAGTGCAACCTCTGCCTCCCAGGTTCAGGTGATTCTCATGCCTCAGCCTCCCAAGTAGCTGTGATTATAGGCACGCACCACCACAGCTAACTTTTGTATTTGTAGGAGAGATGGGGTTTCACCATGTTGGCCAGGCTGGTCTCAAACTCCTGAACTCAGGTGATCCGCCTGCCTCAGCCTCCCAAAGTGCTAGGATTACAGGTGTGAGCAACCACACCCGGCCAATTCACAGTAGTTCTTATTAAACCATTTCTTATGCATGCAAGAGCTCCAAAAGCGTTACTGGGTTTTCTCCACCACAAGTGCCTGTTTCAGCACTTGCGAGTTATAAATTCAAAGTAGCTCCCTGTTAGCCCAGGGTTCTATCTCCTACATAGACTCTTGTCATTACAGGTGGTGTGTGAGTCTTCAAAAGCCTGCCTTGATTATTTTTTCCATTTTATTTTCCATTTTCCTGGGAAATGATTGTGTTTTATAAGCTTAATTCAGTTTGGCAAATATTTATCACTTACTGTTTGAGCAAGCCCTGGAAGGCTCTTTAGGAAGATCAGACATACACACCATTTAACTACCCATCAATGCAAGAAAAACTGTAACAAGTAAAAATTTTAAAACCAGATTATTTTATTTCTGCTTTCATGAATTTCCAGAGTAATGGACAAGATAAGAGAAATAAGTAAGCATGTATCTGGTCAATTACTTATATGTTTGATAGAGTTACAGACATAATTATAACATCAGATAGGTTAGGGACATACAAGTTTCATTTAAGAAATGAACTGTAGGGGAAGGTAGTGGGGAAGAGGGATCAGGAGAGGCTGGCCAATCGGTACAAAGTTACAGTTAGGAAGTGTAAGTCCTGGTGTTTTGTTGCACAGTGGGGTGCCTCTGGCAAACAACATTGTAGTGTAGACTTTTAAGATAGCTAGAAGAGAAGATTTTGAAAGTTATCACCACTAAGAAATGATAAATGTTTAAAGTAATAAATACAGTAATGACCATGATTTGATCATTATGCAATGTATACACTCATTGAAACGTCACACTGTACCCCATAAATGTGTACAATCATTATGTCAATTGTAAATATTAAAAATTAATTTTAAGAAGAAAAGCAGAAAAAAAACTGTTGACAGTGTTTTAAAGGAAAGGACAGCTACATTGGAAAGACTTGGTAATGTGTAAGGTGACAGTCAAGAGAAATGGGAGTTTATGGTGACTGGCAGGATGTGGATCAAGGTAACCACCAGCAATGGGTGTGAAGCATTGCATATGAAAGTCTTGTTAACAGGATGTATTTTAAATAGACGAGGTTCTTGCCCTGTATTTACAAGTGATGATTTTAAAACATTTAACTCCATATTTTTTGAATAAATGATATATGTTCATGGTTCAAAATTTTAAAGTACAAAATGGTATAGATTGAGTGATAAATCTCCTCCTCACTCCAGCTGACTATGTCCTTTCCCTGAAGGCAGTGAAGTATCTTCATAAAACTTTTTCTGATGTTTACATATATGGAAATATGTTTTATCCTCTTTGATGCAGATGGTTACATGCTCCAAGTCCATAATTGCTATCCGAAACTTTTTGGGTCCAGATATGTTTTAGAATTCAGAACTGGATTTTAGAAAAGCAACATGTTGCATATAATACAGATTACATAATATCCCCAGGGGGTCTGAGCAGCACCAAGTAATCAGACACATTTATTCTCCAGGGTAACTGAATAGTCACACTAAGTAGGATAAGGAAGAATCATAAATAGCCTCATGTCAGTTGCATTCAGGTGTTACTGTCAAGTTTTGACACTAAATTTATAAAAAGGAAATTTTGGTTTTTAAAGCCTTCAAGATCTTGGAGTTGCAGATAAAGGATTCTAGCTCAGAAAACACTGCATCCTAGTTTGTTTGTTTTTTTTTAATTTAACAATATACTATATATTGGAATTCATTCCATAAAGAGCTTCTTCATTCTAGAAGTAGTACTGGCATACATGCTAGACTTGTAGGAAATATTTTAAATACATATAGTATTTATATGTAGTATTTATATGGAAAAATTCATATAGTATTATAGTATTTATATGGAAAAATTCATTTGTGTGTGTGTGTGTGTGTATGTGCAGTTAATAGCAGAATCAGGTCTAGATCAAGTCACTAACTTTGAGTGTAAGGCTCTTTACAACATCATAATGCCTGCTGGTTTAAAAAAAAAAAAAATCTCCAGTTAGAGATAGTAACCATAGGCTGGGCGCAGGGGCCCACACCTGCACTTTGGGAGGCTGAGGTGGGTGGATTACAAGGTCAGTAGTTCGAGACCAGCCTGACCAACATTGTGAAACCCCATCTCTACTAAAAATACACAAATCGGCCGGGTGTGGTGGCGCCTGCCTGTAATCCCAGCTACTCAGGAGGCTGAGGCAGGAGAATCACTTGAACCCATGAGGCAGAGGTTGCAGTGAGCTGAGATTGCGCCACTGCACTACAGCCTGGGCAACAGAGTGAGACTTTGTCTTAAAAAAAAAAGAAAGAAAGAAAGAAATAGTAACCATACCGGCATACTGGTCTATGAAAAAAAAAATGTAGTTTAACCAAGCTAATAGAGTAATAATATTCAATATTATAGCTTGTTTAGTGTTGGGGGGAAAAAGCCTTAAGAACTGGAACTCAATTTGTATTATTCCTTATGAGAATTCTTTTGCCAGGTAAACATATTCAAATTTATTTATAATATCATTATCTTTATTCTTTGTAGGAAAGTTGCTAGTAGGAAAGGTTGTTTCAATAATGGAGACGGTTTTTTTAATTGGTGTGTCAGCAGATGACTGAAAGGAGAAAGCCTTGTAATAGCATGCACAGTTGTCACCGTGCACCGGTGTTTCAACAGAGAAGTCTGACTAAATAAGGCAATGCCCAAGTGAGCCTTATCAGCGTTTGACCGGAATACAGGCTAGCTAGCTGATATACACCACCCAGCCACTCTCTCCGCAATCCCTTAACTTCTCAGCAGATGTGCGTTCATCACGTCAAAAGTTACTACCTACAGTGCTGGAAGATGTTGCACCTGCATTTTATTTTATAAAAAGTTGAATAAGAATGAAACATAAGTCTCTAGAGAGGATAAAGGAGAGAGTTCAGTTTACTGTTCCAAAAATGTGTTATGCATGTAAGCATACTTATTTTTAGTGATGTGTCAATAGGGAGTTTGTTTAGGAGTTCATTCACCAGCCCTGGCTCCTGAGGGCTTTTTCCCCAACCACCACAGCCCTTCCCAGCTGGCCTGAGGTTAAGAGACAGGAGGACTCCGGGGTCCAAAGGAAGGAAATTTGCAATCACTGCCACCCCTTGAATCCCCTGGGTGGAGGGAAGGAATGTAAGGAAAAGAAGAACGACTCAGACTTTAAATCCTATCCAAACGCTAGCTTGCCACTGTTCTTTTCATTTCCTCCATCTCTTTGCTCTGTGGTGTTTATATTCTGCCAGTCTATATACTTACAAAAAGAAAAAGGAGCATTTTTATGGGACTAAATCCAAGAGTTCAATTCTAATGCCAACAAGTACCACTTTCAGTGTATGTTAGTATTCAAGCTGCAATCTGGGCTTCTAATCAGGGCTTGGGGAGGGGGAGCTATGTGTGCATTCCACACGCTGTTAAAGAAGTTTCTGAAACTGATGATTGTATATTATACCACTATAAAATAAAAATAGAACTAAAAGATAAAAATGAGTGTGTGGAGCCAAAGCTCTGAGTTAGATTCATAACTTGTATTCATCCTCTGCCTACCTATATTTCTGCCCATCTTTCCTCCTTCCCACCTTCCTTTCCCTTTTCTTAACCTTTCAGTGTAGAGAGTTGACATCATCACAGCCCTCCATTTCTGGCTTTCTATATGCAACCATCAGTGCAAAGCCCCTCTCTTGCGCTCCCTGTTTCCCATTCCCCTGTATAAGCACTCAGTAATATGTTTATTATATGTCATTTATTATGTAGACATTGAAAAATGTAGTGTTTTCTTTATTTTTTAGTTTATGTAACAGATACTATGCCACACAGGCCATTTTCTTTTATTTATAATTTAAACATATATATTTAAGATATTAACAACATTTTATATTTTACATGCATTTTAAGTTGTATTTGTATGTACTTTTCGCCACTCAACACCGTTTTAAGATTTATCCATGCAGCCATATGTACACCTGGTTCGTTCTGACTGCTGCATAGTGAAGTCTACGTACACGTTTTACTTACCACTCCCCTAATAACCCCTAATGCCCCCCTGTCATAAGTATTGCTACAATAAACATTGTTTAACTGTCTTTTAAAAGTCAAGATGCCCTTCATTAAAATAACTCTAGTAAAATATTGTACCCATTTAAATTCATTTATTATGTTTAAATGACACATATAATTGTATGTATTTATAGAGAACAGTGTGATATTTTGATACATGTATACAATGTGTAATGATCTAATCAGGGTAATTAGGAAATTCATCACGTCAAACGTTTATCATTTCTTTGTGTTGGAAACATTCCCAGTCCTCTCTTGTAGCTATTTGAAAATACATAATGAATTGTTAACTGTAGTCACCCTGTAGTGCTATAGAACACTAGAACGGATTTCTCCTACCTAACTGTAATTTTGCCTCAGTTAACCTCCTCTGGCTATCCTCGTCTCCCTCCTCACCTTCCTCACCTCTGTTAACCACTATTCTACTCTACGTCTATGAGATTAACTTTTTTAGCTTCCATAAAAGAATGAGACCATGTGGTATTTACCTTTCTGTGCCTGGCTTATTTTCAAATATGTACATTCTAAAACTCTTAATTTAAAATGTTTTCCTGCAGTTTAAAAGACTGTTGGTATCCACCTCAGCATGCATGCATATTCGTGACATCTCTGTCCCAATGGCACAGAAAAAAACTTAAACTTTCCAATGGGCTATAGAATACAGTCTGTGGTTGGGCAGATTGCCCCGAGTATTCTGTTTTAGAATAAAATATTCACACATCTTTTAAATAATAGCTTTGGGTCTTTGATAGAGAAAACTTGGTGGAAGATCTAGACTGGTAGGCATGCAAGGGGGATTGATTTTATCCACACTCAGTGAATAACTCAGTGATTTAAGATAGTGGAGTGTGGGAAGAACACATGCTTTGGGGTAAGGCAAAGTCTTGACTCCACCTTGGGCAAGTAAATTAGCTTCCCTGAGCCTTGGTGTCGTCATCAGTAACCTTAGGATACTGATAGGGAAATCAAAAGGATTAGGTAGGTTCATGTATGAGCTGGATCTTGTGTAATGCCTGATGCATGGTGATCCTTTCAACACAGGGAACTATGGAACATTTGGAAAGTCTCCTAACCTCAGGTTGAATTAGACAGCTTCTTAAGCATGTTTCCAAGAGCCAGTTTGGGCATTTCTGTGTAGCCTTCCCCATCTTCCAGTCTGTTATAATGCCAAAGGTGGCTGCCATTCAGCTCTCCTGGGAAGGAAGATGCTGGCAGTGGGTGGTACCAGTGGTTATAAGAAAAGGGCAGGGTGTGGGAGGGGGAAATCCAAGAAGATTTATCGCATGACCTAAGACCACAGAAGTATGAATGTGAGGGGATAGTTGTGGAATGAGTCAGGTCAGGGTTGGGGTAGCTCCTACTAACCACACAGGACAGATGAGAACGAATCTGGAAGACATCACAGTGATCCTCAGTCTTGGAATTTGGATCTCCTGCAATCAGAACTCTTAGCATCTTTTACAGACTCCCATGAAAACTAAGTGTTCGTTTCAAACATTAGTTAGAAAGTTGTCCATAGTCACTTGTTTCTAAAGAAGTATGGGGCTATTTCAGTGTGTTGGGTACTAAGGCTAGGTCTGTCCAACTGTGAAATTATTGGGTAGACACATCTGTCCACTTAATATTTTCATCACTCTTAACCAAACTGGCTCACTGAGGGATCAGTAGGATTTTTGCTCCTACTATATTAAGTGAAGACTTACATGTCCAAGTAACCACTGGTAACATTCTGATCCAGGGAGGATAACAGTAAGCAGAGCTAGTTTAGCAATGCTAGTTAATTTCCAGCTGATTATTAGTTTTATCTGTAGCTCGCAGAATTGATAAAAATCATCTTTATCTGAAAGATCAATTTAGTGAAAGTTCATTTTAAGACTTTAAATAGAAAAGTTTAAGATGTTTAAGACTTAAACACAAGAACCAGTATAATAAGCAAATAAGCAGCACAAGTTGGCAGATATTTCCCTATAACATTTTAATTATTTCCAAGTGAAAGACAGAACCATGTGGAGGAAAGAAACATGAGCTGAATCATTGAACACAGTTGGGTTTAGTCCTGATTCTGCTGTCTATTGATGTGTACTTTGGACAAACCATTACCTACTGGAGCATATTTCCTTATACATAAAATAGAGGGAATGATAACCTTGCAGGACTGTTGTGAGAGTCCAGCATGATGATTTGGTTCATAAAGTGTTTAGCAAAATTCCCAAAATATAGATGCTCAGTAATTGCAGGGCAGGCAGTATTATATATGTGTATCATTTGAGTGTATATTTTCATGCATGTTACAGTCTTATATAAATATTAGATTTTTAATTTCCACATTTTTGAGAACTTAAGATGGATTTTTGATGTTAAATTTAACTCTAGAATGTCTTCTGGTTAGTTACCCTCTGGCGTGCTGAATCCACAGTAGACAATGTATTGCCATCCTTCCTTTCCTCCTCAGTTTCCCTGTTATCCACTTTTCTCTGTGCTATTCCTTCCCTTCCTGCCTCCCTTCTTCCTTCCCGCCTCCATTCATTTCATCACTAATAAGAAAGGTGAATGCGTCAGTAGAGTAATCAAAAATTAAAAAGCAATATTATGTGAACCATCTGTCTGCTTTGCTGAAAAGTAACCCAGTTCTGGGAAGTCAAATTTAAAATGGCCATTTCTGCACATAATGAGCTTTTATCCCATGAGGACGGCAAAGCCCCCAAGTTTTCACCTCCTCACGGCTGAGGAAGTGATACCTTTTGCCCAATCCATTAGGGATATTTGTACTTTGCACCCTGTATGGTTCTATTATGACGCCTCCTACCATACACTTATAAAAATAATCAACTATTAATCCTCGAGTGTTATGTTAATATACATAAACATCTTGCTAGACTTTACAATCTACAGTTGCAAATACATATAGCTTAATTTTTTACTTACTACAGATGATTTCATTGCTGTGCATAGGCCATTATTTAAGATTCTTTATCATTCAAATGATAGGAAAGTATAGTTAGAAGGTGTATTTGCCTCTTCTTTGTTGAATGTGATACCTCTGTGTTTTTTTTACCACAGCAAAAAAAAAATTTGTATTTAATACAAAGACTATCATCACTAAATAACAATAAAGAGGTCTAGTTTTCATTTATACAAATAAATGAATTTCTCTAAAAATAAAAATGCAGCTACCACAAGTATTGAATATTCAAGTTGAAGGGAACTTTAGAACTCTTTAGTTTTCCAGGGGTTTTCAAACTGTGTTCCTCAGAATTCTTAGGTTTTATTGAAGGGCTGTTGTTGGAGGCAGGGGAAAACCAAGGGGTGGAGATGGGTAGCTGTAAGCTAGAACATACACACTTTGATCTGCTTTTATAGCAAGGGGAGAGAATATGTTAGATTTTTGTATAAGAAATGAATTGGAATTGCCGTATTTCTCACCCCTTAATTTTAAATGAGGAAACGAATATATCACAGGTAGATAGAAGGCCCTAGGCCTAAGTAGCGAGGAGTCTGCAACAGAAGGAATCCAGTGTCTTAAGCCCCCATGCAGAGCTACTGCTCCACTTGTGTTCAGCCCCTGGGAACCTAAGATCCCAGCTGCTGCCAGTGTCAGGAACGCAGAGGGATTAAAGTCTGGCAGCCCTGGTTTTAGACTAACCTGGTTGTGTTGCTTCTGAGGAAGTAAAAACTGCTAGGAAGTCTTCGGTGTCATCTTCTGCTCCCCTTCCCAATTTACCTGTTGTTTATTTTCAAACCTTAAGCCTAGCGTTAGGTGAAAATTACTGTTGATGACAATTTAGCTCAGCTCCCAAAGAAACTGGATCCATATTGGAAACGTTGAACAAAGTTGAGCTAAGTCACCTCACACCGGGTCTTTGTTTCTCAAGGATTGGTAGAGCCTTGGGACCCTAGACAAGGAATGTCCTCTGGCCAGCCAGTTACTGAGTCAGAAATAGGGACTTGGTGTTTCTACAGCCATATACCAGTGTTTCCAGAGTGGGAAGAGTGGCCTTGTGGGTTGTGGCAGCTTCTAACTTAAAATGATGCTGTGTGTGCACGCGTGTGTGTGTGTGCCCGTGTGTTTGTGTTTATGTGTGTGTATGTCTGTTTTGCTTCATAATTTACAAAACTCTTAACACACATCCCTCATTATATTCCCACACAAACATCTTGGCAATACCACTTCCTCACATCCAAGACTTTTAAGTGGTCTGCCAGAGTCACGCAGCTTACAAATGGTAGAACAGGACCCAAATCCAAGTCTTTGACCAGCACCCCATTAACTCTCTGCTGTCCTGTTTCTCTGTCATCCCTGAAGAATGGAAAAGGATACAGTAGTTTGGCACAACATATTACTTTAAGCTTGGTTACTGTTTTCTGGTAGCATTTTACAAAGGTACATAAGTGTATTAGTGTGAGTCAGTCACCCCAGCCAACACTGTAACTCCCTTCTTAGCCTGTTGACTTAAAGGTAGGAGGAGCCCAAAGTGTGCAGGTGGCAATCTTAACTTCCAGTTTAATGGAATTGTGTCTTCCGGTGGCAGCATTCCTCCTTCTGGAACTAAAACCTCTAGGCCAGCAGAATGTAATGTCACGGGAACCGGAAGCAAAACTTTTGCTGGTGGATCACTAGGGGTAATGGTGAGTGGTGCCACTTACACTTCCACCCCTTGATTTCTGGACCCGTGAATCCTGGCTATGGGAGAAACAGTACCATATATTGGACTTACAGTTCCCCTAGCTGGGGAAGACTCACAATCATTGTGGAAGGCAAGGAAGAACAAGTCATGTTTTACATGGATGGCAGCAGACAGAGAGAGCTTGTGCAGGGGAACTCCTCTTTTTAAAACCATCAGATCTCATGAGACTTACTATCATGAAAAAAGTAGGAGAAAAACCCACCCCCATGATTCAATTACCTCCCACCGGGTCCCTCCCACAACACTTGGGAATTCAAGATGAGATTTGTGTGGGGACACAGCCAAGCTATATCAATAAATATCATATATATTGCCTCTTTTTGTTTAGAAACGGGAAATAGGATTTTATATTCATATTTTCTTGTATATACTTAAATTCTGGGAAAAATCCTTTTGCTTAACAACAACAAAAAACACAACACTGTTTAGTTATGGCTGGATTAGTATCAGGGTGAATGGGAGACTCTTCCTTTTTTTAAAAATATATCTTTGAGCCATGTGAATATATTACTTATTTAGAAACTTATTTTTAAGTTATTAATCAAATGGATAAATATTCTCTGCATGCCTTTGAATGCTCGTTCTTTGCCCAGCACCGTGTGTATTTTTTGTTAGGATTTATGTATATCATCTGTGAGCCTCATCTAGCCCTAAGAGGTGGGTTCTACCACTATTCATGTTTCACAGATAAGAAACTGAGGCACGATGAGGCTAAGTAACTTACCCTGGGTTACAGGCTAGTGAGTGGTGAGAGCTGGTTCACATCCAGGCAGTCTGATTCCAGAACCCATGCTCTTAACCGCCATAGGAATGGATTAGACAAACAGCAAGAAACTCAACTTTGGCTGTGTACAAGTATGATGTAAGAGATGCTTGGAGTTTGGCACTTTTGAAGTCTGTGAATCCTAAATAATGTGTCTACATCTATAGTCCAGGAAGACTAAAATTCCATTATGCTTATCTAATCCAAGGATTGCATTTATGCTGTGGTTGTAACAATAGGCTGTAGATTGAGGTAGCCGGCTTTTCAATGCCAAATATTACAGTTGCCAAGACACCTAAGGACATGCCGAGGGCAGTGGGTGGGAAGGGAACAGTGAGGGCCTCCAGATGGCGGAAGCACAGCGGCGACCAGGATGGAATGGCAAGTGTGGCCTCAGGGTGGCCTTGCAGGCAGAGGGCTTCATATGCCACCCCAAGATCACAAAGTGCTTGCTAGAGGGGGTTTGGCCTGCGTCACCTGCTGAAACCTCAGTGAACGAGAACAAACAACAGTGGCAACACCTCAGCATCTTACAAGGGCTTAAGGGAGATGTTGAAACTTGATAAGTTTTTTATCTTAAAGTAACATAATTTGAAGAGCTAGTGTAGCTAACAATCACTTATGACATGTTATGGTCGATTATACTCTCATTTAAACTAAAAACTCTTCGTCTCTTAAAAAGTCATTATATGCAAGAATCAACTCATACAGTAAGGAGAACTGTTCATGTTGATTTGAGAAAAATTTTAAAAATCATTTGGAAGAAAATGTTCATCTTTTATTAATTCAGATGATGGGGAAAACCAAGGATTTACAGACAGGATGGACAGAAAGACCACCATAGCAAAAATCTACAGCTCGACTAGGACAGTGGGGTGGGGTGCAGGTGCGCGTGTGCAGTTCTTACCTTCAGGCCACCCTAGCTTCCGCCACTCACCAGCTGGTGGCCCAAGGTAGATTACAGATGTTATGCAGAAACTTCTCACATAATGCTAGTTAAATCTGGCGTATAATAAGCACTCGATGTTAACAGTAATTATCATTATTATCAATACTTACTTGATTGACTTAATATCATCAGTATATCCCAGGTATTTATATTTTTGCAATGGTAGTAATTTATAGGTTGCAAGTCATTGACTAGGAAGAGTCTGTCACTCTCCTTTATATATTGTTCTGTTACTGCCACATAAAGGCGAGAGCCTGGGGCTTGACCTCCATGTTACAAAGGGCAGAGTTCACAGGTCATCTCCCTGCTCCCACCTTCACAGCCACGGATCAGCCTGTTGTTCAGGATGAGTGGAGCACGAGCCTGTGGCTAGTGTAGACAGATCTGAGACCTGTACCATCTGTCACGACTCTTTTACCTAAAAACCTTGGCCCATGCCCCTTTTTTCCAGCTCCTAGCACCTATGGTTTTATGTGTCTGTTTAATGTTAGTTTCTCTCCTGGCCTCCTTAAAAGGATATACACTTTCTCTTAACTTCTCCTTTACCATCTCATTCCTAGAAATAATGACACATAACCCTTTCATTCATTTAAATCTTAGAGCATGTATGAGCTATATGTGTGTTTATAGTTGATAATGCTACAGGGAAGCATGCAATATAATCAAATTTGAACCATAATTAGGAATGCTTTTTAAAAATATTTTTAAAAGCTCAATAATAACCACTTCGATTGTTTTTTAAGGCCAGAATTGATCTCTTTCCTGATTTGATTCTGATGTAAGAAAGAAGACTCAGAAACCTTTCTCCCCATTCTCAGAGCAGAGGGTGGGGAAGTGCCTCTGCCTCATATCCTTGTTCTGTGAAGAAAAACTGATGACTGTTGCATTAAAGGATTGGAAGTTCCTTTAAGGACGTTATGCTCCCATTGTCTGTTGTGTTGTAGACAGAGTGGGCCTCCAAGGCAGGTTCTTGATCCCGATTAGTGAATACACAACCTCTTGCTAAGTACAGTTCTGCATAGTTACGGTGGAAGAGTCGCTCACATTTTTCGTTGTCATGCTGGCCTTAAGAATGAGCTTGGAGAAACATCTTAGAAAAAAAAGAAAAACTAAGAAGACTTTAGGTAATTTTCTTACTTAAAAGAATACCAGAGAGCTTGGGAAGGCATTCAGGAAAGAAGATGACATCTTGTTTACTGAAATCTGGAATTTGCTCTTTGAAAGCTCAGAGCGCTAAGGGCAACATGGGATTTATTTGGAGTTGTGTTTTTATGATATTCAAACCATAATTATATTCAATAACACTTACATGCCCTCCAGTAAAAACAGATATCTCTGTTTTGCTACTATGTAGATAAGTTTGAAAGTCTGTATCCCTGACTACATGTAACCAAATAGTCTGTGAATGGTCCCTTCTGTGTTAGGGACATTTAAAAGTGGCTTTGAATTAATTCAAGTCCAGGTGGATGAAAACTTTTTTTAACTTAACATTTCTGAGATGGTTTTCCTGCTTATTCCAGAAAACAAAAGCCCATTCTGTTATTTACTACTTGCTTGGGTAGTAATGTTTATTCAACAAAAAATCAAATAGAAATTTGGCTGACAGTAGGAAAATTCTCATAGCCTAGGCAAGCAAAATAAACATCTTAAAAGTAAATAGGCTGAAACCTTGGTTTCTGTACTAAAATTCCTCTAGATCTGCTAGGTGAATATGATCATATAATTTAAGCTGGATTTTAATTCCACTGGCCAGCAAAATGAAGATGTTAATTATCAGCATCATGTGTGTTAGGTCTTTAGGCAAAAGTCCTAGACATGTAAAACATTTCCTTAAAAGTTAACTGTCTTCTGATTTTTCATGATAGAGGGATAATTCTGGCTTTAGGTCAACTTTGAACTGTGGAAGTTTACAAGCCCTCAACAGCTGTTCTCTAGAAAGGTGTTTTGTACATTTTATTTAATTCTTAATGATTCAGGGCATTTCTGACCTATTTTTCTTCTTGAAGCAACAACATAACTCTAGGTAAGAAGTTATACCCTCTGTCTAGCACAGAAATGTCTAAACTAATGGCAGTGGAAGGGGCAAAAGGGAGGCACAGCTTAGAACCAAATGTTCTTAGAATGTCCACGTCTAAAAGCTCAGAAACTTGAGAAAGCTGGCTTTTTTATGTGCATGCAGTTTCTTGTAAGCTTCTCTCGATAAATGTATTACACCTTACAAAATTTATATCTGGAAATTGGTCTTTGAAAAATTATTCTATAAATATTCCAGCAGTGCTCAGCTGGAGCCAGAAAGCATCTTTACTTTTCCTTTCATTATTGTTCATATTTCTCAATTCAGTCTCTTTAAGTTTCTGGTGATTGCGCCACCGGTCCCTGCCATGGCTCATCTCTCCCAGAAAACGCCCACTGCTCCACCTATTGGGTGGTAAACACCTGGGAATCAGGGAGTGGGAGTCAAGCCAGGGTGTGTGGTACAGAATCTCACAGCTTGATTCAGAGCCAGCGCACAATTGGATTATGTCAAAAAGGGAAAAGGTGCCACGTGCATTTGCCGTGTTTCTTCGCAGAGCAGGCCAATTTAAATATAGCCTACTACCACAACTTGTCCAGAATTAAAATAGCCTAGAACAAGTGGCAAATGGCAGGGAGTGGGGCTCCTTGCCAGGAGATGGCTAAGGGACGGGAAAAATGGGCTTTTGAGAGAGGTTGTAGAGGCTCAAGTAACAACAGAAGATAGGACACCTCCTTCATAACTTAAACTTCAGGTCAACATAAGGTCCCAGAGCATAAAAGAAAAGACTGATTAAATCACTCAAAAGCTTAGAAGGGTATTTCAAAAACTGAATAAAATGTGCTGTATTATTTTTAAAATAAAATCTGGTTACTGAATTCCAGTTTAATGATTTCTTACCAAGAGGCAAGGACAGTGCCATTCCAATTAGGTTTTCCAGACATAGGAGACATTTTTAAGCCATGAATTGAATTACATAATAGCTCTGTAATAAAGCCTTATTTGACAGAGAAGCCTGGTACTGTAGATAATGAAATTATAACTTAAAAATATGAGTGATCCTGACTTGTTGTCAAGGCAGTGCTAATATAAGAGTTGTATCTAATATTTTGGTTAAATTATTCATTCCTGAAGTGTTTTGTGTGGTTGGGTTTGTCATCATTGTTGTTGATTAGTTTTTCTTGTTATTCTTCCTGGGACTCAACAAAACCAAAAAACATTAGATTAAAAGAAGAATTCAGTTAAGTATTTGCCCCAAATGAAAACAAAAAACTTTCAGATACTCCTAAGTTGGTGCAGATATATACATATTTCAATCTAATATAATGTATACATATTTAAAATATGTGTACAGGTTCATATATTCTTCTCTAAAATTCACAATCATATTAAACCCACCGAGTAAACATTCAGTAGTTGAGAGATTTTTCATTATACAAGGGATTCATCACCTTATAACATTTCAGTTGGTAGTTACAAATGGTGTGGTTAAACTGATAGTTTCTTCTAGGATTACAAAGAAGATTTTAAAAATAATCTAGGTCTTTCCATTATAATTAGAGTAGACAAAGTTTTGGTTTAAAAATTAATTTCAGACTTTCACAGCCAAGATAGACAAACTGTTTTCTGGAATTATGCCAGCACCCTAGAAAATATATTTCAATAAGTAACTTGCAAGAAGCTGTACTTGTAGTATCTCAGAGCTAAGGGTCCAACAGAGGCATCTCTGATCAAATCAGAACCTTTTCATTTCACTCTGCCATACAAGATCATGCTTTGAGCTGTTGTTACTATGACGTCTCGGAAAAACATTACAGAGAAACTTCATATTTATAATTGACTGTTGCCAGCAGTGATCTTTTGCCAGTGAGAGATTTAAGGGAGAAGAAGCTTTCTTTTCACCCCTAGCATTACAGAGGGGTTGGAGCAGAATGATGTATGCAATGTATATAATAAGTAGGGAAAGAAGAGTGAACATGATATTTAGAACTAGGCAGAATTACCTGTGTGCCCAGAGTAGCAAATAATGTAAAAGCATTTCTAGACATGTGTAGATCATTAAGTATGTTGAAGTTTTGTTGGAGATAGAAAATATAGTTGATCAGGCAATGAGGATTTGGACAGCAATGAAAAAATTTCAGGGGAGACAGGCCAGGGTTGATTATTTTAGGGAACACAAAGTCAAAAGTTATCTGAAACCTGGAGAAGTGTCACTAGGAAGACAAGGAGCAGCAGGACACGCGTAGCATTAGTAAAAGCTCCTGACGGCATAGCTGCAAGCAGTGAGCAATCCGCCTTCAAGTTTCTGTGCAGTTGCCTGCCTCTTTGTCTTGGATGGGAAGGGGCTTCTTAACTCTCCTTCTTATTCTGTGGAACAAATGCCATTTTCCAGGGTGTTCCAGCTCTTGGAAGAAGCCCTGTCTGCCAGGGCAGTGGGAGCCCCTGCAGGATGTGATTCTTCCAAACAACGTGATGGACCTCACAGGCCTCTCCTTGCCCTGACAGCCCTCATGTTTTCAGGGCTACTGGCCAGCCCATGAGACTCCATATGAAACTATAAAAGGGTTTTCTGTGCCCCTGTTTTCTTCATGCCATAACAAAGCATTGCCTGTGAAGTCCCATCTCCCATTTTGCCTGTTGCAGCAACATTTAGGTCCAAATTTTTAAATACATTTTTAAAATGTATTTTTAAATCCTAGAGAGTTTCATGGCTACAGGGTTCTCTGCCTTAAATGGAAGGGGATTTTTCGCATTTGTGCTTCAGGTAGGGCAGAGTCAGCCAGTAAGGTGAGGGCACATCCTTTTGTCACCAAATCCGTTGTCATGTCAGAAGACAAGTATGATTGTATTGAAAAGACAGGAAGAACTATTTCCAGTACTGCTATCACTGGCCAAGACTTAGCACATTGAACAAGTCTAACTTGGCAAGTACAGCCTGATGTCTAGGGCAATCCTGTAGACCCCACTAAAGTAGCTGTCAGATAGCAGCGAAGCAGCAGGCAAGGCCCTGGACCCCAAAACTAATACTAGACAACTTACAACAAGGGGGAGGGTGGGCCTGGGGTGTTGGCAGGTTACTTTCCCTACTCCCGTTTCAGTCGACTTCCCTACAGTTACAAGATGGCAGTCCATAGATTCTGAATTCTTGGGCCTCTAGAAATTCTTGCCTCGGTGGAAATGACGTCCTAAATTTCCCCCTTGTTTGGGGGATGTGCAACATTCCCATTGTGCCTAGAATAATTCTTGAGATTCTTTGGACTCAGTCTGAACCTCATATTGGTGAGGAGTAGTTCCATTCAAGTTACTGCATCTGTCACTAAGGAATGGAGTCCAGGAGGGCAGACCCTGCATTCCTCAGTGGCTGCAGCAGGAGTCCATCCATTCCACTGACAGCCGTGGCATCCCAGGGCCCAGAATCAATCCCACCACGAAGATAATAAAGGTTAAAAGCTCATCAAAGTGTGTCTAGAGGATCTACCCAGGCAGACGGCAGGCTCCTGGTCAAGAATATCCCAAGTCCTATAAGCATGGTAAGTATGTAAACTTTGAAGCAGTTCACTAACAATGTATGAGAACCAGAGGAAAAGATTCCTGTTATTTGAGCCAGGGTTTAACATGATTCTTGTACTTAGTTGGCTTGAATCCTGACTTGCATTTCTACCACCATTTTTAATGAAGGAGAATTGAACATTTTTATCTTGATGTACATGCATTCATCTTCAAAACTGACTTTGCTCCCCAAATTGTACCAGTGTTACTTTTATTTAAGGGTACTAAACAGAAACGAGTCACCCTGGTTTACATACTTGTTTCTGCTTCCATTTTCTCAATGTCCTCAGATAAGCTATTATTTTATCTGTTGAGTATTGGGATGAAGAATTTGTTTTTGGTGTAACACAGCAAATGCTAAAAATAGGTAAACTCAACAAATTTGAGACTCCCATGAGGAAAAATAAGAAAACTTAAGAATTCAGGAAGAACTAGATGATCTTCTGATATTTCCTTTTAAACTTGGAGGCGTTGATTACTAATTTGGTGATTTGGGGAAGGCAACTATGAGTTGGATGAATCTGTAGTATTTTTAACACCACCTAAAAATGTTCCTGCTAAAGAATAACCTTGATGAAAACCAAATCTGTCCTATAGTCTTTAGTAAGATGTTTCCTAAGCTGTGTTATTTCATTTGAAGGTCAGCTGAAACTGGTTAAAAAATACATATATTGGGAGAAGAACGCTCAAAATGTGCATTTTTCAATAGGACGCATGAATGTATTAAAATAAAAGATTGAATAGAGAAGTAAGGAGAGCAGTGACAGATTTACAGAGAAAGCATGAATACAAGAAGATGAACTCTAGATATAAATGAATTCCTATAGTAGAAAGAAAAATGTATAACTAGATGATAATAACAAAATGTTTGCTAAAACAAATCTAGAAGATGGTAATAAAGAAATCTCTTTTCACAACATAGTCTTCATCCTAAAGGTTGGGAGACCTGGGCTCTACCCATTGATTCCTCTGGGTAGCCATATGACTTTGCTGTGTGACTTTGAATATATTCCTTAATCTCTCTGAGTCTCAGGTCTCTACAGAAGGAAAAGTAATTGCCTGGTCACCAGGAGGGATCATGTGGACTCTCAGAGCCCCATTCAGCTCAAATAGTGTGTTTTAATATGTCTGTTAAAGCAGAAGTTTCAAGAGCAAAACCAGAAGTTTAATATAAATCAAGGCAAATACCCTTGTGCTTGTTATATTGTTGTCCTCAGTATCTGTTGCAGCAAGAAACTGAAGATTTAAAGTAAAAATATGCATGGGCTTCTTAGTTGAACTATAGAATGAATGATTCCTTGTCATCAAACAGATGTGAAATAAAGAGAGTGACGGAGCGACAGTTCCTACAAGGAAACATGAAGTGAATAAAACAAGTTCACTGAGAGAATAACTATACCCCTAATTTTTTAACGTTCCTCACAAAACAGTTCTCTCATAAATTCTGTAACTTCAAAATGTGTGTCTTGACAAAGATAGAGCTTAAGACGCACAATGGTTTTGTACAGCCAGTCCCAAGCAAGTTCATGTTCATACTGTTCAGCATCAAAAGCCTGATAGAGGAATAGATCTTTTTGTTCTTCACTGGTTGGGCATATCTAGACAGAACAAAGTGAGGTGGAAGACTGGTGGATTTGAGATTTCTAGATAACCATTTTAGATAATATAAAACAGATATTACCTTAGAGAATCTTTTTCAACTGTGAGTTCAAGGAGGAGTTCTAGAGGGTGCATGTCACTTTTAAGGAGTGAATGTTTAAGTGTTTGCTTAATTTTTAAAACTGTAGTTATAAGTATGTATAAAATGGAATCATTTGAGCACCACAGTGTGCATTTAATGGGCATTTGCAGCTGCTAAGTGGAGATTAGGTCAGTTTATGATCTGATCACTTGGTCAGTGTGTCATTCAGCTGAATAGCCCTAGCTGCCATCATGTATTTTGCCCATGATGCAGTCTTGAATTGCTCTAATTCCTAGTCATGCTTAAATATGTACCCATAGTGGACCATTGGTAAAGGACAAGAAGCATAACAACACTGATAGGTGAACAAAAACAGCATTGATGTTGGTAATTCTCATCATTACCCAGAAGGTCTTCTCAGGTTCTGAAGTTCTTATCAAGCACTTTCAGATGTTTGCTCCAGTGTTAAAAAGAACATGGAGTCAGGATTATATCTAGTATCATTTTATAGAATATGCATCCATTTTAAAATAATTTGGCCTGCCTGATTTTTTGCTTGATCCTAACTTCACCCTTTCTATTTCCTCTGGTCCAAAGGCCCCCATTGGCTCTATACACTTCCTTCCTTCCTACCGAGAACTCTGTCATGGGTTACATCGTGCTCCCCATCCTCCTTGCTCCATGTCTCTGACCCCGCATCAAAGCCACCTTTTCCCTTCTCTTCTTCTCACAGAAGAGACAGCCCTGCTAGAGAACGATGCAGAATCATATAGATTCTAATGTGTCTTTCTTAACATTTCTGAGAACTTCTGTACAGTGCTGACTCCAAATCTTTACCTCTTTACTTTAAACCCCGGATTTTCCCTGCCAGCTATGTATTTCAACAGAAGATCAATAAGGGGCATTTATCTACCAAGTACCTCTCTGTGTTAGTAGTAAGTACTTCATATGTATTCGTTCTTATCCCAGAACAACTCTACAAAGTAATATTCTCCCCATTTTACAGGTGAGGACATTGAGACTAAGGTGATACAGCCAACATGTGATAAAGTGGGGTGTGCACCTGGGTCTGCCTGGTTCCAAAGCCCACGACACTTTAGGTCTTTTTTGAGCTTAGGCTGCTTCAGGTTTTATGATCCTTAAAATCACTGGATCACCCCTTTCACTGTTCTTACATTCTTTCCTGTTTCCTTTCTTTCACTTATCCAGGACTTAATTCCAGCAACTGTCACCTTTTCAGAGCTGCTTCATTTTCTCCTGTTCTCTGGGCATCCTTCCCACCTTCCAAGAGGATCAGCTCTCATTTTCTTAAAATACGAGTAAAACATCTTTTTCCTTGACCTGGCTAATCCTTCTGGTTACTGTCCAAATTTCCTCCTTCCTTTCTGGGTCAAAAGTCTCCAGCATGTGGCCCACACCTGCTTCCTCGGCTTCCTCTGCCCACTTCCTCACCAACTCCCTTCAGTCCGGCTTCTGGGGTGGCCTCCTTGTGAGAACTGCTCTCTGAAAGGTTCTTATCGAATTCAGCAAACTTTCCCTAGCCCTCACCTTCTCCAGTACTGACTCATTTCAGTGACTGCACATAAATCCGCCAGGCAGGCTGAGAAACATGCAGCTGCCCCAGAGATAAGGCAAATTCAGATCTGGCCCGCTTACCTCCTAAAATAAGCCCAGGATTTGTGCAAGAACAAGAACTGTGAACAGCTTTATTAGAAGTTCCCCTTCCACCTGTATGCTACTGCTGTTCCATTTACCTTCCTGTTTCCTTCACCCAAGGACACTTTTGTCTCAGTCCTCAGTTCTTTGCTTTTTTGACTCACTTATTTGGTGAGTTCAATCACCTTTCATTGAACTCATCTTCTGTGACATGACGCTCACAGTTCCGTTTAGAACCTTGACCTTTAATTTGCATAGCAGCCCTGTATCTCCAACTACAGATGCCTGTGTTGTGTAAAATCCTACTTGTCTAAAACAGAACTTGTCATCACTCTCAGACCATAGTGAGGTCATTTATTCGTACACCAAATTAGAAATCTTGGGGTTATTTTTTATGTTTTTCTCTTTTTTACCTATTTATTCATCCGCTAATATTTGTTGAAGACAGCCTCCATGCCAGGCTTATGTTAAAAGCTCAAGAAACAGGCATAAGTCTGCCCGCATTTTACAAAGTTCCAATCCCTCTTTCCTTAAAATGCCCATCAGTTATTGCTTTACGTTACAGCTGTTTGCTCTATTAGATTCTTAGCATGCCAGGGCTGAGTTGCATGCAGCAGCTCCTCAACAGATAGCCCAGCCTTGGTTTTTTCTCTCCTCACTTCCTCTGGATATATAAGATGCTCTGTAAATAGTAGTACATTAGGTGACTTCCTTTTATTTTTAGTTGTTGTAAAATATGTATAACATAAAATTTACCATCTTGATCATTTAAGTATACATTTCAGTAGTAGTAGACCCACATTGTTGTGCAACCAATCTTCAGAACATTTTCATCTTGCAAAACTAACAATCTGTACCCATTAAACAATAATGCTTTATTCTCCCCCCCTCCAACCACCTGGAAATTACTGTACTACTTTCTGTCTCTATGAATTTGACTACTGTAGGTACTGCATGTAATATTTGTCTTTTTGTGACCGGCTTATTTCACTTAGCATAATGTCTTCAAGATTCATCCATGTTGGGGCATGTATCAGAATTTCCTTTTTAAGTCTGAATAATATTCCAATATGTATATAATCACTGCATCCCACTGAATGGGAGAAAATATTTGCAGATCATCTCTGATAAAGAGTATCTAGAATACATACAACGCATTTTGTTCATTCATTGACATTAGGATTGTTTCCACCTTTGGACTATTATAAATAATGCTGCTATGAACATAGGTGTATAAATATCACTTTGAGACCCTGCTTTCGGGTTTTTTTTTTTTTTTAGTATATACTGAAAAGTAGAATTGGCGGATTATGTGGTAATTATATTTTTAGTGTTTTTAGGAACCACCATCCTGTTTTAATAGTAGCTGCACCATTTTCCATTCCCACTGGCAGTGCGCAGAGCCTTCGGTTTCTCCACATCCTTGCTAACACTTGTTATTATCTGTTTTTTTTTTTTTTTATAGTAGCCATCCTTATGGGTGTGAAATAGTATCTCATTGTGGTTTTGATTTGCATTCCTTTATGCTTAATGATGCTGAGTGTCTTTTTAAGTGCTTATTGGACATTTGTGCCTCTTTGCAGAAATGTTTATTCAAGTCCTTTGCCCATTTTTCAATCAGGTTGTTTTGTTGTTGAAGTGCGGGAGTTCTTTATATATTCTAGGTACTAACCCCTTATCAGATATATGATTCGCAAACATTTTATCCCATTCAGTGGGTTGCAGTGATTATGTTTTAAA
>NC_045440.1:75189054-75271423 GCF_002776525.5 Piliocolobus tephrosceles | reverse complement strand
TCAGATTTTTCTCGACACATAACATGGGAAGGTAAATCTTAGATAAGTTTTATAAAGCTCAATGAAGTAGAATAACCAATTATTTGGCATATTCCAATCAAGGATTAGAAATGTGCCTTTGATCTGTCCTATCCAGAGAATATAGTCTTTAAGCTTATTAAGCTTTTGATCAAGTGTTAAGGAATAAAGTCTATAAAGTACTTAATTAAGTACTTATTTTCCAAGCTTAAAAAATGTTCTGGTTATAGACAAAAAGAAATCTTATAAAAGGAGGCTGAATAGTAGACACCGCTATTCCTAAATTATTGCATATGTCCCCTGAGCAGGAGCACACTGCAGGGGGCTAGAGTTCAGAAAACTTTGTATTACAAGAGCTTATTAATCCAGGAATGTTTTGTTTCATTTATTTATCCTGCTTTCCAAAAAGTATTTTCAGGACTCTATAATGAGTTACATACATGATAGAATTCCTGATATTGGGGGTATAAAAATAAAGTCATGTGGTTAGAAAGGGTTACTGTGCGCATACATTGAGGACAGTTTTACTCCAAGTTTCCAGGTAGCCTTAACAAAAAGAGAAACAATTGATCCCATAGTTCGTGTTGTATGATACAAGCAAGCACAGGAGTTAAGCATCAGAGACCACATTTTTCCTGGCACCAGACTCTAAGGAGGAGTGTATCACCTAGATCTTTATAAACATGACAATGATTCCCCATAATGGATAGCCTTCTACAAAAGGCATATGAACATTCTTCATGTGAATCTTGGCTCCTCTCCTCTCCCTACGAATCTGTGGATGAATTTGTAGGATGGAGTAATGTGGTTGAACTTTTTATCTCATTGACAAAAATCACTTGTGGCTCAGAATGGCCTCATCTACTCTCTGGCTATTAATACTTTCAAAGCCTATATCATAACACCTCTACAAAAGTTTAGGCCCTTGAAATATCAAATACCAGACTTCATTAGGGATATTATTCCCTTTAGTATAACACGGGGCATAATAGTTTACATTTTATATTATTTAGAAATAACTGAATAACATAATAGTTTACATTTTATATCTAAATAACTGGATATTGCTTTTAGAGAAAAGGAAGACAGGAACTCCTGCCTTGGCAAAGTGGACAGCTCTTCACTGGTGATATAACTTGTTTTAAACCAGGACATAAGAATTCTGTCTTAAAGTTATTATTCCAGGTCCTATCTTTTTTTTAAAAAAAAAGAAAGAAAGAAATTTATGGAGAAAATTAACATTCAGTAATGAATAGATGGTGAAGATGGGTTCATATAAGTCATCGTCCCAAATCAAGTTTACTGAGAATGGAGCTTTAGCAGAATTATTGTCTATTCTAGACCAAAATCTTTATCAGCTTTGTCCGTTAGCAGATGTATAAAAGATTGCAAGTTAGAAGTTGGGACAGACATCTCAGGGCCCTATGTGTACCTGTGCTGAGCCTTGCTAAGTCTATCTTATCAGAGACCCAAATCCAGATTGAAAGAGTCATTTCTTACTAGGTGCAGGTAACTCAGAAATCACACCTCTGATTTTAAACTGATGCCTGTGGAGCCAGTTGGTTATTGTCCCTATCAAGAGTATTCCTTGCTTAACAGACTGATTTCTTCTTAAGAGCTCCAACTGTCTGCACGGGATAATTGGTTTTCTCAAATCTAGGTCTCTCATAAATGAATAATGTCACAGTCCAAAAGAAAGGCTAACGGCTCCTATTTTTTGCATTTTCTTACCCATGGTGCCATAACCCAGGAATGAATTTTTGGTTATTAGGCATTTTCAAGACCACCTGGAAGGAAATAAAATGGCAGAGAGGAGGATTGAAGTAGGGAGGTCAGTTACCTTTGTACTAACCCTGGTGAGGTGACAGTGAACCAGAGAACGTGAAATGACTGGGTGGGGGAATATACTCGGAAGGTGGTGCCAGCTGGATTTGCTGACAGTGGATATGGTGTATGAGAGAACAGGAGTTGTCAAGGATGATGCAGAGGTTTTGGCTTGAGCAACTGCAAGAATGGTGTTGCCATCAACCAAGACTTGGGTTTTTATGTGCCAATTGCTTTTATTTTTAAATTTTCCTAATAATTTTCTTGAAATACTTGTACATCAAAGCAAATCACAAGGACAGCCCCTGAATCAATTAGGTTATCGCCTCTGCTGTCAAGTTTTCAGAGTCAGATCAGTAAACCAACTTAGACTTAATATGTCACAGATTTTTTAAAACATCAGTATCAGCACAATTTTGAAGCAGTTTATTGTTGAGAAAAGACTATATAAAAAGTAGAAATAGCGCTTCACCTTTAGCAGACTTGTTCTCCATTCTAGATGAAAATCTTTATCAGCTATGTGAGAGTTCACAGATGTATAAGAGATTGAAAGGAGGTTGGAGATGTCTCAGGGACCCATTTGTACCTTAGCAGGAGGAGAATATGCTCAGCATATTCCATGTATGATTGAGTACGCTTTTTGTTAAAGTCTTAAACGTTTAAGAAAAGGAAACTAGATTATTTTCTCCTAAGGCAACTAGAGAGCTCATAAAACACTATTTCAGTCATTAAAGAAAAGGAAACCTCATATACTCATCAAATTGCTGGTTAGGAAAATAATTTGTCATTAAGTTTGTAACTACAGGTGATGCCTAGCATTCAGAAATTCCCCATTTATTGTTGTGGCTGGTCACAGTTGACCTCTGCAGAGCTTATGTCCAGGAGGGAGTTCTATAGCTGCTCAATGAGCATAACCAGCTCCCCAGGTCTCCGCAGCCAGCATGGCTGTGGCGTCTTCACCCATAAGGTGCATCTCTTCATAAGGTTAAAAATTTGGTTTATTTGTTAAAAATATATAGCCCTAAAAGAAAGTCAACAGCTGATGCTTAACTTAAAGAAGTGGCCTTTCAGTTAATTTTTACGGCATTTGATGGGAGAAAGTATCTGAGATAATGGTATTTGGAGATTCTTGAAGGTCTGAAGATTTGTAAATGTCAGCAGTCTTTTGATCAATGAAATGCTTTGGGGGCACGTATGCCACTTTGGTGTATGCACGTTTTGCCTGTGACCAGCAACAGCATCAGGGCATGCAGTTTGAGTGGTTTCAGCTTATCTCTCCAGACTGCCTAACATGAACCCTCCCCCCAACACAAGAACAATCACAATTGACTGATTACAGGGGTCGTGTGTCACTCTGGAACTGAGCCTGGGATGTGATCACATGAATTCACTAACATGAGCCAGAGGCAAGTCCAGATTATTCCTGGGCAAAATCTAGACATGCCAGTGGCCTTAGCTCTACAGGCTGGTGTTAACAGCAAACTCACAGTGGGTTCCTATTCTTCCTTCTTGTCATCGGTTCCAAAAGCTCTTGAGCAGACTTCAGGATTCAGGTTTGAATGTGGTCTTGACTCATCTGGCCAGCTATACAGTAGCACTGAGCCACAGAGCTAGGCTGGATAGAAAGGTCCTCCTTTGCTGTGTGGTCTTACAGGAAACAGCAAGTAAAAAAGTAAAGGATTAAATACTAGCAGCCTTCACTGATGCTGTGCTTCCAAAATATATTTGCAGAAAGGTTAAGCTGTATTTGTCTATTCTCCAGTTTAGCATATTATAAAAAGTAATAGATATACTACTACTGTTTATTTGACTGTATGGTGGTGTGTTGTGATTGGATCAGAGTAAGTTATCTGTACTTGAGTTTTGTAAATTTATTAAAGGGCTAAGAGATTGTATTATAAAGCAGCATAGCTGTATTCTTATGGCTTCATTAATTATGACACCTAGACATAATTAGGCCCTGGCTAAGAATAGCAGACAAAATGGAAAATCATTTGGGGGAGAAAAAGTTTAGATTCTGAGAAACTGAAAGAACATTAGTAGAGGGCATCCGTTGATTCTGAGGCACAACACACAGAACTAAGGCATTACCCATCATAGATTAGCAATGGCACCCATGCGGGGTTATCCCGACAGCTGGTTGTTTAAGAATATGTCCCTCCCCTCTTGATATTATTTCCATTTCATATTTCCTGATACCCTGTACACAAATAATCTAAAGCGTCCTCCATGGTTTAGAAATAGCAGCTTTGATGATTCATTTTTAATTAATAGACTTTATTTTTTTAGAGCAGTTTTAAGTTATCAGAAAAATTGAACAGGAACTACAAAGTTCCCATATACCTCCTCTCCTCATGCATGCACACAGTGACCCCTATTATTAACGTCTTGCATTTTGAGGTGCATATGGTCTAATTGATGAACCGGTATTAATACATTAGTATTAAAGTCTATAGTTTACATCAGGCTTCATTCATTTTTGTGTTGTACAGTCTATAGATTTTGACAAATATGTAATGTCCCCCACTACAGTATCATGCAGAATAATTAAACTCCCCCGGATATGGCCTCTGTTCCACCAATTCATTCTTCCCTGCTATACCCCGAACTCTTAGCAACTCCGGATCTTTTTATGGTCTCTATGGTTTTGTCCTTCCATTCAGTTTTAAGAACTACTCAGCTTTTCCTAAGGAAGCATCATTTATTCCTTTATTCATAAAGTGGTCCCTCAATAAATAGTATGTGCCATGTAGTGTTCTGCACTTTGGGATTATGACAGAGGACCAAAAATTAAAAATCCCCATCTTCACAAAGCTTACATTCGAATACATCAAGGCTCCATGCTTGCTTAGAGCCTAAATAGAAGTGAAAGGGGCCCCATGAGAGCACAGGACGAGAGGAGGTTATTGAAGAGAGTAATGTGAAAAGGGAGCCTCCTACCAGTTGGCCCCCTTGTCTCAGGCCAGGCCCGGTTCCCCCCATGTTTTCCCCTGCAGTCTGGTCCCAGGAGTTGCGCCTGCCTGCCTCCTCCAGCTGCTGCCTGTGTGTTCTCCCTGAAGAGCATCCAAAGTCCTTGCCTTTTCCCAACTCCTCCTCTCTTCTGCTGTCTCCAACATAAGTGTAAGCACCTTTTTCAGACTTCCATTAAGTTTTCACTGCTAGTTATCTATAGCCCTACCTAGTGCTAATAAAATACAATCAAAAGTTTACAAAGCCATAAGAAAGAGGTACCCATAAACATCTGAAGACTAATGGGACAAAGCCTTCCCCTTTGCAGAGCAGATAAACCAGAGTAGTTGTTGTTGTTGTTGTTGTTGTTGTTGTTGTTGTTGTTTTCTTCCCTCCAACCCTCTCTGGGACTGGTAGACATCATTCCCTGGTCCAGCCATAAGAAACCCTATTCTTTTTCCTGCCACCTTCCCCATGACCCTAGTTATCCAGAAAGATGAGAGGTTTCCATGAGTGAGGACAGGCCAGGGAGGTGACGGAAGACTGAAAGATCCATTTCATCCCTGCCAGTTCTGCCTCTCTGTCACCTTTTTGGTTCATACAAGAAACATGCCTAAAAGTCAGCTAAATGGACTCCTCAGGAACCCTTCTGAGCATGTTCTTAGAGCAGGCCCTGTGGTTTGCTCCTGCTGGCGAGCGCCAGTAGTGCACATCTCCCCGCTACACATCCAGCGGCATCATGCTGGTAGCCTGAAATTGGCCACGGTGAGAGCATTTACACATAGATATGAGTAAACGCTACCAATCCCCATTTCGCAATTTTTTTTCTTCAAAGAGCTACTTCACCAACATGCCAGTGGGCAGACCTTTCTTAGTCAAATTCTTACACTGATTATACCATAGAAATTAATTCAGTAAACACTGTATTAATTTATATGTTCTAATTCTACTTTCCATAATTTTAGGGGTGGGGAGAAATGCCAACCAAAGTCAACAGGAGATTTGATCTAGTAAGTTTTGAAAACCACACTTAGCATCAGGCTACACAGACCTTGTGCTTACTTTTCATTTCTGAATGAAATGAAAAGGGCTGAGGCAATTCATAGGAAGTTAAGTTTCATCTATGGCATCTTCATTGAAATTTTATGGCAATAGAACTCTAAAACTTGTGCTCTTGTGGGTGTCGGACCATAATCATAAGTAACATTTCTTTTCCCAGGCTACAATTTACTTGTCCCTGTGTAAGTAACAAGGGGCCATCTATGCTGACTCGTCCTTTTGTACCCCATGTAGGACTGCACACGCCAGGGCGAAGGCCGATGCTGCCGACCAGGCCGCGCTGGCCGCTCGCCAGGAGTGCGACATCGCGAGAGCTGTGGCCAGGGAGCTGTCACCTGATTTCTACCAACCAGGTAAAACAGTGCTTTGATGAGCGAGGCAGGAGCACTGGCTTTGGTTTGCTTTTATTTCCTTTTCGTTTCAACATTCAGGTCTGTGCTTCCTGAATCCCAGCAATACTGTTATACAAAATAAACAGGGGCGCGTGTGGATCCTTCATCTGAAATGCTTGGGACCAGAAGTGTTTCAGATTTCAGATTTGTTGATATTTTTCTATATTTGCATATACATAATGAGATCTCTTGAGCTGGGGACCCAAGTTGAAACACGAAATTCATTTATGTTTCATAGATACCTTATACACATTGCCTGGAGGTAATTGTATACAATATTTTTAATATTTTTGCACATGGAACAAAGTTTTAACTGCATTTTGACTGTGACCATTGATCATGTGGAATTTTCCACTTGTGGCATCATGTTGGTGCCCACAATGTTTTGCATTCTGGAGCATTTCAGATTTTTGGATTAGGAATGTTCAACTTGTAGTAATAAATATGACCTGAAGTCTGAGTGTTAGCCCTGGAGATGGGTTATTCCCCAGAGTCTCGCCCTTCCTCCCCTCTACATATGACCAACAAAGTTTGAGCTGATAGCAGTAAACTAGATGAGCTGATAGCAGTAAACTAGACAAGAATCTAAAAGAAATATCTGATTCTAACAAATACTCCCAAATTCAGAGGCACTTTTAGCATTAAGAGAAGAGCCAGTCAGTACTGTGACTGTTTTTTCAACGTATCTGAACTAAAGTTCAAAGGAGTGTGGTTCGGAAATAAAGCAGCATACCACTTAAAGAGATTAATCTGCCCAGATTAAGAGGAAAATGCATGTCATGATGGAAGAAATAAAAGTGACAATCTCAAAAAAATCGATCTTGGTCATCTGCCCCCCCTCAGATGTTAGTAAATAGCAATCAACAAATATGTGCAATAGGTTTAAATACTTAATTCACTTTCTAGTAGTTTCCCAGTAGACTCTTTCCACCCCTCTCTATAATATACTAGTGTTTTTGTTTTGAATTTCAAAAAGGCAATATTCACCTTTTTATATATATTCCATTGTTTTCTAAAGAACATCTGTCTAGTGATTGTTCGAGGCATCAACAGATTTCTAGGTGAAGAAACCAAAATAAATGTTCTCAATTTCTATTAAAAGTTACATTTCTTGGTAAAGAATTTTTCCACCCTGGTTTTTGTGAAATCAAGCTGTATAACTAGCATCCTGTCCCTAGCCCAGCACCCTGCATGAGATAGGTGTTCGATACTTGTTTGGTTCTGATGAGGGGTATACACTGTTGGAACCCATAGGGTATCACTGAGTCCTAACGAACAACATAAGTCAAAGTGAACAAAATAGCAAGATTCGTAGAAAAGCTAGAAACTTGGTATAATCAAGGATGGAGCAATGAGAAATGACCTGGAGAATGGCAGTATGAGGTTCCTGCAAAGAAAGAAGACAGTAAAAGGCCAGGCAAAGAAGATTCGGTTTTTACAAGAGAAAGGCTGAGGAGGGACCCAGGGTGGTTATTGAATGATAGATACCATCATCACAGAGTGACTCGTCTAAGAGTTCAAGTCCAAGGCAACCACTGAGAAGGGTATTTTCTTTCACATGCATCTCTTTTAAACCTCTGGTTGAGATTTAAATCATTTTTTATATACATGCATTTTTTTAAGGAAAAGGAACCTTTCCATTTTTTTGCAGCGACCTCTGGTAGGAATAAACTCTCCTCTGGTATGAAATGAACTCATACTTCCCTAGTACCTAACTATATTGGCAAATTAGCTGTTCCAGGGTGTGAGAGCTGGGGAAAGACTTCAGCCACCCAGGAGAAATTGTTCTCTCCTCCCCAGCAGTGTTGCCATTGGAAAGAACCTGACTGATCAGGAGACACTGGGCTTGAGCGGTTCTGAAAGCACACAAACTTACTGTTGTCTGCAGATGGTGATTTCTTGGTTCTGTTAATTCTGTTGGGGAATGGGGTCCCTTTAGATTCCTATTAGGTGTTAACAAGAGGTAAATGATATGAAAGATCATCTCGGTTTCCCAGTCTGAATGATTTTAAAAGCCTTTTCTGGTGTAAAAGCATTTGAGGGGGAAAAAAATATTGTGGGAAAATGTAATTCCACCCTTTCTTAGCTAAAACAGCTTCACATAAGCAAGTTGTGCATCAGGAATGAATACATCACAGTAGCATGGATGACAGCGGGTCTATTTGAGACCAGAGCTTGTGGGGGAGGCTGCAGTCCCCTTTGACCCACAGCCAGCACTTCCTTCAGCAACTGTATAGAAAGCCTTTTCTGTCACGGGTATTATTGATCTTCTCAAGGGAGCATAACTCATGCTCTCCACTTTGCATTTACAGGGTAAGCGAATCAGATAGACATTTTCAAAAAGGGCTTTCAAGTACTTCTAAATTAGGTTGGCCATTTAATTTACATATCTCAGATATAAAAGTCTCCATTGTTTGGAATGCATGTGTTCGTGCATAGAAGTTGTTAACCCTGTAATAAAGGATGCCTGTCATAGCTTACATGTTGAACGCTTCCATGGCAAATTACCTATTTTCAGGGGCTGGCAGTATTTTCAGATATTTTCCATCTTAATTAAATTTTATGATCTTTAGTTTAAAACTGTATTATTCTACAATTCAGTTAGAAACTAAGGAAAAAACATAGCCTCTTGATTATAAAAGCGAGAAATGGGAAAAAAAAAGGTTGCTAGTAGATTATATGTAGATTAATCAAAAAAATTTTTTAATAAAATAATAAGTTTTGTCATTATAAAAACACAGGCATGTGGGACAGCTTTCTCTCCCAAAGGGTTAAGCTCTGATAAACAGAAAGCATACAAATGGATGTTTGTGAATGTATATATAGATAATTGTGTACATACACAGAAACCTAAATTGCCATTAGTGGGAGTGACACAGTGAGTCATCCCCCAAGAACTTAGAAGATTGCCCTCTGAGAGTTCAACTTGAAAATGAGTCCCTGAAACTACACAAAGGTAGATCAGGTAAGTAATAGGATGGCTTTAAGAACCACAGGATTTCCTTGTTACCTGATTGGCTATAAGAACATCTAAAGAAAAATTGGTGACCCAAGGAAGTATAGAAAAAAGAGATTCACAGAGGCAAAAATTGGCAGTGTTCATCCCAACACTGTCCAGAGGAGGAGAAGCCAGAACCTTGGAGGACTGCTCTCACATTGGCAAGGACGTTTCTATTATGGGGAAGGATGCGGGGAACCTGTGACCCTAGTGTACGGCTTTGCTGGCAAGATCACCCTGACTCAGGAAATGGATGTATCAGGCTAGCCCAGCTTGATGCCATTACATATTTGATTCAGCTCATACTTCTTGTTCTGATTCCATGTTCACCAGTAACTTTCTAATTTTGGTTGAGCTTTCCATGGAGTTCTGCCAACGGGGAGAGCGTGTACTGGTAGTATCAACATGAGTCCCCTGACCTATGTGACATTTACATTCCTCATTGTAAACTAGTGAATTGGCCTTCTAGGATTGTACATCAGTCTGGTGAGCTTTGGTAATGTGAGTTTGCCCCAAGGGATGGCTCTGCTTCAAAGTGCTGGAAAATCAGGTTTCTATGCCAACAAGGCTGACATAGGCTTTAGAGCAAGGGTGTCCAATCTTTTGGCTTCCCTGGGCCACATTGGAAGAAGAATTGTCTTGGGCCACACATAAAATGCACTAACACTAATGATAGCTGAGGAGCTAAAACAAAATCACAAAAAAAAATCTCATAATGTTTTAAGAAAAGTTTGTGAATTTGTGTTGGACCACAGGTTGCACAGACTTGCTTTAGAGGGTAACCACTAAGGAAGCAGGAGGGACTGGGGCAGCGACCCTTCCTGGGAAGGAAGATTGGGAGACTAGATTTGTGGCTCTTTCTCCCACTGTTTCAATTTCTTTTTAGGCCAGACACAGTGGCTCATGCCTATAATCCTAGCAGTCTGGGAGGCCAAGGCAGGCAGATTATGTGAGGCCAGGAGTTCACGACCAGCCTGACCAACATGGCGAAACCCCATCTCCACTAAAAATACAAAAATTAGCCGGGCCTGGTAGTACATGCCTGTAATCCCAGCTACTTGGGAGGCTGAGGCATGAGAATCATTTGAACCCAGGAGGCGGAGGTTACAGTGAGCAAGGATGGTGCCACTGTACTCCAGCCTGGGTGACAGAGCGAGACTCCATCTCAAAAAAAAAAAAAAATCCTTTTAGTCAAGATAATTCATTTTAATTTCAAGTGATATTAAGTAGCGTGTGAAATTTTTATATTTATTGATGGGGCAGGGGCTGAGCATGAGTTACATTAAAACACTGCCCTGGAATGTGGTAAATTTAGTACTTGGAGCCCTCTTGGGAGAGAGCCAGCCTGCTTCCCTGGGTGTCATCCCCAGCAAGCTTTGTCTTCACATGTTTAAGCATAAATGTGCTCATACACACAGTGCACTGACTATTTAGAATGAAGTCTTTAGCACAGATTTTTATGGACCAGTGTTAACTGAGCTTGCATTTCTGGTATGAATTAGAAGACTTCAGAAATCAAAGCATATCTCCATTACATAATTGTCTATGCCTATCATTAATATGTCATGGATTTGGTTAAGAAAAGGGAAGCATCCTGGAATAGATGACTTCTAAGCTCACCTTCCAAACCCAAAATTCTGAATAAATTTTTTCATTAAAAAGGGAAACTGAATAATCCACTAGATGACATGAAATTAATAATTCATGAGTTTGCTGGTTACTCATACCACATATTCATTCTGGTACATTCAGTTTCACAAATGGGTATTGAGTGCCAGCCAAGTGCAGGGTACTAGAAAGGATGTCCCACAGTTTGCAGACCAGAGCAATATGACTGTAGTCACAGAAATTGCAGGATTGTTATAGACGGGACTGTGAAGTCCTATAGGAAAGGAGTGTTCTTTCTATATCAAACACAAAAGTGGTCCTGCTATCAGTTACGCAATGTGTTTAGACTCTTTCAATCTGGTCCTCTTTTCACTGATTGTCGATCTCCACAGAAAATGTCCAATTTCTACTTAATGACTACCGCTGTTGCTACAAAACTTTTGATATTGGCACTGTCCTCATAGGCATTTGTTTTGGGGAATCTTTATGGTGCTTCTGCCCATAGCCAGCCCACCGAGGCTCGCCTCTGAAGAACTAGCTGGATACCCTGCTGCCACCATCTGCCATATCTGTTCAGAACCTTCGTGCCAACTGGAACGAGTAACCTTTGCGTGTTGGTGGATGGCATGCTGAATGTTGTTTGTTTTTTCACATTGTATGGCAGCCATATCTGTGAGCGGGTGACCTGTATCTGACTTCTTCCCAATATGAGTCTCCAGGAGGAGAAAATCCTTTGGGATTCATAGGTACTGTCTATATACACAGATGAAAGTGCTGACTACAACTACTATCAACATTTGTCATAATTTCCCTCCCTGGCAATATTCTGACTAGTCTTTTTAATGAACTGCTGCATCTTATCAACTTTATGTTGCTGGCTCTGCAATACTGACACACACATTTACTACACACAGAACAAGTAGCAGGCACAACATGTGCCTTCCAAGAGAAAATAGTCCAGGAAAAACTTCTGTCTTCTGCATTATATTAAATGTCTTGTTTTAAAAGCATTTAATCTTCTTCTGGAAAATCTAACCATATATCCTCATTTAGTTGGCTAGGCCTTGTATGACTGTGCCACATTCGAACCATTTCCAATGGGATATAGTCATGTAGGGCTGGTGCTATGTCCACCTCTGCTCATATTGCTTGCATACTGTCAAATGCCTATAACCCGGAGTGTTAGAATCACTCGGATAGTTTGTTAAACAATATTTCTAGGCTTCAATGTTCATACTTATTAAAATCTCTGGACATAGCACCTCAGATGCTCTGATAAGCAGCAAGCATAGGCACCCTTGCTTTGGGAGTGCGTTTTTTTCTCTTACCCAGATATTTTTTGAATGCATAATAAAGCTAGGAATTTTTTAGATGGGAAAGTTGATGCTAAAATATACTTCCACCATTCTAGTAAATTCTTTGAGCTCAACAGATTTTGAGTATCATCAGAAGCCCTGTAGATCAATTTGAGTAAGTATACCTAAACTCATCTTAGCAGAGTGGGCATGAGTAATCATGTAAGACATGCCTTTCTTACTACATTGAGGACAAGAAAACTGTCTAAAGAGGTGACATGTCAGATTTCTAAAGGTTAAAGAAGTGATTAGACCAGTATTTGAGAGTTGATAAATATCATAATAAATACTTTCAGTGGAATCCAAAATGTTGCTTCATAAGTTCATTAATACGAATTCTTCCAATGGCCAAATCAGTCTCACCTTGGCCTCTCCACCTATACTGGTGGTACTGAAGGTCACTAGGATACATCCTAATGTTTTTAATGTATATATGGGTAAGTTATAGTTGTATATATTTTTGAAGTACAAAGTGATGTTACAATTTCTTAATACAATACAGAATGATTAAATCAAGCTAATTAACCTATTTATCACCGCAAAAAATGACATTTTTTTTGTGATGAGGGCATCACAAAGATTTAAATCCTAAATTTGTGAGCTACGATCTCACGGTCTCACATCTTCTAAATGAAATGCATGGGCTTTGTGACAGCTGCATTTCTCAAGGTGCAGTGACTCTTTACCTTTTCCCTCCAACTTTGAGAATGTATAATGAATAATGTTTGCCAGAGTTTATTTTTTCACTCTTTTCTGTATATTTAAGTTAAACATTAGCTTTTAATGTGCCTTAATCTTAGTAGATATTGCCAGTCTTTTCTTGGCAAAAATAACCTGCATTTATCTTTAGATCAAAGATGTTAAAAGTACTTTGTATTTTGTGTAATTGTTTCAGCAGTAAGTGGCTGAAATTAAAAGTCCATTGGCTCCAAAGCCCTTGACTATTTTAATTATCTTTGCACAGTACATCCACTACCATACGTAGATGGGTATTTTAGTAATGCTGTGAAGTCAAATATCAGTAAAGCAAAAATAAAACCAACTGTAGTGAAATTTTGGGTAGAGAAGTGAGGGGAAACTATGTAAACATCACATTGCGTCAAGATCTATTAGAGAATGTACTTTATCACAGAAGAAGAGGGGTTTTGTTAAAATATGCCTGCAGTTGAATCACGAGGGGCTTCTCCATGACAGACTAGTATCAGTGACCTGATGAGTTTTAAAGAGCAGAGGCAGTTCAGCTGATGGAAGACATAACTTTTTTGTGCTCATGCTGCCCTGTTTCCCCTTAATGCTATGTCCAGACACACAGCACCAAGAAAGAATTCAGAAACAGAAGGACATCACCTTTTGAATGCTAGCAGTTGCCCCTTTTCATCATTCAAGATACCTTTCGCTGGCCTAAGAATTCACACTGCCATTTTTGATGGAGGAATTAAAAGAAAATTGTCAGTTATATAAAGGGGGAGCTTACCCAGTTTAGAAAGGAAGTCTCAATTGTCGATGTGCCATCTTGACAGATTTGGGAAACTTGAATCCCCAGGAGTGGATGTATCTTCTAGAAGGTGGAAACTGTGATAATACTATTATGTTTTGTGCCCTGAGTATAACTTGCAATGCTGGGTGCTCAGGAATTCTTGTCTCTGGCTTTAAAATATGATGTGTTGCATTATGCTTTTTTCTTAAAAGATACAATGGGAGCTATGTGATTTTTTATTTTTCAGCTGCTATAGCTGTTTCCATTTCAGTAAAATGGGGATAATAACACGTACTCCCTCAGATTTTGGTGAGGCTTTAAATTTTGGATAATTCCTTGTATAATTAAATAGCAGTCTCATTACAATAACTTATTACTCAGACCACCATGAGAAGAGCAGTTAAAGTATAAGTATGCAGTATGTATTCTCACAATTAGGGATAATTGCTGTTCAGCCCCTCTGTAAATCTTTTAGTGAGTTAGTGAGTTTGTCTGGGGTGAAGGGTTGCGGGGTGGAAGGCAGGAAGGAAAATGAACAGATGCAGTGCTGTGGAATTGACAAGAGCCTGTCAACTCTCTATAAGCATGTCGGTGGGGTCAGTGTCTTCCATGTATACTCAAGAGACGTCAGCTTCTGCCCATTTGTGAGGAAGAGGGTCAACTGCACTGCATGTGACCTTGACCTCATGAGGCGAAAAGTGGCAGATGGGTGGAGTGGTAGCCAAAGTATGCACATGACTTGCTGAGATCTGAAGGCCCTGGAAGTCTAAGGTCTCTGTGTCAGCCCAGAGATGCCCCTTTCCAGACCACAGCCTCCTTGAGTTCCTAGGGCCAGGACATCTTGTGGCACACACCCTGTTTCTTTACAGCTTACTCCCCATAAAATAACAATGCAGCAGGACCACTTTTTTTTTTTTTTCATTTTTTTCCTCCTCTGTCAGAGGAATAGCCACTTTTTTGATGAAAATTTGTTCCCATTTATAAAAAAAAAAGATTTTTATAAACAATCCAGAGTTATATAAAAAAGGAAAAAAAAAAAATCTTGAAGCTACAGAACCAGAGACAACTGCCTTGTGTTGACTTTGATATCTGCAAAACACTGCTTGTGCAAATCCATGTTTTCCATAACTGTGAATGGATTACATGGAAGTGACTTTGTGTCATGCAACCTAAGCCTCAGACTTAGGTTGTTTCAAACTAGGAAGTTTTAATGCATGTTTGATGACAGATCATTAAAAATATAGTATCTACAGGTTCCCCTCTTGCAGTATACTTTATTAAATTTTCAGACACATACAGTAATCAGCTTACTTCCTTGTACAAGTATATACTTTCTGTGTCTTAGTTACACCACATAATTTGAATTAGCAGATTATGATAGATTATGATATTGTGACCAATGTTCCATCAACATGAATTTCGCCTCTATATTCTGCAAGTAGGCAGAAAGAATGCAATTATCAGGAAAGTCAGAACTGTTTAGATTC
The DNA here is from genome assembly GCF_002776525.5 of Piliocolobus tephrosceles. Classification (NCBI taxonomy): domain Eukaryota; kingdom Metazoa; phylum Chordata; class Mammalia; order Primates; family Cercopithecidae; genus Piliocolobus; species Piliocolobus tephrosceles. Next base: position 75,256,256 of record NC_045440.1, on the reverse strand, counting down.
TGTATTATCTTAAAACCTCTCCATAATAAATAAACTTTTCCCCTAGAGAATGAAATGTGTACTTAGTCAAAACCTTATGAATATATTATTTTTAAAAGAGAAAAGGTTAGTCCGGCATGGTGGCTCAAGCCTGTAATCCCAGCACTTTGGGAGGCCGAGATGGGAGGATCACGAGGTCAGGACATCAAGATCATCCTGGCTAACACGGTGAAACCCCGTCTCTACTAAAAAAATACAAAAAACTAGCCGGGCGAGGTGGCGGTGCCTGTAGTCCCAGCTACTCGGGAGGCTGAGGCAGGAGAATGGTGTAAACCCGGGAGGCGGAGCTTGCAGTGAGCTGAGATCCGGCCACTGCACTCCAGCCTGGGCCACAGAGCGAGACTCTGTCTCAAAAAAAAAAAAAAGAGAAAAGGTTAATCTGATTTAGCAAAAAACATATGTATATATGTATACACATATATCTATACACACACATACATATACATACCACCTTTTTATTTTTTTATTTATTTGTTGGCCAGGCCCTGATTACGTCAAACAGAGATTTCAGGAAGGTGTAGATGCTAAAGAAAATCCAGAAGAAAAGGTACCAGAAAAGCCACCTACACCAAAGGAATCTCCTCATTTTTATCGCAAAGGCACGACACCCCCAAGGTCTCCTGAGGCAAGTCCCAAACACAGCCACTCTCCTACTTCCTCCCCAAAGCCCCTGAAGAAGCAAAACCCCAGCTCAGGGGCGAGACTCAACCAAGACAAAAGGAGTGTGGCTGATGAGCAGGTGACGGCCATTGTCAATAAGCCCTTGATGTCAAAGGCTCCCACGAAGGAGGCAGGAGCGGTTGTGCCCCAGTCCAAGTACTCTGGCCGCCACCACATCCCCAACCCCAGTAACGGGGAGCTGCATTCTCAGTATCACGGCTACTATGTGAAGCTGAACGCCCCCCAGCACCCTCCAGTAGACGTGGAGGATGGCGATGGATCCAGCCAGTCTTCCTCAGCACTGGTGCACAAGCCATCCGCTAACAAGTGGAGTCCCTCCAAATCTGTGACAAAACCAGTTGCCAAAGAAAGCAAAGCTGAGCCAAAAGCTAAGAAGTCTGAACTTGCTATACCAAAGAATCCCGCAAGCAACGATTCATGCCCTGCTTTGGAAAAAGAAGCCAATTCAGTAAGTATTGCAAGTAGCGTTTTCTCTTTCTTTTTTCCCTTTGGTTCTTTTCAGCGAGCTGTGTGGTGTGACTGTGCATCTTGATCACAGCCAGGCTAACCAAAGTTCTAGAAGCACAGGGTTGTTTAAAGCAGCACGTAACACGTTTGTAGTTTGAGACAGCAAAGAGCTCTCCAGACAGAAATTCCCCCCACTACTCCTGTGTTCACCCGGCCCCACTTTAGATGTAATTCAGGTAGGTAAGATCTGACCAGCTTAGCACAGCATCTTAGCACATTTTAGCAAGGCTTTAACAGCGTGTCTTGGTGAGCTTCCTGGTAGCTTGCTCTCTGATTGCTGGAAAGGAATCATGACCCCTGCCAAGGGCCAGCCGCTCTCAGAGCTCTAGGAAAAGGACACCAGCAAGTTCTTAGCCCTCCTGTTTTCACCACAGCGGTCAGCATCTTTACACAAAAGAACCTCTCCTCTAGCCATTGTGAATTCTTCTCATACACACCCAGTTTGGATTTTAAATAGCCAGGCTTTGCAGCTAGAACGTTTTTCTTCCCCAAAAGAGAACTGAAAATTTCCAGTAGTTCAAGAGAATTTCTTTGGTCTTCTGTGTTTTCAAAGTGTGAGAACTCTTACAATTTCAGTTTTCTGGTAGATGCAGGTTATTAGTATCAATTAGTCTTAAGCATTTAAGATATTTATTATTCAGCCAGAAAAGCTCTGTATTATTGAAAAATCTTTATACCTTCTTTCAAAGGACATTTTTTGAATAATGTATGGAATTAGTATTTTATCAAATGCTATAGAATTTGTAAAACCTGAAGCTAATTACTGATTAAAAAATGACCTCTTGACCTGGTCACATCCCTTTAGAACAGAGGTGTTGAATGTTACACACCTAGTATTCACTAGTAATTATAGAGACATATTTGCATAATGGTACGGATTAATATCTTGGCCAACAAGAATATAGTACAGCCATCAGTTTCTTATTTTTGTCTGTTTAATTTACTCACATGATTAAACAATTAAAATTCCTCTGTTAACTTATGCTTAAAATTTCTTAAGTGTGTTTATTTTGCTAGTATCTGTAAAACACTGGTTGTCTTCTTTTTTCAAATTTTCAACTTTTTAATTAGCTGGACATAAATTATTCAGATTAACTAGACCAACTTCCTAAGAGTCAACTTGCATGGAGAAAAATTGTTTTCAGAACAGACTAAGATTCTGACTCTTCAGTAGGCATTCATTTTAAAGATTTGAAACCTTAATATGTCAGTATCCTGACATTACAACTGTAATAATCACTATTGGATTTGTTAAATGTAATAGTTTACTTCTCATTTGACTTTCAGCATTTTTATCCCCAAGTTAATAAGGCCTCGCATATATCAGTATTAGTTTGCCTGATTTACAAGGAGAAAAATTCAAACAATGCAAGGCCATATCTTTTATACTTTTGGGTACCCATTTGTGGGCTTTAGTTGACTTCTAGACCTCTACAAGGGGAAGTGTATGCCCCAGTGTCCTGTACATTAGGCTGTGGTAGGGGGAAAATAAGTTGAATTACCCAGCTCTTAGCTGAAAGAGTCTCTCTGTAAAACAGTAGTATACATATGTTTGGTAAATTCACAGCCTCCTCATTTAGAAAAATCATTTGTTTTATTTATTTGTGGAATTCTCAGATTCTTGGAGTTAGCCAAGCATCCTCCATCTCAGTAGTTGGTCCTTGTAGAGGAAAGTAGTTGAACCCTGTAGAGGGTTCCCCTCTACACCCCAAGGGGGAAAGGAGGCCCCAGCAGCTCTGCAACCACCCTGAGCTTTAGACTGCCTCTGCAAAATTCAAGATTGACTTGGCACCTTCATGCGAAGATTCTAAGAATTAACATTGTCTTCCTAATAGTAACAGAAAGCTGCCTTCCCCACTCCTGAGAGTCAGGATGTGACACAGTCACAGAGTCATCATAAATGTTGTCAGCGGATGACCTTTAAGACAATGGAGTACTACATAGTTTTGAGAGAAAGACGTGGTGTAAGTTAGACATTCATAAATAATTTTAAAATTCACAGAATTGAACTCTGTTCAATTCCTCGATTCCAGACTTCCTCGGTTCACATCCCAGCTCTGTTGCTTACCAGCTGTGTGACGCTGGACAGTTTCCTTACTGCTGTATGCCTCAGTTTCCTCATCTGTACCTATCACAGGGTTGTTGTGAAGATTAAATGAGTCAGTACTTTAAAAGTTCTTAGCATAGTGCCTAGCGCAGAATAAGTGATGAAGAAACCTTAGCTGTTATGATGTTTGTTTCAACACAATGCTAGTTGAAGCATAAGCAGTTCAGAAATATTCAAGTAGATTTGATCCATCCTCAGGGTCACCCTGGATATTGGTCTCCTAGAAATACAGAAAATCTCCTGGGACACAGACTAACACAGGAAATTAGTTAACTTGAGTATGAGAGGTAGGAGAAGGGAGACTGTGGCTTTGATTACTTTCTTGAGGAAGATTTTCCTCAAGAAACTTCTGTGACCCGTGTGGGCAATGGTTGCGTATGGACTCATGTCCTAGAGACACACATTCAATATGATCCCGAAATTTTGTAGGATTTTGCAACATGACAACTCTGTTAGGGTCAGAAGAGGCATCTTTAGCATCTTACCATCAAGTGGGGAAATTTTCCAATTAGGTATCTCAGCCCATTCTGAAAAACGACTGCACTTTTTTCTCAGCCATTCCTGTGATTTGCATCCAAGTTTGTTTTGAGGTTTATTTGAATGTGTGTAAAATTTAAAGCATCCCCATCAAATCAGGTTTGAACCTCACTCCAAAAAGAGGTAAATATATATAATTAAACTTTGCTATTAATACTTAATTAAATTTTGCTTTTCTCGTGTGTTTCTAACTAGAGAAGCTTTAGATTTCACATAAACCATAATAACTCTTCTAGCAGAAAATTCCTTACAATTTTAATATGAATGACAGTCTCTTAAAGGAAAAAAAAGATTTAATTTTTTGAGTTAGGATTTCCTTCTGTATTTTGATTTCCTGTTTTTTATTTTCTGACTGCCTGAAAATTTCTTCCAATCAAGACTTACCCTGTGCCCTGCTACAGCTTCTTGTATTACACCTGTCCCAGTCAGTCTTGAAAAGCAAGACAGATTTTTTTTTCATTTTGCTATTTTAAGCTACAACTGGCCACCACAGTCATATTTATGGGACTTTACCTTAATGCTTTTCACCCTGCATCCTGTGCCTAGGTATATAAAGAACACAGAGGCCAGGGCTTGGAATCTGCCACTGAACATAGCATCCTGGATTTTTTTTTTCCCCCTGGTTGCTGTTTGAACCTTTCATGTCTAGTTTTCCCTCATCTTCACTGAGTCCACCTTTAAAAATAGCTTTCTAAGTGGAGCCACCCTGGTAGGATAAATATATATATATATGTATGTGTATATTAGAACATATACAGGAGAAGTGTGTGTGTGTGTGTGTGTATACAAAAGAAAAAAATATATATATGTATTTTTCATTTTGGATAAAGCACTCATTCATTATTCATTAAATCTGAATTGCCAGTACAGTGATATGTGGGCTAAAAACTGGAGAAAAGATAGTAAACTAAATTCAAACCAAGAGAATATACAAATTCAAAATACTAATTCAAAGGGGTTAGATAAATTCACAGAATCTTATACGGATTTACGAAATGGGAGTTAAGGTTCAGGCACACCTTGGACTTTAGAAGTTGGCTTCATGGAAGTCATGTTCTCTGCAGTTTCACTTTCCTGGGTCCACTGTAAGACACCGAAGTCTACGTTGTATTGTTCTGACCAGGTGTATTTTTCCTCATCTTTCGTATCACTAAATTACCTTTGAAAATTGTAAAATAAACCCAGTAGCCCAGAATAGTTGAAAGGATCCAAAATTCTTAAAACACTCATGAACAAAATCTAATCCAAGTGTGTATAGTAGTACAGGTGGAACATCCAGAATGTTCCAACATCTGGTCATGGTGTGAAGTGAAAGAAGCCAGGCACAGAAGGACAACCTTTGTATATTCTCACTTATTTGTGGGAGCTAAAAATTAAAGCGATCAAACTCATGGAGATGGAGAGTAAAAAGATGGTTACCAGAGGCTGGAAGAAAAGTGAAGACATAGGGGAGGGAGAAGTGGGGATAGTTAATGGATACAAAAAAAATAGAACAAATAAGATCTAGTATTTGATAGCACAACAGGGTGACTATAGTTAATAATAATTTACTTGTACATTTTAAAATAAAGAGAACTGGGCACGGTGGCCCACGCCTGTAATCCCAACACTTTGGGAGGCTGAGGCGGACAGATCACTTGAGGTCAGGAGTTCAGGACCAGCCTGACCAACATGGTGAAACCCCGTCTCTACTAAAAATACAAACATTAACTGGGCATCGTAGTGAGCACCTGTAGTCCCAGCTTCTCGGGAGGCTGAGGCAGGAAAATCACTTGAAGCCAGGAGGCAGAGGTTGCGGTGAGCCAAGATCGCGTCACTGCACTCCAGCCTGGGCGACAGAGCAAGACTCCGCCTCAAAAAAATAAAATAAAATGAAAACATAAAATAACTAAAAAGAGTATAATTGGATTGTTTGGAACACAAAGAATAAATGCTTTAGGTGATGGATACCTCGTTACCCTGAAGTGATTATTACACATTGTATGTCGGTATCAAAATATATATACACCCACTGTGTACCCACAAAACTTTAAAATTTTTTAAATCTCCAAAATCTGAAACTTTTCGAGCACCAACATCATGCTCAAAGGAAATTCTCATTGCAGCATTTTAGAATTTTGTATTTGGGATGCTGAACCCGTACATCTGAAAAAATCTGAAATCCCAAACACTTAGGGTCCCAAGCATTTCAGATAAGGGATGTTCAGCCTGTGATATTGTGACATTGAAAGATCGTCTCCACTATTTTCTGAATTATAAGAGTTTCCTGCATTATTTTTGTGCTCTAAATTAACCATAATTGAGGAGTTGCACAGGTTAGGACTCTCCTATTAATTTAGAACATAACTATTCTAAAAGAGCAGTTGGTCATTATCACAATTTGATATTTTTCTGATACTGTGGAAATTATAGGATATAGATAAAAATGTCATTTTAAATAACTGAATGGGAAACTCCCTTTAAACTAAGGCCTGTATCTTTAATAGACATATGGAGAAAAGAGCATGGAGCTCCGAAGTGACTCAAACTGGCTGAGGAAACTTGAGCAAGATACCTATCCTCTTAAGCTTCGAAGTGACTCAAACTGGCTGAGGAAACTTGAGCAAGATACCTATCCTCTTAAGCACTGTAAAATGGAACTAATAATCACTTGTGAAGAATAAACAAAAAATCTACTCAGAGATGCTTAACCCACTGCCCAGCATTATAAAAACCTGCAATAAATGTTTATTTTCCTCCCATTTACTTGAGGTTTAGGAACTGATGCTTTTCTTCTTCTTAATAGTCCCCACTTAAAGGGGACTATGTTTACTTCCTCTCCCTCCCCCATTTTACTCATCACCCTGTTTGTTCTTCATTTAATGCAAATGATTAATGAAATGATTAATGAAATTAAATCATTTCAGTGATTTAATGCGTTTTGTTTAACAACCCACATTTGGGTCAGGCACTGTGGTTCATGCCTGGAATCCCAGCACTTTGGGAGGCCAAGGTGGCAGGATCACTTGAGGCCAGGAAGTTGAGACCAGCCTGGGCAACATAGTGAAACCTCATCTCTACAAAAAATGCAAATATTAGCCACGTTTGGTGGCACACACTGTTGGTCTCAGCTACTCAGGGAGCTGAGGTGGTAGGGTAGCTTGAACTTGCGAGGTCAAGGCTGCGATGAGCTGAGATCACACCACTGCATTCCAGTCTGGGCAACAGAGCAAGAGCCTCTCTCAAAACAACCCACATCCACAGCACTTGGAAATGTGCTGGAAGATAGTAGGGTCTCATTAAATATTGGTTGCCTGAATGAACTGGGCAATGTCACATGTCTGTGCACTGGGTACGTAGCAGTGAATAAGACAAGGCCTCTGCCACTGTGGAGCTCAGCGTCTTTTGGGGGAAAATAGCAGTTAAACAACAAAGGACAGTCAAGTGTGAAACTCATTGTGATAGAGAGAGCAGGGCACTCTGACCTCTACGACAGAGATGTGGGCTCCGTCAGGGAAAGAGACCTTCTTGAGTAAATGATGTGTGACCCAAACCCTAGACCCGAATTGATGAGTGCTTGACCAGTGATAGCTCCAATCTCCCTTATTCACTTACCCCATACCCAAAACACATCAATACTTTTGAGGCCTCTGTAACATTGTTTCAGTGTAGTCTTACCCAATATCCAAATAGAGTACCACTGTTTCCTCATCTGTAAAATAAGGACAATATAACTACCTACCTCATGAAGCCAGTTTAGAACACTTTTAATGCTATATAATAATTGGACACTATTTTCACAGTAAATACCACAATCATGGCTTTGTAAAAAAAGGTGGCTTCTTTATGGAGCAGATCTGAAAAGATGGGTTATATGAGGTTGGTTTGTTTAAACAAGTAAAATTTGGCGCCCTTGGACTATCCGGTATTTATTATAATGATATTTATCAAAATAGGATCCTGTAGTTTGTAAAATATAACTTGATTTCTAAAATGTTGTGATTATGATTAGAGAAATTTAAAAAGCTAGGCCTGTAAGATAACTTCTGAAAGTATCGAACTTCTCACTTACAGCATTTACTTAACGGAAAGGGTGGTGTCCAAACAGAGAACCAGGGAAAAAGCAGGAGGTAGAGAACCTTATTTTGAGTTTTCCCTGAATTGTTCCTTGGAGGTGGCTTTGTCCTACAGATTTTGCTCTCCTGTTCTAACTGCCCTGAGGAGGAAGCAGCTCTTCCTCATCTGACCTGCATCCTAACAACAAACGCACCTCTAACTTCCAGCCCTTCGTAGGCCCTATTATGGTGAGCTGTGTCTCTCAGCCCACGCTGTTGTCCGTTGTTTTGAGGTGAATGAAGTAGATCAGTTGTTTAAAACATTTTTAAACTAATTCAAGCCTGGATTCATTTTTAAGTGAAGGTCCTGAAATGTCTCCATCTAAACATAGCATTGCTGTTTTTAGTCTACACCTTTTGGAACTGCTGTCATCTTTTATGCCTTATTTACTGCAATCATGTTAACTTTCTTATTTTTTCAGTAATTGGCTTTGGTAATATCTTGATATTAACATGGAAAAGTTAGAATTATTTTGTTCTCTTTCATTTTCAGGGCCCTAATTCGATCATGATTGTCCTTGTCATGCTGTTGAATATCGGGTTGGCCATTCTTTTTGTTCACTTTCTAACTTGATTGGAATTAGGAAAGGTAAGAATCGCCTTAATTTCTATCTAAAATCATAGTAAATAATATTCTTTTCTCATATTCAAATTTGCTATTTTTTTAACAATGACATATTGTCCTTCACTTTAATTTTGGCTATGCCTGAATGTGATTCAACATAGTTACTTAATGCTATAACTGTTTTGACCCTTCAGTGAAGTCCTGACAACTAGTGGTGTGTTAGCCCACAATTCTCTGCAGTGGTGCCGTCAGCCCTTTAAATGGCCCACCCCAGGCAGACTCAGACACAGGGAAGGAGGCTTGGAATTAGGATGGGATCGCAAGAGAGATGAAACTTGGAAAATTCAGCCAGAGGACCTGTTCGGTTCCCCTGGGAGTGCTTTGTGGCTTTGGGGTCCTCTGGGAGCTGAAGCGCACAGCCATGTTGGAGAGCAAAACTTAATAACAATTCTTTTTTAAAATCTGCTGAAGCAGCCCCATCCGGCGAAGTTCTTGGCATTGGCTACTCCATCTGTCCTAGCAGAGTGTGACTAAACTGGAAATGTATGGAGCTGCATTTTTTTTTTTTTTTTTTTTTTTTTTGATGGAAGTCAACAGCTGCCTTACTATTTTACCATCTGACGTTTTTAGTAGGGAGCTGGGGAAACGACTGCCCGAGGAATGCGGTCGGAGGATTGTGTTGCTGTGGACGTGGTTCCAACATTCACTCCTATCTCATTAGAAGAAATAGGTAGCAGCATCACTCACCAGTCTTATGCCATGATCTGCTGCTTTAACATCTCCTGGAATGTTCTGGGAGAGAACGTTTCATTTGCTTGTGCACGACTCTGTTCATTTTTGCTGTTTATTTAAATATGATGTATAGTCATCTACCACCTGCGGTCCTGGCCGGACCGAAACACACGTGTTGCATCTCAAGGAAAAGAAACAACAAAATGCTAGTGAAAATGTGCTTATTTTGATAGCAATATACCATCTTTTATGTCATTTATTCTTCCTATACTTGTAAAAGGTTATTTATCTTTAAATTTTAGCGATTTGAAGACACTATGCCTTCCTAAGAACTAATTTAATTTTAAATATTTTTAACATTACTGAGGTGAATTATTTATGCACTTAGTAAGTGCTAAATTTTAAAAGCCGAAACACAACAGAATTCTAAGAAGTATAGTCCAAACGTTGCATGGATTGCAGTAATCAGTGTTTAAAGGATTCAGTTTCTTTGCTGACGTACTTTACAACCAAATAAAATCTTGTCGGTGGCTGTGTTAATTCCCATGAAAGTTAAGCAAGATGCTATTAATAAACTGCTCTGCTCTTTCTTGTTTTCTTTTTCCAACTTAAATTTCTGTTGAATACATTCAGGTAGAACATAAAGCCTTGTTCAATCACTGCCTCTCAGTTTTCTGCCTCTCCTGTTTTTCAAAGTCCTTTTGTAATTTCATTTCCCATTTTAAAGGCTTAGACATTTTTATTTTAAATATATGTCTTTTACAGTCTTTTGTCATTCTGACATTTCTGGGGTTTTGCTGTTTTATAATTTACCCTTTATTATTGAGAAGCATGCTTACTTAGAGAAACTAAATGGTCTTTATAAAAGTAATTAGTTAAAAAGAAATCAGGGGAGAAAAAGTATCTATCTAATCTATTAAATCGTTTTAAAACATTACATTGCAGAGGGGGAGCTACTCCTAAATATTTTCATGATTTGCATGGTTTAATCAGATTTTTTTTTTTTTTTTAACCGTATTAGCTACCTTTTCAATGCAGAAGACAGTTCACACAATTCCCTGGTTAGCACAGATGTGGACTAAGTGCTTTGCCACCTGCAGGGTAGTAACCCAGTGATGTTTCTTACAGAAGCACAATATGTTGAAAATCCTGGGTGTGACCAATATGGAATAAAGAAGAAGGCAGAAAGAGAGCAAATGAAAAATTTCAACTTGTATATTCATTTTTTACATTTTGCTTTGACTTTTAAATTTAGGAAGTCCGTTTTTACCTGAGAACAAACGTTTAAAGTTCCTGTGTCACTCTCAGTGTTCTCACCACCCCTCCCAAACCCTGTAGCTCCTTATGCTGGGAAAGCTGGTTTTTTAAAAAAATAATAATAAAATATTTAATCTTATTAAGTGTTTATTTAAAATGTGTAATGCTTTGGAAATCATGGGTAACAGCGAGAGGATATGTTTATAAAGTGAGCATGTTGGTCCCATTTATAAATATATGTATGATTTATAAGCTTTTTTAAAACAAAGCTCAAATTGTTGGTATTTTTCTAAAATGTGCACAGCTGTATTTTACATGAAGGCTCTTTCTATTGGGTTGTTATACTGTACTCAACATTTTGGACAGCACATGAAGTCTGCCAATGTACTTAATAAAACATGACTTTGTTTATTTAAAGTTTCTTGCTGTGAAAAAGAACTCCTTACCTGTGAGTTCCTTTATTTATAATTCTCGAAACCAAAATGTATAATGTACAGTTTTCACAACTGTATCTGCTCTAATAAAAAAAAAAGTTGGTTATTAATAAAGTCGGAAGTGTGTTTTCTTTGTGAGTAAATTACTGTCTTGAGTTATGTGGAATGCTTCGGTGGTGGTGTTGAAAGAGATCTGCTGAAAAATTAACAGCAGAAATAGAAGGAAAAAATGCACAAAGAAGCCATGTGCCAGAAGGTAGTTATACTGCACCACCAGTTGGTTCTACATTTCTTTCATCCTGGGCCTTTCAAATAATTTTGCAAAGTAAGGTTCATTGCTCTGCTTAATGCCTTCATTGATTGGATTAGTGCCTTATCCAGAGTTTAAAGACTGCTCTTATTTTTAAAGAAAACTTGAAGTAAATCTCCCTCCTACATGGGCACTTTTCAATTAATTAGAATTTTTTTTTACCATTGTGCCCCAAATAAATTAATATGTTGCTATGACCCCTGCTGCTTAGGTGCACTCCTGGAAGGTTAAGCACAGTATGGGTTGAATAAACCTGCCGCCACCGGGACTTCCAGCCACTGTGCTCCCTTTGAAGCCATCCAGGGTGCTGGCCTAAGCTGCTGGCTCGACACGTAGGCAAGCCACCCGTGCACTGTGATAAAAGGACCATCTCCAAAACAGCTTTCCAGGGAGGTGCCATGGTGCTTTTAAATTCCCAAATTCATCACACCTGTTGAGGGCTAAGATCTTGGAGCCCCTCATATAAATAATACACAGAGTTATTGCCTCTAGGGCTAAACAGATTACTCAACTTCAGTAATTAGCCTCCTAGCAAATCCTAAAGGAGGAGAACACAGAACAGACTTTTGAAGCAGGGAAGGAAAGCACAAGGTGCTAGAGAGATTATTGATTCCAGATTCATGTCCAAGCCACACATTGTGAGCGCTGATGCCAAAGCTAGGGTGAAGCTTGTGTGGTTGGGAAGTCTGGAAAATATTCTACATGCCCTTTTAACGCAATAACTGTTTCTCAAGAGTTGTGGCTAGCAGGCTCCCCAGGCATACCCTCCCTGCCGTTTGCAGCTCTCCTGCCATGCTTTGGAAAGTAACATAGCCTCATCGTCCCAACTTAATAGGTGGCTGTTGGTGTGGCGTATTCTGCCAGTACAGTGTCACGGTTCATCAGACTGCATTTGATTATTGCAGGTTTAAGAATTATCTGTTCTGACAATTCACTCTCACCCCAAAGGTACTGAAATGCAGTGGCCTCTATAATAGGGGTCTGGTTTATAGGAATAGGAGAAAATAGCAGAGGTAGAGAAGACAGTGAATACTGATGAATATAGTCAATATAGATGAAATTCCAGCTTTGATTATGGATCCTTCTCTAATCCATGCCCCTGGTTTCCTTATCAGTAAAATGGATGTAGTCATAGCACTATCTGGCCTCACAGGGTGATGGTGAGAATGAAATGACCTTATTTATGTTCAATGCTTACTATAGTGCCTGGCACATAGTAACTGCTTCGTATGTTTTTTACTGACTGAAAGAAATAGGGATAAAATAATTAAATTCCTATTAGTGTCTCAGACACATTGAAAAATACAGTGAGACTCCATTCTAAGGGTCTTTTTGTAATGTTTAATTAGATCATGGGTCATGGGATGTCCTTGCTGCAGGACAAGTCAGTCTTTCTCACCGGGAAAATTAAAGGACCCACCTACAGAGTTCCTTCTCTATGCTAACATGTGTTTTCCAATATAGGAGAATATGAGACATTTGCTTTACAAAGAGCTTTCACATCAGTGTCTCACTGGATTCTTACAATCTCCCTGGAAAGTTTTCCTGCAGTTAAATGACTTGCACAAGATCATGTAGCCATAAAGTCATAAAAATCTGTATCAGAGTCCCAGATCTGACACTACATCTTGTGCTTTTTCATTTCACATACTGGCTAGCATTATTCCACATTGCCACTCATGAGCCATGAAGATGTGATGGCAAATACCATGAAATCCAAGGCAGGAGTGCGGGTTGAATGGACCCATTTCTATCTGTCATAAGCTCCTTAATGATCCACTGAGTTAATAATAACTACAGCAGAGTCTTTTAAAAGTTCTGAATAGCGTGTATTTACAATCCTGTGTCATCACTTTTAGCAAGATATTTATATAGTAATATATTTGAACCTTACACTAAATATTACTAAAATTTAACATATAAGTAATGGTGTTTTTGAAGAGGTATGTTATACATGAACTTGGCATCTGTGTTTGAACTTAAGCTCAATAATGAACACAGAAGTTGCACAGAGTACCTAGAAGACATAAAAAGGTTTGGCCCAATGCTGTGGTGTTCTTTTGACACCTTATGTCAATATTCCATAAAACTTCCTTGGTATTCCCTTGAATCCAAAGTCTGATTTAGGTAAGCCATAATGGAATTAACACGGAAGCGAGGCCCTGAAATTTGTTCAGCTGGTGGTTGATAAAGCTGTTTGCGTACTGTGGTAAAGAGCATATCTATCCTTAAATGGAGACAGAGATGAACAGAAGATTATAGCACTGATACACACATTCTTCCTTGTCCGCTGCCTCAACCCAAGCAAACTCATTCATAAAATGTGAAGAATGATATTGAACATGTGCAGTGGATTTCATGATGATATTTGCTTATGAGAAAACAGTGGAGGTCTTCAGTTTCAGTAATGCATATGCCACATCCTTGCCACTTACAACATATATTTGGAAGAAAAGAGTCATAAATATCACATCATCTGCACAATAAAAGCAGAAGCAAAGGTGAGGATAAGCCAAAGATTAATTATTCTCTGGACATGATTAATTATTTTCTAGACATATTTTAACAACTGTTTCCGACCAGTACAGTGAGTACCTATCTAGAGGTCGCATAGCTGCTTTGGAAGTTGATAAAGCCCAAGGAGGTGCTTAGACATAGAATTGCTGTAAAGCCAGCAGGTGGTGGAATCCATGACCTAAGAACTACAGATGCATCGTAAAAGCAGTTTTACGTCAGATAATTAGGCCAAATAAAAAGTCAAGATTGAAAACATTCTAATTCATACATTATCCAAAAGGATAAATATTATGTAAGTGTGCTGTTACTCACTGAAACAAAGCAAGAGTTTACAAAATCTCACACAATGGAGCACCAAAGAATGAGATATTTATGTGCTCAAAATAAGATTTGATGTTATCTACATTCAACTTGTCATGATACAGCAAGTAATGTGAGGAATTCAGCATAATTTTCTTGTCTCGGTGTCAGCTTTATTCCATTCAAATTTTTGTGTATAGAAATCGTTTTCCATTTTTACTAACAATCATGTTCATTTTTTTCTTCACAAAGTAGTATTACTAATCCAAAATGCCATGGCAGGCTATATTTGGGGGTTTTCGTTGGTTCACTCAGACTATCAACAGTTCCCCTGGATTTGTTTTGACATTCTAAAGACTACCTGAGTAGGTTATAAAAGAAGCACTCCAAACCTTTCTGCTCTCCTGCTGCTAGCTTTCAGGAATGTTAACATTGCCTGTGTGTTCAGTACACTTTAATCCCTTAGTCCCCTGCAAAACCTGAGCTCTCCCTCTCACCTGACCATAGCGCCTTGTCAGCATCACCACACCAGTAGCATGTTCAGAGTTCACCAGTGAAGTTTGACAAGCAGATCAGATTAGTTGGTGATATTAATTCGAATAGAGAAGTATAAGAAGAACTGAATTTGGGCATCTGGTCTTCCTTTCTCAGATACCATTTGTTGGGTATGCTAGCACCAAACACCACATGCCCAATTCTGGTAAACTCCAAGGATTGTTTTGGTGTCTGTAAAATGGGAACAATAATATCTACCTCATAGTGTTTTTTATAAGAATCAAATTAGGTAACTTTAGTTAACTCCCCAACACATAGTAGACTCTCAACATAGAGTGGATACTATTACATTAATAGTCTCAGTTTTATTAGCATTTTTTTTTTTTTTTTTTTTTTTTGAGACAGAGTTTTGCTTTTGTCGCCCAGGCTGGAGTGCAGCGGCAGGATCTCAGCTCACTGCAACTTTCGCCTCCCAAGTTCAAGCGATTCTCCTGCCTCAGCCTCCCGTGTAGCTGGGATTACAGATGCCCATCACCACACCCGGGTAATTTTTTGTATTTTTAGTAGAGATGGGGTTTCACCATGTTGGCCAGGCTGGTCTCCAACACCTGACCTCAGGTGATCCGCCCGCCTCGGCCTCCCAAAGTGCTGGGATTACAGGCATGAGCCACCACACCTTATTAGCAATTTTAGTTGCCTTATTAGCAATTTTGACTTCATCAAACATTATATGCTTAATTGATACTTCTTTAAATTCATTGAAAAAAAAATTCTACCAGCCTTAGGTCATTAAGCATCAGGTCCTGCCCTAAGAAATGTACTCTTCATATAGAATCAATTGTAGTTTATACAATTAAATGGGTTTCTTCTCTAAAGCAAAGGGCAGATAAAATTCAAAGCTTTTTAATAGTCATCAGAAGGTACACTGGTGATTACTGATGCATCTCTCATAAGAGGCTTAGGAATATTCAATAACACAGAGCACTCATTATATGCAGTAGGTACAACTGTGCATTCATGTCTATTACAAAGACTGCATGATAAAAAGATACAATTAAGGTATATAAGAAATGATCCTGACAAAGACTTGCCACGATGATTACACTCTTGGTTGTAGGAATGAACTTCCTGGTGCGTGTACAGCCTCAGGATTTTCACTGATATGCAGAAATGTGTTAATGGGCCTAGCTATTATGTTTAATCACTGTGGTTATGAATACGAGCAAATGGTTTTGGCTTTAAATAACATTAATATATTGAATCAGAAATAATAGCATGCCAAAGTATCATGTCAGATCTTCCATAGCTGAGTAGTCAAGGTAGCAACCATTAGTTTATAAGTTCAGTGATTCATTTGTATAAAGAACAGAAAAGATAAAAACATATCTATTCCAGTTCAGTGCAGACATCCAGATAGCTTATCTCAAATCCGGTGTTAAGCTTAAACTCTTGTGCTTTTCTTCAATAAGTAACAAGAAACAATTATACTTTAAACATGTCATTTATATTTTAAGGAAAATATGACATTAGATGAAAGTCACCTCCTAAGACTTTAAATATTAGCCTTTATGTCATTAAAACTTTTTTTTTTTTTTTTTGAGACGGAGTTTTGCTCTGTTGCCCAGGCTGAAGTGCAATGGCACACTCTCAGCTTACTGTAACCTCCGCCTCCTGAGTTCAAGCAATTCTTCTGCCTCAGCCTCCCGAGTAGCTGGGATTACAGGCGCCTGCCACCACGCCTGGCTAATTTTTGTATTTTTAGTAGAGACAGGGTTTCACCATGTTGGACAGGCTGGTCTCCAACTCCTGACCTCAGGTGATCCGCCTGCTTTGACCTCCCAGAGTGCTGGGACCACGCCTGGACCATTAAAACATTCTTTCACCTGCTGGGCGCGGTAGCTCACGCCTGTAATCCCAGCACTTTGGGAGGCCGAGGCAGGCAGATCACGAGGTCAGGAGATCGAGACCATCCTGGCTAACACAGTGAAACCCCGTCTCTACTAAAAATACAAAAAATTAGCCTGGCGTGGTGGTGGGCGCCTGTAGTCCTAGCTCCGCCTGAGGCTGAGGCAGGAGAATGGCGTGAACCTGGGGGGCGGAGCTTTCAGTGAGCTGAGATGGCACCACTGCACTCCAGCCTGGACAACAGAGCGCGACTCCATCTCAAAAAAAAAGACAAGAAAGTATTTTACCAAATCTCATTCTATATTGACCACAATAGAAAGGAGACTATTTCAGTGGTTCTTGAACTTTAGCAAGTATTAGAATTGCCTAGAAGTGAAAACAGCTTGTTGAGTTTTTGATCAAGTAGGTGTAGGAATTTATACTTCTAATATGTTCCCGGGTGATGCCAATGCTGCAAATCAGGTGGCCACATCAAAGTGGTCCCCAAAGGAATTGCTGTAGTATTTAGTCAAGCAATGAACAAGTATTAGGCATCAACTACACACTCAAGGCCTTCTGCTTGGCTGTGTGTGTGATAGAGTAAAGAAAAGAAAGAGTGGAAAAGAAGATGTACACACATCTAACATCTGTATAACAATTCATTATCATGTTATTTAATCCTTATAATAACTCAGGAAGCTAAGAGGTGTTTCATTTACTTTGCATTTGAGAAAACCAAGGCACAAAGAGGTAGAGAGAATTGCTTAACAGAACACAGCTGATAAGTAACAGAGCCAAGAGTCCTACCCGGGTACTTTTGGCTCCAAGTCCTGAGTGTTGCTTCCCCTACATTTCAGGCAGCTTTAATTCTGTCCTCTGGCCACCAGGCATTTAAAACACAAAGCACAGTTGGAGAGTCCTGCTGCCTGCCATCAGGCAAGAGAGCAGGAATGTTGAGTCCTTGTGTTAATTGGGACATTGATAACTGGTTGAAGGCATTGCATTTTCTGTTACATGAATGAGAGTCATTCTCAAATCCGTATAGTAGTTTACAGACATTTCTCTCACACCAGATATGAAATTGGACCTCATTCTTTAACATTTGCACACTCAAATACTTCGATTTATCAGACAGTTCTCACATTTGCAAACCTACACATAACTCCCTCTGTCCATCTGGGTAGACTTTCTTGCTTACTTTTGAAAGAAAAAAACTGTTAAAAATGACGACGGTGTCTGCACATACAGATTCCATCATGTCCTGCTGACCTCCCTTAGGAAGCCAGATTACTGGCAAGAAGGCAGAGACTGGCAGGAAGCAAGGGGGCTTTTAGAAAAACATCCTGATTCTTATTTTGTCCGTAGATGTGTGTAGGACTTAGGAAATCAATCCTTCAAAGAGCAAAAGACAAGCTCCCTATCTGCCTCAGAGAGTTTATTCTCAATACTAAGATTTTCCACAAATGATAAAACTAAATGATACACAGAAGAGAAAATGCGGAGGGTCAATAAACATGAGAAGATGCTCAGCCTGACTGGTAGGCAGGAAGTAAGAAGTGAAATAATACTGAGACTATTAAAGTCCAGCGCCTTGTCACATTGATTACATTCTTAGCTGAAATGGGAAAAAGGCTAGATGTGAGATCAGGACTAGATCTTAAATTCAGATCTTCTTTACTTTCCAGCTCTGGAAAGCTTTCCCTGATCATCCCTGGCTGTGAGAAATGCCCTTCCCCATGACTCCAGACCACCTTGCTCTATTCTCAGCACTCCACCCTGCAAAGCAATCGTCTGCTTTTCCATCGGTCTCCACCCCTAGGCTGTGTGCTTTCTGCAGGTAGAGACTGTCCCATCTCTCTATTCCTAACAGTGCTCCATACATACAGATATTGAATAAATGTTAACTAACTGGTGAGTAAATTGATGAAACTAAAATAAACTTGTCCTGGACAACTCACATATTAATGTAAGATAGCCATTTTCCATAACACTCCCTGACCACCTGATCCCCAGTTCTTTTGTCTCACACAATCACTGTTACTATGCTAAGTGGGGAGTGGGGGTTGAATATTTTGTGGAAGGGTAAGAAATTTTAAGTATATGCAAAAGTCCTGCTGAGAGATCACTAATTTCCATTCTTCAAAAATTATGGCTGAGTACCTTTGTAAAATTGGTTTGCTAAGCAACTTGATAGTATCTCCAGGAAGGCCAGCAGATCATCTACCTTGGCTAAGAAAATGATTTCTTGCTTCCTTGGAAAGACTCATATTAAGATCAGTGCATGGCAGAATGGATGCTAGGAGCTTAGAGAAAGAATTCCTGATTCCTTATTTACCTTAGCATGGTAACTGTGAAGGTAAGAGAAGTGGACAGATTAGAGCAACGTTGAGAAGACAGAATTAACCCTACATGGTGATCAGTTGGTGTGGAGGATAAAGGAAAAGTTGGATTCGAGAATGGCATCCAGATTTCTGGCTTGGGCAGTTGGCTGCATGGATAGAGAATGGAAGAGGAGGAGCAGGTGTCTGCAGGTGAACCGAAGACACCGAATTCACTTTGAGACATGGTGGACCTGAGGTGTCTATGAGACATGCCAAGTAGATTGAATGTACAGGTCCAAGGTTAAAGAGAATACTGTGACCAAGATATGTACTGAGTGTAGAGAGACAAGAAAACACTTAAATGCAATTGTTTGTTCTTCTCTTTACAAATTATTTATCCATTCATTGAAGCAGACCTCTCAGCTTAACAAGGCTACATTCGGTAATTTTTTTTAGTATGGTAAAATACACATGACATAAAATTTACCATTTGATGTGGTTTGGCTGTGTCCCCACCCAAATCTCAACTTGAACTGTATCTCCCACAATTCCCACATATTGTGGGAGGGACCCACGGGGAGGTAATTGAATCATGGGGGCCCATCTTTCCCATGCTTATTCTCATGATAGTGAATAAGTCTCACAAGATCTGATGGGTTTATCAGGAGTTTCCGCCTTTGCTTCTTTCTCATTTTCTCTTGCTGCCACCATGTAAGAAATGCATTTCACCTCCCGCCATGATTCTGAGGCCTCCCCCAGACATGTGGAAATGTAAGTAAAATTAAACCTCTTTTTCTTCCCTGTCTAAAGTAAGTCTTCATCAGCAGCATGAAAACAAACTAATACAGTAAATTGGTACCAGTAGAGTGGGGCATTGCTGAAAACATACCCGAAAATGTGTAAGCAACTTTGGAACTAGGAAACAGGCAGAGATTGGAACAGTTTGAAGGGCTCAGAAGAAGACAGGAAATTGTGGGAAATTTTGGAACTTCCTAGAGACTTGTTAAATGGCTTTGCCCAAAATGCTGATAGCAATATAGACAATGAAATCCAGGCTGAGGTGGTCTCAGATGGAGATGAGAAACTTGTTGGTAACTGGAGCAAAGGTGACACTTGTTATGTTTTAACAAAGAGACTGGTGGCATTTTGCCCCTGCCCTAGAGATTTGTGGAACTTTGAACTTGAGAGAGATGATTTATGGTATCTGGCAGAAGAAATTTCTAAGCAGCAAAGCATTCAAGGGGTCACTTGGGTACTGTTAAAGGCATTCAGTTTTATAAAGGAACCTGAGCATAAAACTTCAGAAAAATTGCAGCCTGACAATGTGATAGAAAAGAAAAACCCATAATCTAGGGAGAAATTCAAGCTAGCTGCAGAAATTTGCGTAAATACCAAGGAGCCTAATGTTAATCCCCAAGACCATGGGGAAATTGTCTCCAGACCATGTCAAAGACCCTCACAGCAGCCCCTCCCATCACAGACCCAGAGGCCCAGGAGGAAAAAGTGGTTTCGTGAGCCAGGCCCAGGGTCCCCATGTTGTGTGCACCCTAGGGACTCGGTGCCCTCTGCCCCAGCCACTCCAGCTGTGGCTGAAAGGGGCCAACATACAGCTCAGGCTGTGACATCAGAGAGTGGAAGCCCCAAGACTTGGCAGCTTCCATCTAGTGTTGAGCCTGTGGGTACACAGAAGTCAAGAACTGAAGGTTGGGGACCTCTGCCTAGATTTCAGAAGATGTTGGAAATGCCTGCATGCCCAGGCAAAAGTTTGCTGCAGGGGCAAAGCCCTCATGGAGAACCTATGCTAGGTCAGTGCGGAAGGGAAATGTGGGGTCAGAGTGCCCACAGAGAGTCCCTACTGGGGCACTGCCTAGTGGAGCTGTGAGAAGAGGGCCACCATCCTGTAGACCTCAGAATGGTAGATCCACTGACAACTTGTACCACACACCTGGAAAAGCTGCAAATGCTCAATGCCAGCCCATGAAAGCAGCCAGGAGGGAGGCTGTACCCTGCAAAGCCACAGGGGCGGAGCTGTCCAAGGCCATGGGAACCTACCTCTTGCATCAGCATGACCTGGATATGAGACCTGGAGTCAAAGAAGATCATTTTGGAGCTTTAAGATTTGACTGCCCCACTGGATTTCAGACTTGCATGGGTCCTGTAACTCCTTTGTTTTGCCCAATTTCTCCCATTTGGAATGGCTGTGTTTACCCAATACCTGTACCCCCATTGTATCTAGGAAGAAACTAGCTTGCTTTTGATTTTACAGGCTCATAGGCAGAAGGGACTTGCCTTGTCTCAGATGAGACTTTGGACTGTGGACTTTTAGGTTAGTGCTGAAATGAGTTAAGACTTTGGGTAACTGTTGGGAAGGCACGATTGGTTTTGAAATGTGAGGATGTGAGATTTGGAGGGGCCAGGGGCGGAATGATATGGTTTGGCTGTGTCCCCACCCAAATCTCAACTTGAATTATTTCTCCCAGATTTCCCATGTGTGTGGGAAGGATCTAGGGGGAGGTCATTGAATCATGGGGGCAGGTCTTTCCTGTGCTATTCTTATAATAGTGAGTAAGTCTCACAAGATCTGATGGGTTTATCAGGGATTTCCACTTTTGCTTCTTTCTCATTTTGTCTTGCTGCCATCATATAAGAAGTGCCTTTCACCTCCCACTATGATTTTGAGGCCTCCCCAGTCATGTGGAACTATAAGTCCAATTAAACCTCTTTTTCTTATGTCTTTATCAGCAGCATGAAAAAGGTCTAATACACCATTCTAATGATTTTTAAGTGCACAGTTTAGTGGTATTAAGTACTTTCACATTTTTGTGCAACCATCACCACTACCCATCTTCAGTAGATTTTTTAAATTAAGATTTATTAAAATTGCCTTTCAAAAAATAACTACTTTGTAACTAATGTCACTATTAGAAGCTCTTTTTTACTACAGAGGCATTTGAAGTTATCACGTAACTTGTTGAAGTTATCGAATACCAAATCAAATATACAACTTTTCTAAGTCATTTTAGAACAAGAAATTTGATAATTAAACTACTGTTAAGTATCTGTGGATGCTTAAGCTATCTTCAGCTTAATCATGAAGGATGAGGAGGGTTTTTCTTTACCAGAAGGAACCTGGGCCTTGCTATCAGGACAAGGGGAGCAGCTGCTGATGACTACTGCACAGGCCCCTTCCTGCACGAGGTGACATGGGCATCTTTTTCCTCCTTCCTGTTGTTTCAGCTTCCAGTGCAACTGAGTCTACTGCTGAACTCAGAAATAAATTTAAAAACCAACCACAAAGTTTAAGCTTGAAGTCCACCAATATTTTTTAGTTATCTAATTGAAGAGTCTTCTATTTACTTACTGAAATATGAAAAGAAAAGAAAAAAAAGAATTAAAAAAAAGGAAGCAGAATTAAAGCATCTGTAGGCCCTGGAAAACCAAAAAGGCAAAAATATCTCTTCTTCTCAAATGCCCTTTCAGTTCTCTTATCCTTTGGAAAACAGTAGTCATCTATTAAAATGTTATTGATCTACAGTTAAATGGTAAATCACCGGATAAACCAAAATTCTAAGTTGCCAAAATCTCAGCTGCTTAAAAATCTTTCACTAGCATACAGAATCATTATCAGGCAATCCTATTCCTCTTTGCCAGATATTTGCTTTCCCAGACATTTTTAATCCTTGGTCGTGACGATGTGACCTAATTCAGGCCAATGAAACTCTCCTAGAAAACGTTTGCTTTGCTGATGAGAGGGCTAGGTATCAGCAAGCTCAATGGTGTTGCACCTTCCGTCTTTCTTTTTTTTTTTTTTTTTTTGTCTGTCTTAAACATAAATGTGATCCCTTCTGCTATGGCAGCCATCTTGCAACCATGAAGCAACAAGTATAAGATGAAAAACCCAAAAAGAATTGGCAAAGAGCCTGGCTCCTTAATAACATTGTTGAATGTTTCATGTTAAGGAAAATATAAATGTCATTATGGTTTAATTCCCTTTTTTAAAAATCTCAGCTGCTATTAAAATTGCAAAAAAGAGGAAGAAAATTATTTCTACCTTATGTATGAAAGGGATTATCAACAGTATTCATGCTTGTCATTTGTGTCTAACTCTGAAAAATAAGAGACCATTTTATAAATTGGTTCATTTCTGTGCTTAGAAGAGTTGGCATTCTAAGACCTCAAAAACCCTGAAGAGACACTAGCACAATCTCTGGCTCCTCCATGAGCCTTCCGTGTGCCGCTCAGCTGGAACCTTCACTCTCCTCTGAGGGTCTGACTTCCTCTACAACCTCATAAATTGCACTAATCAGACTCTACTTCAGTCACTTCCATTTATTGAGTGCCAACTGTGTGCTGTCCTCTTTAAAATGTTTTGTGACGTTTTCTTTTATTCTTTGCAATAAGTAACTATGAAATCATCATCATCATCATCCCCAATTTTACAAATTAAAAAAAACAACAAGGGCTGGGCGCAGTGGCTCACGCCTGTAATCCCAGCACTTTGGGAGGCCAAGGTAGGTGGATCACAAGGCAGGAGTTCAAGACCAGCCTGGCCAATATGGTGAAACCTCATCTTTAATAAAAATACAAAAATTAGCCGGGTGTAGTGGCATGCATCTGTGATCTCAGCTACTCGGGAGGCTGAGGCAGGAGAATTGCTTGAACCCAGGAGGCAGAGGTTGCAGTGAGCCGAGATCGCACCATTGCACTTCAGCCTAGGTGACAAAGCGAGACTTCATCTAAACACACACACACACACACACACACACACACACACACACACACACACACAATTGGACTCCGTAAGGTGACTTGTATATCCAGTGGCACCCACACAGCTGGTAGGAATAGGGCTAGAATTTGAAACCAGATCTATTTTTGAAGTCTGTCTCACAGGGTTTGTGAGAATTGACTTCCCAGTTTCTTTTAATGGCATTATCAGCCACCATTCCCTCAGGGCTGAAACCAGACTTCTCTGTGTCTGAGCCATTGTTGCTACCCACACATTCTGCCTCCAATGCACCTCAGATGATCCCCTTTTCCATTCCCACAGCCATCACTCCAGTGCAGCTCCTCCTTACCACCAGCTGGAGGGTCACAGGCACATCCAGACTGGTCTCCCTGCCCCCGATCTGCCTTCTCTACTGCTGCAGCTAGGACTTGCCAGAGATACGAAGCCAAATCTTTCCAAAAGTCAGCTCTGAGCCTCATGCTTCCTTATTCAAAAATGTGTACCAGCTTCTTTGCTGTCGCACACATTGGAAGAAACAGGGAAACGGGCCTCCGTGTATTCCCAGGATTAGGTCCAACTCTTTCTGATTAAGGGTCTCGGTGCCTGAGAATGTCAGAGGTTACCCCCGCCATGGGGTCCAGGGCCCCTGCTGGGGCTCAGCTTTTCAATGGCCAGCGCTTGGCCATGAGAAATCAGACAGGAGAGGGGCAGAGAGCAGGCTCTTGTCACTCAGAAAACTCACTGGAAACTTGAGGGCTGCATCTGTGCACCCACACGCAAGCCAGGCAGGCCCGAGATACTTTGTCAGGCCTGTGCCCTCCTGTCATTGGAGTGCAAGAGGGATTCTGAAAGACCCCCAAGTTCCCCAAGGAGCTGCTCAACACTAAGGGGACCCCCACAGACTGGGCCAGCCAGATTTTCCAGCTTCACATACATGTAGCCTCAAGCTGCTGTGCTTCCAAAGGGGAGTCTCTGATTTACAAATCATAATTTTACATTCACTAAGTAGAATGAAGAATAACTTGCTTCTTGATCCAAACTACAAAAAATAAATCCCAATGGAACCATCTCTCCCGAGGGGATTTGCAGAAGTTGGGTTCTCCACTCTGCACATCTGTGATCCTTTCAAGCATGACTGTTTTTTCCTTATGATGTGCTATTTATTTACGCCTGTTTAATTATTTTAACCCAATGAATATGTTCTTTTATTTTACTATAGTAACCATTTTATTATACTATATATACATTTCATAACATCATGTTATATGTGTATAGAATATATAATATATACAGTGTGTGTATTAAAGTAACACAATGTTATGAAATACATATGTGTGTGTGTGTATATATATATAAAAGTGTGTGTGTGTGTGTGTGTGTGTGTGTGTGTGTGTGTGGCTTCACTATGTTGCCCAAACTCCCAGCCTCAAATAATCCTCCTGCCCTAGATGTGATTACAGGTGTGAGCCACCATGTTCAGACCAAAGTATATTTAAAATATATATCTTAGGGGTAAAAAATCACGTAAATGAAAGCACTCTTAAATTAATATTTATACCTGAGCATGATATTTTCATATTTTCATTCCATCGAAAGTGAGCCCAGGTTTTTATAAGATTGAGACCACCTAGGGGTCCTTCTTGAACTCTGATTCTCGTTCCTGCTCAACACTGGGCCTCATTCTCAGCCGGTCCCTCCCCAGTTTCCTTTCCCACATTCTGCCCCTCTCTCCACTGAGTGAGGGCTACAGACCCCTGTGGAAGACAGTGCCTGCACTTTGGAGTCCTCCCTCGCCCTGACCACCACCCTACCGCACCACACACATACCCTCAGCTCTGACCCATCAGGTGGAAAAGAATGTGTCCCTCCCAGAAAAGAATGTTAAGGGGGTGGGTGGGAAGTGAGGGATGGTAGGCCACAGGTCCTGTGTGAAAACACACTAGCAGGCTCTGGGGTATCCATCAACCATTTATGTTGATCCCCCCTCTCTCACCACTCAGCACCCGCGAGTGGGCTGCATCCTGCAGACTCAGCTGCAGTCCAAAGCTACAAGCTTTGATCCAGATCTGGATGTCACAGGTTGGGTTCCCTGGGAAGATAAAACAGAGATTGACAGACATGCAGATGCCTGTTAGTGCTCTTGGGCCAGCACCCGTGGTGGGGACAGAGCAGGAGAAGGAGAGGTCGCCCCAGGTGCAGCCCCAAAGAGGACCTCAGCTGACTCCATGAGGACCTTGAGCTCTGAGAGAGCCTTCAAAGTTGGCACAAGTTGGGCAAAAGACCCAAGCCTCAGTTCCTGGGTGTGGAAGGAGGTGGGACTGTGGGCGAGGTAGTCTCTTCAGTAGAGGCAGTCCCCAAAGGACTGGCAGCTGAGGGCCATCTTCCTGCAGCACGTCTTACAGCCAGGGGAGTAAGTCCCTCATTCCTAAGAAGGACACTGGGGCCTTTACAGCAGCCACCACTCCGGGGTTCCCTCTCTGCTTACTGTCTTCAGCAACTCCACGGGAGAGGTCCACTTCCTCCAGAAAGTCCCCACCACCATTGCCCCTCACTGGGACTATGCCTCCTCTAAGCCCCTCTAGCACTGCCACTCTGTGGCCCCTTCTATTTTGCAGTCCAACCTTCATGTTTAACAAGCCAGACTGCACGCTCTGAAGGCAGCGACACACGTTGTTTACACTGCCCCTCCGCACATCGTGCCTTCTCCCCATGGAACAGTGTATTTTAAGGGGCAGAAGGTAGATTCAAATCTGGACAGGAATTCTTACTGTTGAAACAGCTTAAACAAGCTATTTCAACTCCTTCCATCTTGAATAGCCCAAGGACAAAAATGGAGATAACATACCCGTGCTATGGTTTGTTTATTCAGATCGCAAACCTACCCCAAGAGACCACGATGTACCTTACACCCTGTGCATGTATTATTCCCAGTTCTTACAGCATTCCTCTTTTCATGGTAACAATGCCATTGCAAAAGGGCACACAGCTGTGAGTGACAGAATGAGCCTTGAAAACTATATGTGCCTGATGCCAGTCTTAGGTCCCTGATGCTGATTCTACACCTGTGGAATGAATCCTCTTTCCAGCTGCATCTCCTGTGACCTCTCTCCAGCCTCACAGGCCTGCACACACTGTTCCCCAAGCCCAGCACTCCTCACAGCCCTGTTTGTCCTTCCACTCATCCTCCCACTGCTGAGACCTTTCTCGTCTCTCAGAACTGAGCTGCAACAACACTTCCTCTGCAAACATTCCGTTATCTGCCATTTAGAATTAATAGCTCCTGCTTCTGTATGCAAAACACTTTCTTCCTACTTTACATAAGCTCTGATGTCATCCTTCTTTGTACCATGTCTAGTTATCCATAAGTCTGCCTTCTTCAATAGATTGTAAAGTCCTTGAGAGAAGGGACAGTCCCAGTCATCACTGTATTCGTTGCACTTAGCATAGGGCTTTTTAAATAGTAAGTGCTCAAAATGCATCTGCTGAATTTCTTTAAAAATTATAGTTCTTTTGTTTCAGAAAGACTTTCTAATGCTGTGATTTCAATGCCTTAAGACTTTTTGTGATATATTTTGTTCAAGTTCCTTTTTACCTTGTTTATGGAAAGAGCTTAGCTTTGGAGAGAGTCACCTGGGCCAGATGTCCCACTTGGCTTTCATATCCAGGGTCTGTGGTTTTTTGTTCATGATTGTGTGTCCACCCCAGCCTTGCAAGCAACCAAGTTAGGCTGTTGGGGGCTTTGGCACATCGGCAAACCAATGATGGAGGGAAGTGGACCATCATGAGCAGGTGGACCCACAAGCCAGTCAGCACACCAGGACTACACAACTGAGGCTCAGGGAAGGGGCCATCAGGATTACCAGATGAAAGTAACATAGGCAGTAATTCTCCAACTTCAGCCTCCACGGGGAACCAGGAAAGGTCAGTGTTGCCTAGACCTCAAGGTAAGGCAAGTTCTTCTCTTCTGCTGGCCCCTCAGCCCTCTCCAGATACCAGGGAGAAGAAAATCCTGTGCCTGCTCTCTCTAGACATCTGGTGTCATAGCTCAAATACCCACTCCAAGCCCCATTAGCTCACCTGAGAATGAGCCAAGAAAGAGAAAGAATCAAAGATGAAGCCAATCTGCCACGTTCTCGGAGCAAGGGTACTTAGGTGAATCAATGTAAACTAACTTTTCTCCTGGAAGAACACCATGCTAGGTGATATGGAAAATACAAAAATAAATTCTATTCCCCTGTCCTCAAGCAGCTTACACTCTAGCGAAGGAGACACATACACACTGCCTCTCTGGCTCCCCTTGGGTCTCCTGGCCCTGTCATAAGGATGCTCATTACCTTGCCATTGAAATGCTGGGTCACGGGAAAGGAGAAACAGAAGTAAAGAGCTGGCTCACTCACCACCCGGACAGCCCCACTGACCAAACAGTACATTCATTAGTTAGAGCCTCTTAGACGACTTATGCAATTGAACTGTCTTTAGCCATCAGCTTTTACAGCTCAGATCAATGTGTTTCTAATCCCCAAAGAACAGACACTGAGTGCTGGGAGCCACAGCTGCACTGAGGAAAAGCTGCACTCAATGATGGCTTGTTTTCAGGCCAGTGTTGGCAGACAGGAAAGGAAGCATGCCAATTATCTGCATTTCCTATGCTAACAAGCAGTGTTTTCTCCTTGTGAGGCATCTGCTAGTTCCATGCAATGCTTTTACGAAGGGAACAAATAGAAAAGCAAATTCTTTTGCATCCATTGGTATCTGGCAAGTTCTTCAATATGGAGACAAAACTCCACACAGGGAAGCAGTGGGGAAAAGCAGTGCTGGGAGTCAGAACTTCTCTGCTCTTTCTTTCCCCAGCCTGCAATAGGCTAGTTCAACACAAATTTTAAAAAGAGTATTGAAAAGGGGGGAAGAAATTTGAAGGCAGGACAGAGGTAGGGAAAGGAATATAAGCCTAATTCGGAGATGTGTTAGCAATATTATAAGAAACTCTTCTATTTTAATAATTCAAATGTAAAAGAACTGAATTGGACTTTGAAGAGTAAAGCACTTAAATGACATTATTGGGAACTCTTGAAAGCTTTGGATCTGGTCCAGGGTTATTTAAAATGTGGTAGATAAGTTTAGAAACCATAGTTAGGTCCCAAACTTAATTCATCATCTCAGTGAACTGCGCTCCAATCCCTCCGTACTGCAAAGCTGTGTCCTAGGCATCTCCTTTTCACTGTCCAAATCTGATCAATTACCAGCTCCTATCAATTCAACTTTCCTAAGTATTCCTTGAATCTACATTCCCCCTTCATTTTCACTAACTCTGATTCAGTTAAGCCTTTAATAACTTCTAATCTGCATTATAGCAAAGGACTTCCTGAACAAGGTCTGTTCACCTATGTTTTTCTTGTTTGTTTTTCTTTTGTTCTGCTTTTGCTACCAGAACTGTACTACAACTTCCAAGTATGATGCCCTGAAAAATAACAACCGCACGTTCATGTCTGCAAATGTACCATGCTTCCTCATGGGCTCTGTGACTTTCTTACACGTGCTTTCGCCTTCCTGGAATATCATCTTTCTCCCACCACACTCATGCACCTGATAAATTTTACTCCATTCTCCAATGCTTAAGTCAATCATTATTTCTCCAGAGAAACACTCTCCCTTGACCTCCTCAAGCAGAATTAAGCACCCCTCCTATTGCTGTAGTTTGCAGTAATTGTTGATCTCCTTCTCTTTTTTTCTCTTCCAGTGTTAGCTCACTGGAAATAGATACTACTCCTTATTCTCATTCACACTGTGTGCTTGAGCCTGGCACTAAGCAGTTGCTCAACAAATCATTGCTAAATAAATGAATGAACAAATCTTTCCTGAAGGAAAATGAGCTAAACCTAAGGGAGGAGGTATACTGCTTAGATATAATAAAAACCTTCTTGTTTTATAAAAATGGTTTTACAAATGTTTCACCTTAAGCTCATACCATATACAAAAACTAACTCAAAATGAATCACAGGACTAAATGTAAGAGCTAAGACTATAAAACTCTTAGCAAAAAAATAAGAATAAGTTTTCATGATCTTGGATTAGGCAATGGTTTCTTAGATATGACACCAAAAGTACAAATAGAAACAAAAACAAAAACCAAACCCTAAATAACTTGGACTTTATCAAAATTTAAAACTGTTGTGCTCAAAGAACACCAACAAGGAATCAAAAAGAGCCCAAATAAACAAAGCAATCCTAAGCAAAAAGAACAAAGCCAAAAGCATCACTTTACCTGATTTCAAGCAAAGCTATAGTAACCAAAAGAACGTGGTACTGGTACAAAAACAGACACTTAGATCAATGGAACAGAATAGAGAACCCAGAAATAAAGCCACATACCTAAAACCAACTGATCTTTGACAAAGTTGACAAAAGTAACAATGGGGAAAGGACACCCTATCCAACAACTGGGTTTGGGATAACCGGCTAGACATATGCAGAAAAATGAAATTGGACCTCTACCTCTCAAAATATACAAAAATCAATTCAAGATGGATTAAAGACTTAAATGCAAGACCTCACATTAAAAAATGCTACAAGGAAACCTAGGACAAACTCTTCTGGACATTGGCCTAGGCAAATATTTTATGACTAAGACCACAAAGACAAATGCAACAAAAACAAACATTGACAAATTGGACTTAATTAAAGAGTTTGCACAGCAAAAGAAACAATTAACAGAGTAAGCAACCTACAGAATGTGAGAAAATGTGCAAACTATGCATCCGTCAAAGGACTAGTATCCAGAATCTATAAGAAACTCAAACCAACAACAACAAAAAACAAATAATCCCATTAAAAAGTGGGTAAAAGACATGAATAGACACTTCTCAAAAGAAGACATACCTGTGGCCAACAAACATATGAAAAAATGCTAATCATCAGAGAAATGCAAATTAAAACTATAATGAAATACCATCTCACACCAGTCAGAATGCGTATGATTAAAACATAAAGAGTAAGAGATGTTGGTGAGGATGCAGAGAAAAGGGAATGCTGATACACTGTTGATGGAGATGAAAATTAGTTCAACTCCTATGCAAAACAGGATAGGGATTTCTTAAAGAACTAAAAATAGAACTACCATTTAACCCAGCAATCCCACTACTGGGTATACACCCAAAGGAAAAGAAATCATTCTATTAAAAACACACCTGCACTCCTATGTTTATCATAGTACTATTCACAATAACAAATTCATGGAATCAATGTAAGTGCCCATCAATGGTGGATTAGATAAAGAAAATGTGGAACATATACACCATGGAATACTACTTAGCCATAAGTAAGAATGAAAGCATATACTTTGCAGCAACATGGATGAAGCTGGAGGTCATTATTCTTAGTGAATTAATGTAGAAACATAAAATCAAATCCCACATGTTCTCACTTGTAAGTGGGAGCTAAACAATAAGTACACATGGACATAAAAATGGGAACGATAGGCACTGGGGACTCCAATGGGAGGAGATGAGGAAGGGGTGAAAAAATACCTATTGGGTACTATGTTCACTATTTGAGTGATGAGTTCAGTAGAAGCCCAAACCCCAGCATTATGCAATATACCCATGTAACAAACCTGGATATGAACTCCCTGAAGCTACAATTTTAAAAAAGAAAAAAGAATACCATCAAGAAAGTGAATAGATGGCCTAGAGAATGACAGAAAATATTTGCAAGTCATGTATCTTATAAAGGACTTGTATTTAGAGCATATAAAGAACATTTATCTCAAAAATATAAAGACAAATAACCCAATTTAAAAATAGGCAACAGATCTGAATAGGCATTTCTCCAAAGAAGATATACAAATAAGCATGCAAAAAGATGTTCAGCATCATCTGTTATTAGGAGAATGCAAATCAAAACCATATTGAAATACCAATTCACATCTACCAAGATAACTAACAGAAAATGACAAACAAAAAAATGAAAATAAATTTTCCAGTGGCCATTCATTTGGGCTCTATGCCCCTTTAACCAGCACACAACTGGTTAAGAGGGAACAGGACAAAGACAATGTGAAAAAAATGATCATATACATTAATTTTAGATACATCAAATTGACTATAAATTTAACATCAGGGCACATATTGACAGGATTATCTTACATAAAAAGTAAGTCCCGAGGTCATAAAAGTTTGAAAATTAAATCATAAGAGTAACCTGGAATGATTAGGGTATATGGAGAATAAAAATAAGGCAGTGGAGAGCTATGCATGACTCTGATCAAAGGATCTTCTATAAAGAGCAGACACATCTAAAAGGTGGGTGATCGCAGAGCATCAAAGCAAGATGCTAGAGTCTAAATATGTTGAGGAAACTCGTATGTTGAAACTTGATCACCCTGGGGGGCCACGGCCAGGCACGGTGGCTCACATCTGTAATCCCAGCACTTTCAAAGGCCAAGGCAGGCAGATCACCTGAGGTCAGGAGTTTGAGAACAGCCTGACCAACATGGAGAAATCCCGTCTCTACTAAAAATACAAAATTAGCCAGGCTTGGTGGTGCATGCCTGTAATCCCGTTTACTCGGGAGGCTGAGGCAGGAGAACGGCTTGAACCCACGAGTTGGAAGTTCTGGTGAGCCAAGATCGTGCCATTGCACTCTAGCCTGGGCAACAAGAGCAAAACTCCATCACAAAAAAATAAATAAATAAAAAAGAAGTGCAGCCTTTAGGAGGTGATTAAGCTATGTGGGCAGAGCCCTCATGAATGGGTTTAGTGACCTTACAAAAGAAGTACAAGGGAAATGTTAGAGGACTCAGCAACAAGGCACCATCTTAAAAGCTGAGAGGAAGGCTTCACCAGACACCAAATCTTGGACTTCCCAGACTCCAGAACTGTAAGTAATAAATTTTCATTGCTTATAAAGTTCCTAGTCTATGGTATTTTATGATACCACAGCCGCACGAACTAAGACACAGGAGGATAATAGGAGGAAAAAGGAAACTGACAAATAAGTAGTCAGGAGAAGACACTGAACAATATGGAAATGCAGATTGTTTAAAGTATTGTTTTAACTCAACAACAAAAACAAGTCAATTTTAAAAATGAGCAAAGGACTTGAGTAGACATTTCTCTGAGGAAAAAAATGCAAATAGTCAATAATTACATGAAAAGATGCTTAACACATTTGTCATTAGGGAAATGCAAATTAAAACCACAATGAGATACTCCTTCACACCCATTAAGTTATATGAAAAAGAATTGAAAGCAATGACTCAAACAGATATCTGTACATCACTGTTCATAGCAATATTATTCACAATAGTCAAAAGATAGAAACAACCCAAGTGTCCATCAACATATTAATGGATAAACAAAATGTGATATATATGTAAAATGGCATACTACTGAGCCATTAAAAGGAAGGAAATTTGGATATATCCTGCAATATGAATGGTCTAGAAAGCATTATGCCATTACGTTAAGTGAAATAAGCCAGACACATAAGGACAACTATTGTATGATTCCATTTATATGAGGTACACAGAGTAGTCAAGTTCACAGACACAGAGAGGAGAACAGGGAGTTAGTGTTTAATGGGTACAAAGTTTCAGTTTGAAAAGATGAAAAAGATCGGAATTGGATGGTGGTAATAGGTACACAACACTGTCAATGTATTTAATGCTACTAAACTGTATATTTATTGCTTGAAATAATAAATATTATGTTATATACAGTTTACCACAATGAAAAATGAAATAAAAGAATGAAGTATTAGTACATCCTACAACAAGGATGAATCTTGACAAACGTTATGTTAAGTGAAAGAAGTTAGACACTAATGGTCACATATTGTATAATTCCATTTATATTTAAATGTTCAGAATAGGCAGATCCACAGAAAGAGGAAGTCAATTATTGATTTCCAAGGAACATAAGAAGGGAAGAGGAATGGGAGTGACTGTTAATGGATACAAGATTTGTTTTGCGATGACGAAAACGTCCTGAAATTATATAATGGCAGCGGTTGCACAACTGTATGAATATACTAAAAACCTGTGAATGGTACACTAAATTGTACACTTTATGATATGTGAATTACACGTCAATAAAGCTGTTCTTTTTTAAAAATGTTTCATGACTAGAATAGATTACACATTGAGAATCTATCCCTGTCTGTAAAATTTTGAAGAGTAATATAAACACCCATTGATCCAAACTGGTTTGGGCTAGGAAATAGGTGAAATTGACCACTTCTATGATCACTTAGAAGGTTAATGAGACAATTAATGAAAACCAAATTGATAAGATGCCATTTTTACTTATTGTATTGGAAAATGCCGTAACATTCAATAACTCACATTGCTATCTGGGGTGGAAGGCAATAGGTACTTTTATATACCGTTGGTGAGAATACAAATGGACACCAGCAGTTTGGAAGGCTATTTGACAATACATAGTAAAATTCAAAATGCAGTTATCCCTTCAATCTAGTGATTCCTCATCTGTAAATTTATCCTAGAAATATATATTCAAATAATGAGTAAATATATATGTCTAATGATGTTGTGGTGCTGTTTATAATAGCCAAAAGATCAGAAATAATTTAAATATCTACCCGTAGAGAATATGTTACATAAATTTTAGTATTTTCACACAATAGAATACAATGAATGTATTCAAATTAATGAAGTACGTCTATATGCGTTACTCTTGAACAATATCCAAAACACATTACATTATAAGAAGCAAGGTGTTGAATTTGTGTAAAACGAACCTGCTAGTTGTCTACCTAATATTCATTCTTTCCTTCATTTTTACTAAATAAACCCTGATTTTATTTTGCTGCAAAATACCTGTCTAAAAGGTTCTATTTCTCAGCCTCCCAGCCTCCCTTGCTGCTAGGGCTGGCCAATGAAAGTGAAGTGAAAATTATTGGGTAGGGCCTTTGAGAAAACTGCTTAAATGAGACTAACACAGCTAGAAGACACAATCTTTTGTGCTTTCTTTTTCTTTTTTCTTTTTCTTTTTCTTTTTTTTTTTCTCTGATAAAGTAGCTTTGAGGATAGAAGCCATGCTAAACATGATGAAGCAGAATGATCACCAGGGAGCTGCCATTAGTCTGCCTTCCTGCCTTCCTCTGACTTTTACATGACAAAGAACAATAAATTTCTTTCTTGTTTTAGCCATGTTTGTGGGGTTTCTGTTACAAGCAGCAAAATCTTGTAACATATGATCTTATAAACATAGACGAATGTTTGGTATACACAAGATGTTAGGGCAAACCACTGACAGTGACTTGGTGGTCTGAGCTGGAAGGAAAATGTATTTATTGTATACTCTTTGGTATTGCTGAAATTTTTACTGTGTCTGTAGGGAACCCATCTTATGGGCTACCAGAGATTCTCTAGCTTCGGCCCTCCCCTTGACCTCTTTCACCTGCCCCACCCACCTGGTCCACCCCAGTGAGATCGATGGTCAAAGTCTCCGGTTCTTCCCACTGCTTCAGAGGAAGTGACACCCTGTGGAGTCTGACTTCTACAACAGCTGCCAAGTGGTCAGGGGATGCAACCTGAGGGTACAGGGTCAACAACAGCCCATAGGGTGAACTTTAACTTATGGAAGTACAGAAAATGGGAAAGAACCAACAAATAAATGTCTTCGTCA
This sequence comes from Piliocolobus tephrosceles, assembly GCF_002776525.5. Lineage (NCBI taxonomy): Eukaryota > Metazoa > Chordata > Mammalia > Primates > Cercopithecidae > Piliocolobus > Piliocolobus tephrosceles. The sequence continues at coordinate 75,221,102 of NC_045440.1, read as the reverse complement.
TTCATCCCTCCATGGACTGTTGCAGGATATGGTGTTTCTGCATATCTTGTCCAGAGCCATTCCAAGGGGCTGACGCACTTGTGAACAGTAGCCACCTTGTATGTATATGTGCAGTAACACACCACCTGGTGTTTGCTTCCATCCTTCCCTGCCTCAACACCCTTTCCCTTGCTCCTGCTGCCTTGGCATTGTACCTACCAATTAAGCAGTAGCACTTCAGTTTTCTTCAGGTGGCTTCCCAGACTAAGGCATGTATTTCTTTTTCAATTAAAAAAACTAGTTAATTCTTTTTTTTTTATTAGAAACCTAGTGAGCAGAGCACAAATGAGGGCATTGGACCCCAGCCAGAGGATTGGGAGCTATTCCATTCCATAAACTCTTTTATTTCTGCAGTTAACCAAAACATGAAATATAAGTCCTTTGTTTTTCTAGCACAGCCCAACATCCTTACTTTTCTTAGTATATCTCATTAGGTCTTTTACACAGCCTAAGAAGCAGTAAACAATCAAAAATATTTTAAACTACAATACATAAAAGGATATGAATTTGTACTGAATGACTGAAACTCAAAGGGACAGAGCTAAAATCAGGGATGTATGAGAACACCTGCCTGTGGTGTCCTCATCTGACTTTGCTGAAATTTAGAGACAGTCAAAATCCCATCATCCCGGAATCTGATCTGTCAGACTGCAGGATCAACATCAGAGACTCCAAGGCCACGCAGTGCTTTCTATGCTGACACCAATTCTGAAATTGACTGGCAGCCAGTATAAAAACTGCAAGCCTAGGGAGCCATGTCTTTGGAGCTAAACGACCTAAGTGAGAATCCTCATGACTGCATTTTGCAGAAGCTGGAGTAATGGTCACATTCTTCAAGCAATCTTCTGCTGTAACGCAGCTTCAAAGTCATCAGCTTCTGCCTCTACAACAGGAAGCCAACACTGAGAGATGAAAGGATTATCGGCCAAACACATACACAGCATTTACAGTACTGGGTATGGAAGGCCTGACCTGCAGCTCCCATCTCCAACTCTGACTCTGTTCAGTAAATTGAAGCACCCCTGCATCCAGTCTGGAAGTATCAGGTGTGACACATTATACCCAGGAACAGAGAGAAATTCATTTGCACAAACTCTTGTTGTGCCTGTATACCCTGATGTCACCCTCTCCATGTTCTCTTTGTGACTTAGAGTCCTTCTGTGCAAAGTCAGATGGCTTCATACTGTGAACATTCTCACAGCTCTGCCAGGGATAGTTTTTGTGTCTAGGCACCAATGAAATACTCAATATTCCAAGCATCGTGCTAACCACAGGGGTGCCCAATCTTTTGGCGTCCCTGGGCCACAACGGAAGAAGAAGAATTGTCTTGGGCCACACATAAAATACACTAACACTAACGACAACTGATGAGGAAAAAAAAAAAAACAAACCTCAGAAAAAGCTCCAATGTTTAAGAAAGTTTACAAATTTGTGTTGGGCTACATTCAAACCCATCCTGGGTCACATGCAGCCCATGGGCCATGGGTTGGACCAGCTTGTTCTAACGGAAACAGAAACACAGCGAGCAGGTTCCAGTGTGCTGCACCACCCCAGAGAAACATCAGTGTCAACTCCTGCAATGAAGTCAAAATTGCTGCTTTAACAACAAATCAAGAACGGGTACACCCTTGTTCATAGCTGCATTGTTCGATGGCCAAAAGGTAGAAACAATCCAAGTCCACTGATGGATGAATAGATAAACAAGATATGGCATACACCTACAATAAAATATTATTGAGCTTTAAAAATGAATAAAATTCTAATGATGGGTTGATAGGTGCAGCAAATCACCATGGCACATGTATACCTATGTAACAAACCTGCACATTCTGCACATGTATCCCAGAACATAAAGTAAAATAAATTGTAAAACAAATGAAATTCTAACACAGGCTGTGCTATAACATGATGAACCTTGAAAACATTATCTCAAGTGAAATAAGTCAAACACAAAAAGGCCAATAGTGAATGAATCCACTTATATGGAGTACCCAGAATAGGCAAATGCATAGAGACAGAAAGTAGAAAAGAGTTTGCCAACAGCTGAGGGAAGGAAGAATGGAAAGTTATTATTCAATGAATATGGAGTTTCTATTTGGAATGATGAAAAATTCTGGAAATGGATAGTGGTGATGGTTCATAGCAATGTAAATGTATTTAATGCCATTGAATTGCACACTTAACATGGCTAAAATAGTGAATTTTATGTTATGTATATAATGCAATTAATTTTTTAATCAAGAGAGAAATATTCTGTGAATAGACGTATCCACTTAAAAATAAGCTACGCCCTCATTAAATATGTATTATGTGCAAATTTTGGACCAGATCTTTTAGGGGTTATGGATGTAAAATCTCAGGTGTGGTCAATGTCTAGAATCAGTTAAGTAAATAAGAAGTCAGGATGAGAAAACTCAAATAATAATATTCACATACATAATAAAGTTTAAAAATAATTTACATTTGGGTTATATTTACTCAGGACTCTCTTGTTCTACTTTAATTCAAATAATGTATGGCACTGAGCCAAGCTACATATTCAGTAAAATGTTGGACACTAGTACCATCCTGTCTGTTATTGCTATTCTACTGAGACACAGGTTAACAACTTGCCCAACAATTACTATGTGGCAATTCCAAACTAGTCATTTGACATTAATATTTGATATTATTCTACTAAATTACAATTACCTCATCAAATGGTTCTTATTATATAGAGATATCCGTCTTTACCAAGGCACAAAATATTCTTTCTCAGTAGTTACTTAGTATACAGCTGCTACAACACATGCTGCAATAACAAAGGCTTAAACATAGTACGGTATATTTCTTTCTTATGTAACAGTTATGTCTATTTCCGACAGCTCTGCGGCGCTGGGAACACAGGTTCTTTTGATCTTGTCATTCTGTCATTTGTAGCATGCAGCTTCCATTTTGTAGTTGAAGATGGCTGTTACAGTTCTAACCATCGTGCCAACATTCTAGCCTTCAGAAAGAAAAGAAGGCTGGGTAAAAACCCCTTCCCCTGAGGACACAACCCGGGGGTTGCACGTGTCAATCGTGTTCACATCACAGAACTTAGCCTCCCAAGCACACATACGTGTCACGGAGAGTGGAAGTCACATACCCAGCTTAAACTGGGGGATATCTGACTAAAGGAAGAAAGGAGGTTGTTATGAGTGGACAGTGGCAGCCTCTGCAATACTCACCCTTTATATCTGGACAAAGTTAGTCAAGGTCCCTGGTTCCCAATCGCTGGGCCAGGTCACTCTGGATGGCTTCTCCTCCTTACCCCATGCCAGCAATCCACTCTGCATGGAGCTTCTCTGCTGTGCTACCAGTCACTGACAAATGGATGCAGGTGTTAGGAAAGCAATCTGACAGGAAAATCTAAGGTAGAAGATTGGAGGTTTGCATGGCAGGAAATGAGATGCTCCCTTAAATCAACTCAGTTTGCTCCATGGGTAACATAAATCAAAGGAGTGAGAGGACTAGGAAACTATATGACCTGCAGCAATTAGAACACACAAGTCAAAGGCAGTCCTGCCCACAAGGGCCTCAAGGAAACAGCATTTAAAGGTCATCAAAAAGCCAAGTACTTGAGGAGTGTCTCCAGATACCCTGGCTTGTTAAGAAGGCTGTGTCCTCTTCATTTTTATATCCCCAGCAACTAGGATAGCACAAGAACTAGCACAAAATAAAAATGAACATTTGTTTGGCACTTCACAGAATTGTTTTCATGACATAATCTAGTCTTTACCAAAGCCCTCCAAAATAGTTACTATTGTTGTCCCCATTTTCTAGATGATGAAACTACGTATCAGTGGGCACAGTGAACCACTGTCCAAGAATACACGATCAGGTAAGGCCAGAGCTGGTACTCAAATCATTTAGGGGAAAAGTTGAATGTGAAGAATTTTCTATCTTAGCCGAGACTTTTCTTCTAAAACTAACAGCACTCGGCTTAACTTTTAAAATCTAATATTTATCATACTTACATAAACTACTATTGATTCTTAAAAACTATAGAATATAATAGTTATTGTGCACATCATTGAACATGCATTCGGTTAGACTCCAGCACTAAATTCTGTGCATTTTTGCCCAGCGCCTTACCTGGGGCTCTCCTTCCCAGTGATGCTACTGCCTCGCTGCCCCAGCATGGATGGACGTGTGGAGACAGGGATTTAAAGCAGGTTGGCAGTAGGAGTGTCATAGCCAATCCAGATGGGATTCGCCCATTTCTTTTCTCCCCACCAAACCCACCTTTCACTCCCTGCCAGTGGCAGGCACTGCAGTGAAGTGAGAAGCAGATGTTATGATGAAGCATAGCACTGGACATGAGTTCAGGTCTAATGGGTCTAATCCTGACTCTGACACTGACTTGCTAAGTGGCTGTGGGAAGGTAACTCAATAGTTTCCTCATCTATAAATCAAGGAAGACAGCAGCTCCACTGATAATTCAATGAGAAAATGGAATCTCATGAGATACCACGAAGGTGCCCAGCACATAGTAGACCCACAGTAAATGTTTCCCTAGAATTCTGCAAATGGAGAATATGTATTCCAACACTTTTGTTTTATAAATGAAGACACTCGGGCTCAGAGACATGAGGTATAGTTCTTAATGTGACCCAGCTGGTTAATATAGAGCTAAGAATGGAGCCTTTTCACGCCTGGCCTAGTGCTCTGTTCCATATACCAAGCTTCTCTGATGTGTGGAAGGAGAGGCTATGGAAATCCAGAAGAGTATGCATGTTGCAGGAGCAGATTTAGACAGCTGCAAATCTCAGGATTGGATTTATGCATGAATACACACATGCACGCACACACACATACACACACACTCTGGAATTCTCCTTGAAGGACGGGACCTTATCATCTCATTGTCTCCTATATTCCCAGTACCTAGAACACAGCCTGCCAAATAGTAGACCCCAGACAATATTTTTGACTGACTAATTAAAACACACACAAAGCCAAGTGTGGTTGCTCATGGCTGTAATCCCAGCACTTTGGGAGGCCGAGGTGGGCAGATCACCTGAGGTCGGGAGTTCAAAGACTAGCCTGACCAACATGGAGAAATCCCCTCTCTACTAAAAATAGAAAAAGTTAGCCAGGCGTGATGGCACATGCCTGTAATCCCAGCTACTCAGGAAGGCTGAGGCAGGAAAATCACTTGAACCCGGAGGTGGAGGTTGTGGTGAGCTGAGATGGTGCCATTGCACTTCAGCCTGAGCAACAAGAGCGAAACTCCATCTCAAAACAACAACAACACAAAAATACACACATGCACATATTTTGTTAAGGCAGAGCACAATTGGAACTCCACTGCCTAATCCAATAGAGTCATTCCTAGAATGGAAGCCAGACTAGTTGTGCCTCAGAACCTTCTATCACTCATTAGAACACTCTCTGTACCCAATGCCCAGTATCCTAAACATTCTAAAAGCATTTAGGTTCCAAACAGCTTCTCAACCATCAACACTAAGCCTTCTCTCGTCCCATTGCTTCTGGACCCTGACCCCTCAACAATCTATATGACAACAGGTGGAATTTGGCTGATTTAATGAGCCAATAGATAGATTAGCAAGAATGAATAAAAATCCTCAGCACTCTAAATAGTATAAAGCAGGGTAGTAGGATACAGCAAAAGGTCAGCAGAAAGCCACGAAAATCTCCAGGAGAAGAAAAATGACTGTAATTCACCACTGTTTCCCCGACACCCAGAAAGAGACATTGAAAGAACAGAAAAGAACCTTATCTAAAGGATATCTGCTGTTGGTCTTTTTCCTTGAGGCCCTTAGGAATTATGAGTTGTTACAAAGGCAGGCTGAGCCCCATTCTTGAGAACAAGCACTTGATAAATGTCTCTAGACATCCTGGCTTGTTAACAACCAGGATATAGGATTCCTAGACAGGATGGAAAATGTAATTCAAGGAAGCCAGAAAGGAAAAGATTCTGTAAGACAGAAGAGAATTGAAAGTGTCCAAAAGCTGGTAAGTAGAAAAGGAGATATGGACATAAAAGACACTGTTATCATCTATAAGAGAAAGTAGACTTCAATCATTTATCTGTTGATCTATTTATTCACTCAACTAGTCCTTGCTGAACACCAACTATCTACAAGCCCTGTGCTTGGCACTGTGGAAACTGTACAAGCAAAGACATTGATTGACTGGCTCAATGACTGTGGGAAAGTAACTCAACGAGACTAAGGTTCTGGCCACAAGGAGATTATGCTCCAGTGGAAGGGTCAGGTTTCAATCGAATAACCATGCACAGAAATGTAAAAGTCTTACTTGGGCAAGTTCCATGAAGGAGACGCTGTGATTGTAGCACACACTGCTGGTGTCCCACTCAGACCTCTGGGATGACCTTCGCTTGTTTAGTGAGCAAGCCCATGCCTGGATGCTGCAGCTGCTGCCAGTCTTTACCTAATAGCTGATGCCTGCAGCCTTTCCAGAGCATTGCCCATGACATTTCCTGCAGGAAGTGCTTGGAAATTCACCCATGCATGGTGGCCCACAGCCAATCACTGACCGGGTTGGGAATGCAAGAGCCCCCGACATTTGCCTCAAGGCAGGACAGATTCAGTTTACCCTCCTGCGCTCCTTTCCAAATCAGGCTGAACCAGACTCACCTGAAACCTCATGCTTGTGTGGCTCTTACTCCCTCGCAGTTTTTTTAGGGGGGCGTGCTCCCTCAATAAATCATGAGAACACACATCCCCTACCCCAGGTTCTGCTTTTAGAGAACATGATCTAAGACAATGATATTCTGAAAGTATATAATTAGGAGATTTGACCAAGTCAGGGAGGCCAGGGAAAGCTTTCTGAGGAAATGACTGCATTGAAGTGAAAGGACAAATCAAAGTTAACAAAATGGGTTGGAAGGGAGGAGCTAGACTTCCAGGAAGCGGAAATAGCATGAGCAGAGGTCTTGCGGGAGCAGAGAACACAGCTTTCTTGATTGCCTGAGAGGGACCTGATTCATTCAGCCTCTGGAGGGTAGAAATGGAAGTTCCAGGAGGAGAGATTACAGTTCAATAATTTGACCTCCATAGCAAGCTGTAACAAAGGAATGCTTGCCCTGAGAAAGACAAGTTCTTGTAAATGAGAATGCTGGTAACTGTCAGGGAGATTACATGTGGCATTGGGTGGGATGTTGAAATAGAAGATCCTTAACCTTTTTTGTTTTAAAGTTCAGTGATAGAATGTTAGGCCTCGTAGGTAAGGCTTTAGTAAATAAAGCCATATCTTCAATTCTGAGCTGGACGGTGGGCAGAGTCAGCCCCAGATGGAATTGAGGGGTGAAAAGGGTTATTTCCATGTGTCCCAAGTCCTCTTTTCCCCAGGAGTGCCACAGAGCCCATGGACTGACCTTCCCCACAAGGCCTGCTCTCGCACTGACAAACTGGGTGTGGCAGCTCCCAAGTGTCTGGTCTCACCCAATTGTATACCACAATTGAAGGTAGCTGTTGGATGTGTGGATTTTGGAGTTAAACTGCCTGATTTCAAATCCTGTTTCCATATTTCCCACTTATATGACCTCAAGTTAATTCTTTTTCTGCCCTAAGCTTTATTTTTCTCATCTGTAAAATGCTAATAACAGTACCTAGTCTATGAGTTTTATTAACAATAAATTAAATAATAAACACCACTTGGTGCAGTGTCAGGCACACTATAAATGCTCATTAAATATTAGCTACTGTAATTTAAACTAAGGAACTAATTGCTAATAACTAATAATAATGCTGCTCTTTCTAGAAAAGCATAGTGTTTAATAGCAAGAATTTGGAGCCAGTCTGCCTGGATTCGGATCTCGCCTCTATTACTTCCCTGTGTGACTTGCTTCGGAAAAGTTCCTTCATAGCTCTGCATTTCCATTTCCTCATGTGTAAAATGTGGATAATGATAATACCTGCCTCATTAGGTTGTTGTGGGAATTAAATGACTTAAAAGCAGTAAAGCACTCAGAGGCTATCATAAAGGAAATATCAGTAGGTACTAAGTATCATTAGTATTTGCAGAATTATCCCTATTTTTAGTGGTCATTCATTGATAGTTTGAAGCAATGAATCTGTATTAGTGAAAGGACAGGCAATACAGGCTTCTGGGGAAGTTATTTCTAAGTGGGAGGGCTTTTTGTGCCTACCAAGTAGAACCATGTGTGTGAGTGATAGCTCCGCCCAGCTGCTCACACCCCAAACCACACCCACAGTTCAGCATCTGAACCTTTGGGAGGTCCCCTGACCACCATGGTATAGAGATGGGAGAACAGGTACCTGTCACTCATGCAGTTATTGGGAGGGGGCTGCACAAGTGGGGACCAAGCTGGGCTTCCTCCCACACCCTTGGTCCCTGTGTCCCTGAGGCACTCTGGTAGTCAGTCATTGGGAGGCGGATCACATCTCCTTGTGGCAATCCTTTCCTCCAGACCCTGATGATATCAAACCCTTCTCTAACTTCTACTATAGCTGCAAACCATTTCTTATTCATCTTTGCCTTCCCAGAGCTTGACAGTGGACCTGACTCATACCAGTTGCTCACTAAGTCTTATCAAATTAACTGGTTTATCCACAGACAGCCTCCATCCCTGGCTGTGGTCTCATGACCAGGTCTTTTTTGTAGCCATGATGCCAGATAGCTTCTGGGGCTCTGTGTTGGAAACATTCTTCAACGATTTCCTGGATTTCTAAATCACAGCAGTGACATCTTTATCCATGATTGTCAGTGGTCTCAGAAGAAGACATCAGCAGAACATTCCAGGGCACCACCCTGGATAGAGCTCAGAAAGATCCAGCAAGGTGGACATCACCCCAGTCTTCAAAGTTGCACCCCAGGGGATTCCATTTCAGCTCATCTAGGTTTCAGAAGAGAGATTCTTAGACCACTTCTCTAAGACAGTCTTCTGGTATGTTCCGAATGCTCTGAGTTATTTAAGGACTGCATTATCTCCTCACGACTTCACCCGAAGTTCTTGATATGGCCTCTCCTGATCCAAAATAGCATGACCAGGCAGCTATGTGACATTTGTCCCTCTTTATTTCAAGATGCATAAAGTGTAGAAATACGGGGTATAACACCCTGAAAATATTGCCTTGCATTTGATGCTTTCACATACTTTAAGTTCATCCCCACAAACATTTAAAAGAATATTCCTTCAATTTTATGAAGAGGAAGTGGAAGCTCAAGAAGGCTAAGTGACTTGTGCAAGGTCCTACAGCTGTTTGATGACAGGGCTGGGACACGCCTTTGGGGCTGTTAGTTTCTATTCTCACTAGAAGTCATCATGGTATATCAGAGTGGGAAGGGAGCCTACAGATGAACTAGTCCAATGTACTCCTTCAGATTTGATGAAGGAGGAAAACTGAACTTGTTCTAAAAAGAACAAAAAAGAAGCTGAAGGCAAGTCTCCAATGAATTCACATGCAATATATGATGGGGAACAATGGTGGAGGGAGGCAAAGCTGAATTTATCAACAGCTTCGATGCCCTACCGGGTGAGCTAGGCCATTATCAGTTTGTTCTACTAAGACAAACACTAACCCCACTCTTCATTCAGCCAACCATTATCTATTGAAGGCCAGATGTGCTAAATGCTAGGGAATCAGGTGAGTGGCTCCGTGACATTCCCGCCTGTGGGACTGCACATGAAACAGGAAAATCAATGGGTTACAGTGGAGTGAGGTAAGTCATATAATGGGAATACAAGGGATGCGGAAGGACTTCCAAGGTAGGCACTTGCCCCAGCTTAGAAAGTGCAGCAAAGATTCAAAGAGGAGGTGATGTTGAAACTGAGTACTGCAAGGCTTAACCAGAGATTGCCAAATAGACAAGAGGAAGAGGAGGGTGTTCCAGGTACCAGGAACAGCTTGTGCAAAGTCAGGGGCTTGTAATAGCTCAGCATGTTGGGGGAACTACAAGTGTAGCTGGGAATGGGGCCAGTTCATGAAAAGTCTTGTTTGTTAGGCTAAAGAGTTTTAACTCAATCCCAAAGATAACAGGCAACCACTGAATTATCTCGTTTTTTAAGTGGAAGTGATATAATCATATTTCCAGTTTACTCTGGAAGATTATTTAAAAGAGAACACATTGAATGGGGAGAACAGTTAAAAACAACAGCAGTCAAGTAGGTGAGAAAAGATTAGAGATTGAATTAAGGAAGCAGCAGATAAGGTGAAAATGTTTAAAGTATATTTGGCAATTAGAAATTATTGGGCTTTGTGATATGAGACACAGGAGAGAGAACAGTAAAAACTGACTCAAATTTCCAGTGAGCAACTGGGAAGATGGGACCATGCTCTAGGAGACGGGAGAGGTTGGAGGGAAGTGAATGAGTTGAGTCAGGACACACTGAGGTGGAGAAGCCCATGGGACATGTGGATAGAGATGGGAAGTATGAGCTGGAAGCCCAGGAGAGAGGTCTGGGATGGGCCTGCGGACTTTGGAGTCATTGATAGATGCTAATTGGAGTCACAGGTGTGGACGAAATAACCCAGGGAACACACATTAGCAGAAAAAGGGCAAGGCTGAGGACAGATTTGGGGAAACATAATAGTTTTCAGAAGGTGGGGAGAAGGAAAAAAGAAAAGTGTGCAAGGGACACAAAGAAGTGACGAGAGAGGAAACATAATAGAGAAGAAAGTGGAGTCACAAAAAAGTGGAGTAGAAAAGGGAAGAAAGCAATGGAGCTAACATTTATTGAACTCTGATTATGTACTCAGTCTTGTACCAGGAGTTTTACCTGTGTCTCTCACTTCATGTTCCTGGGAAAATCTCATGAAGGAGACATTAGTATCCTGATGTAACTAACATGGAAATGGTAGCCAAGAAAGGTGAAGTAACATGCCCAGATTCACATAGCTACTAAGAGGTGAAACAGAATTCAAAGCCAGACCTTTCTGGCTCCAAAGCCCATAGTACTCTTTCCATAACATAAATTGCTTCAGAAAGGTGAAGTCAAATAGGAACTACAAAGAACTGTAAGTGTGTAAGAGGACGTGGTCCTGCAAAGGATGAAGCTTCACTGCCATGAATTACAAAATACAAAGGTAATTACAAAATTACAAAGGTAAACAAGCATAGACAGTGAAGGTTACAGGAAGAGGACTCTTTTTGGGAAAACAGCCCTTACCCACTCAGCAAACATTCCAAAATACCTTTGACTGTACTCATCAGGTGCCACGTACTGTTCCAGGCATTGGGGATACCACGTCGCTGCTCTCAAGGAGCTTGCATTTGGGTGATGGGAGACATACACTCAGCATGTCACATCAAACGCACAACATAAGTCAGTTGGTGGGAAGTGCTAAGAAAAGAAACAAAGCCAGGAAAGGGGTAGAGACTCAGCAGGGAGGAAGGGGAGGCAGGAAGGTAGTATTTTAAATAGGGTGGTCTCTGATAAGACAACAGTTGAGCAGATACTTCCAAGAAGCCCTTGAATGGGCAAGGCATGAAAACAACCCCAGGCTGAGGGAAAGGCAGGCAGGCACAAATGCCTACAGGCAGGATTCTGCCTGTGTGTTCTAGGATCAGCCCAGGGACCAGCAGGGCTGGCATGAATTAAGCAAAGAGAAGAGGGATCAGCAGGGAATACAGTGTGTTGGACCTCAGAGAAGTCAGCAGGAGAGCATGTGTAGACAAGAAATCTGGGTTTTGTTCTCAAGAATCCTTTGGAGGCAAGAGGTACTGTCCTCCATTATTCATCCCAAAGAGAGAGATGACTGGGTCAGGGATCTCCAGCAAATGCGCCCATCCTCACCTCTCTTCTGACTGGAGCAGTCCAGAGGGGGCCTGGAATGGCAGCATAGCAGTGGTTAACAGAAGAGCTGGTGGGCCAGGCTCAAGCCTGCAGCAGGACACTAAGTGGCCTCCCCAGCCACTGTTTCAGCCATCATGCCCCTCCCTGGCCTTGGTTGGGTGTGACATTCATCATAACCACCAGGTGGAGAATAACCTTGAATATTCCTATTTGCAAGTCTGTCTCTGCCCAACCCACCACTGAGACCACCCACCTCCAAGCACACCTACTGAATTAGACAACAGGAACCACAAAAGGAATGGAACTCCTCAATAACTAGAACCTTGAACAATCTCAGAGAGACACTATGTGCCGATGTGGCTTCAGGGAATTAAAGGCTGGTCCTCTGCTCAGAGAAGGTTTACTGGGTGTATGAGTACAAGCCCTGCCCAGTCCTGTCTGCTCCTAATGCGAAGAGTTAATTATAGACACGGACCCCATGGTACAGGGATTCCCAAGGGTATCCTGCCCCAGGCCTCTGCAGCTGACCAGATTCAGCCTTCTCCACATCCCAGGAAGATTCCATGTGAGTGCAACAACAGACACAGGTAGCCTCAGCCCCAAGGGCATATTAGCCCTGGAAAAAAGTTCTGGGTTTTGTTTAGTTTTTGTTTTTGTTTTTGTGACAGGGTCTTGCTCTGTTGCCTAGGCTGGAGTGCAGTGGCTCAATCACAGCTTACTGCAGCCTTGACCTCCTGGGCTCAGTGATCCTCCCCACCTCAACCGCCTGAGTAGCTGGGACTACAGATGCATGCCACCATGCTGGGCTAACCTAGAAAAAAGTTTTGGAGCCAGTCATCCAGCAAAGGACCATTTATCATGACTTTGCTGTCACCTTGATGTTCTTTCTTCTAAGCCTATTGGTAGTATGGGAATATCAATTGATGTCATTAATAGTGGATGCAGCCTCCCTTCCATTTCCTTAAGGGTAGTAGAGGCACAGCTGAACAGGAAGCTCCTCCCTCTGGGGGGATTTTCATAGCAACTGGCTCATGGGGAAGGGCTTTGGCACACAGACCATGCACGAGGAGCAGCAGAGGCCCTTGTAACTGTGTGACTGTGATTAGCAGACGTTGCCATGCACCTCTTCCCTCCCTAATTATGTCTTAAGTTGAGCATCTGATTTTTTTCACCCCAGTCTAAGGGTTTTACCCAAATCAGAAGGAACTATTTCAGAGACTGTGTTTCTTTGCTTGGTTTTCTACCACCTAGGGTACTATTTTGCCTTATCTACTGTGCAATTCTGGAGCACATCCTCAAAGCACAGCTCCATGGAGGTAACATGATCTGCAGCAGGGCTCTTTAATAATTTAGGCCATCAGCTCTCTTGTCTTGTCAAAAATCTTCCAATGATTTTAGTTTTAAATAGAAAATTTAAAATATAACCATTATGTATGATAAATATTTCAAATTTTCATTTTCTTCATTCTGCTAGGTTTGAATTAATTCCATCTTAGCCAAATAGCTATTACAGTATGCTCCCAGAGCACTATGACATTGGTGACTCTGGCCTGCTTACTTGTTGGTATCTCTTATTAAACTATTTAGATACCATAAAGCGCATAATATAAATGAATGAGTGGATGGATGGATGGACAGATGCGGACTTCACATTGAAGATATCGTATTAGCAAAATAAAGTATCTAACATTATGGGTCTAATATTATCCTAAGACCTACAGATGTCCTGTGTTTGATGAGGGAGTGTTTTTAAAAAGAATGTAGTTCGCTCAGCAATAGTGTCTGTCAATCATTCTAGGAACGGAAAAGTGTTAAAAGAGCAGAAAGCCTTAAAATGTTCTCAGCCTTAAAACTGAAGGGAAATGGATTCTGACCCAACAACTAAAAAAGTCAGGGAGCAGATGAAAAACTCACATTTTCCCAGGAAACAGAAACAGGACTTTCTATAATATCTTTGTAAAAATCAATGCAGTATCATTTATTACACAAGCATACACACTCCCTTTTTTCTTTTTGCATCTTTATTCTTCTTATAATTACTAAGGCAACAAAGTGTGCAAAACTAAAGCATACAGAAATAAATTATTAAAATATAAATATCTCCAGGTATCCAGAAGTAACCGTGGTTATCTTTTAATTACTGTATGTCCAATTCGTATTTCCCATGCAGTTTTAGTAAGGGAGCTCCACAAGAAATTGAACTCTTTCTGTATGTCCATTTCCATTCATTTGTTTAAATTTTATTTTTTAATTGAATATTGACCATCTGTAATTGTATATATGGGGTACGAGGTGATATTATGATTTATGAATACAACTAAATCAAGCTAGTTAACATATTCATCACCTCAAATACTTAAAATATTCTGTGGTGAGAACATTTGAAATGTACTCTTTGGGCAATTTTGAAATGTTCGATACCCTATTATTAACTATTTGCACCATGCTGTGCCCCATCTATTCCTTTTAAATATTTTTTTATAGGTTTAGGGGGTATAAGTGCATTTTTGTTACCTGGATATATTGTGTAGTTGAAGTCTGGGCTTTTAGTGTAACCATAACCTGAATTAATTTTACCTCATAGGTACTCATTCATTCTTTAAACAAGAGTGTTAGCTCAGCCAGTTATGATGGCTAACGCCCGTAATCCCAACTCTTTGGGAGGCCGAGGTGGGAGTATTGCCTGAGCCCAGGAGTTTAAGACCAGCAAAGGCAACATAGGGAGACCACATCTCTACAAAAAAATAAAAATAAATTAAAAATAGTTGGGCATGGTGACACATGCCTGTAGTCCCATCTACTCAGGAGGCTGAGGTGGTAGGCTAGGATCATTTGAGCCTGGGAGGTGGAGGCTGCAGTAAACCATGACCATGCCACTGCACTCCAGCCTTAACAATAGATCAAGACCCTGTCTCAAAAAAAAAAAAGGACATCAGCTCCACGAGGGGAGGAATCAGGGTGTGTCACGTTCACTGCAGTATCCCTAGCACATAACAGGTGATCTATGAATACTTATCACCTATATGCACAAATATTGCTAGCCAGGGTGTACCACACTCTGTCCTCAGTAAGATTCAGCAGTGGAAACACTGGGTAAGGTCTGCTTTAATGGAACTAGAGGATAGACATGATTACCCCACCCTCCCCTGTTTGTGCGAAGCCCCGAGACCCATGCTCTGGACTCCATTCCTCTCTTCCCACCCTTAACTGTCCTCCATCCCTCCAGGAACATTACCCGGATCTACTCCAACCATACTCCAACCTGAGTTGGGTCCCCATCTCTTGTACTCTTGCACTTATTGGAATTTATCCCCATCAAATCACCTGTCACACTAAAATGTCATTTATTTTCCTCTCTCTACTCTACCAGACTATAAACTCATTGAGACAGGAACTATAGCTTTTTCTTATGTTTCTGTTTTATCTTTGTATTTGTAGCCCAATGCATTATTCATAGATGTTTAATCAATGAGTGAAAGACTAAGTCGATGAATACATAGTCAAACACAGGAATGGGATCATTCCACCGAAAGGGATTTAATCAGAATGTGTGGCTCTCATGGTGGGAATTTCAGGAATGGGGCAAGTGAGAATCTCTGGGCTCCTCATATCCTGGGAAAGCAGCTGCTTCTTTGGCTATGCCGGGGTGAGCCCTAAAAATACTGGTTCTCTTTTCTACTCCTCTCTTCACTCCTTCTTAACTAGGCCTTAAACTGAGCACCTGGTTTATGCTTCACCCAAATCTGTGGGCTCATGAAATTTTATCCATGTAGACATGTCATTTCCTTGTTTACTTTTCTACTCTGTGCTTTATTCTTTCTATACCTGATACGCAGTTTTGAAGAAAATCACCAAATACTCAGATCTTGCAGGCAAAGATCATTTGTTATAAAAGTATTTGGGGCAACATAGGGTTTCCTTATTTAAACTCTCTTCAAATTGTCTAAGCTTTTGCATAGAAACTCCGTATTCTATGATGTAGAAAACGCTGTTTTCTTCATTCACTTAAAGCTAGGTGAAATCCACATCTCTAAGTCAGTTAGAAATTTTGTTTTCTTTTGTCCTCCACATTTTGTTTCCACAAGAGAAACTTCGCTCACTTTTTTAGCCACCTTGTAGAGTCATACTGGAAACTGAGATGAATCATCGAGTTTCCACTGCAGCTATAGGGAAACCTGAGCTGGGCAGCTGGACTCCGGTACTCCGGTATATAGAGGACATAGAACACCCATTTTACCCAGACGGTGCTCATTTATTTTCCATAGCATTTTAAAATTGGGCCTGGTACCACTATTCATCCTATTTATAGTTTTACATGCAACATAATATTTACTCCAGACTCTAATAGGAATGCTTCTTATAAATGTCAGCGGATTATTTACTATGGAACACTAATTAGTTACATAAATGCTTCCCTTTTCAGGGTGGATAAGGAGGAGACTGTTAATGCTTCTTGGATTAACCTCACATTATTGTCTTTTGAAGTTCTTTTACATTTAAGACAGTTATCACAAGACTGCACAACTTTGCGTGTATCATACATCTGTTACTTAAGTAATGTGAAGCTTTTTCATTTTAACTCACATGGTGCAATAAAACAGAATGTGAATGCCATATATCCTGAGTTAAGAGAAAAAATCACTGCAACTTGACCATGAAAAAAATCAACAACAACAACAACAAAAAAAAAACAGCTTTCCATGTTAATGTTCTTGATTGGTGGTTTTAATTCATACTATTTTTATAGCAATTAGATCAACTACGCAAAATGGTTGTAAATGAAAGAAGCATTGAAAAGTCAGTGGTCTCAAAGGAATTATTACAGTGGTTGAAGTCTTGGACTTTCAGGAATTCAGATCCACAGCAACAGTAAATAGCAAATGAGATCTATGTTTGGAGAGCTGTCATACATGGGCATGTTTCAACTTGAGGAGTGGAAGAACATGTTTTTCCCAGTTCTGATCACAAAGAGATTATCAATATGAAAAAAAGTAATGACATTTTTAAAAGATTATAAGTTTTAAAAAGATTATATTGCATTCCTGACCAAGGAAGTAGCATAAAATTAAATCCTGTATGTGAACAATACTCTATCACAGATCAGAAATTGTCATAATCAACTTCTGTGCTTGTTTAAACATTGTACTGATGACTGCGTAGTTTTGTCTGTACTAGGCTTAGCTCTAAATGCCTCACATGAATTGTCCTTTGATCCTCACATGAACTCTAGGAGGTAAGGACGATTTTTCTCCCCATTTTAAAGAGGAAGAGGTTAAGACACAGAAGATTAAATAACACCCCCAGGGTGGCATACTGAAACTGCAATTCACAGGGCCAGGTTCTCAAACTGTGCTTCAAGGACCCCTGGAGCTACCCAAGACCCTTGAGGGTGTCCCAGAGGTCAAAACTATTTTTGTAATAACACTAAACTCTTATTTGCCCTTTTTACTGTCATGCTTTCACAAGTATATCATAGAGTTTTCCAGATGCTGCGTGACAATGTAAGAGACTGAGTGCAGAAGCAGATACGGGAGTCCAGCCGGCTTCCATTAAGACAGGCATCCAAGAGATGTGCCAAAATGCAACAGTGCCATTCTTTTCATTAAATTTTGTTTTTGTTTCGAAAAATAGACTTATTTCCACAAAAACTGTGCTGTTTATGTTAATATGTAATAACTTTATTTTTTAATGAATTAACAAATAAATGCTTAAATTTTCCTAGTTTTAATTTCTATGTACTAAATATCTATAGATGTAACCTACATAAACAAAAGTTCTTTGGGGCCCTCAATAATTTTTAAGGGTGAAAAAGGGTCTTGAGATAAAAAATCTTGAGAATGACTATAGTACAGTCTTTTATATCCCATAAAGTGAGCACCACTACATAACATATGTTGATGACAAAAGCGGTTGCAATAACATAGCACGATCTATATCTTGTCAACAATCTAGATGGGGGGAAAACAAAATATCAGTCCAGGATCCAAAAGGCTTTGACATCTGGATATTTGGACACCTGGCTTTGGAGCTGAGAATTAAACTTGTAATCAAAATGTGTTTCTTTGGCTTTGAAGAGAACCACTGGTATAGTGTCCCCTCTGCCTGGAGTGTTTCCAGATAAGGACAGGTTTCACATGTTCACTTTATTCAAATCCCTTCTTAGATGACCTAATCAAACAGGCCCTCACTGGCCATCCTACCTAAATCATCAACCTGCCCCCAACCCCTCCAATACTGTCTACCCCTTGACCTGCCTTATTGTTTTTTTACAACAGTCATCACATTTAACATATACATAATTTTTCTGTGCCCACCCATATGAATTGTAAACTCTGTGAAGGTAGGAATGTTTATATTTGTGTTCACTGTTGCATCCCCAGTACTCAGAACAGTACCAGAAACACAGCAATGACTTGATAAATGATATGGTTTGGTTCTGTGTCCCCAACCAAATCTCATCTTGGATCATAATCCCCACATGTCAAGGGAGGGACCTGTATTCCCCACAAGGAAGGAAGGTGATTGGATCATGGGGGCAGTTTACCCCATGCTATTCTCATGGTAATGAGTGAGTTCTCACAAGATCTGGGTGTTTGGTAAGTGTGGGGCTCTTCCCTCTTCATGCACTCTTTCTTTCTCTCTCTCCGGCCACCTTGTGAAGAAGGTGCCTGCTTCCCCTTCTGCCATGACTGTAAGTTTCCTGAGGCCTCCCCAGCCATGTGGCCTGTGAGTCAATTAAACCTCTTTCCTTTATAAATTACCCAATCTCAGACAACTTCTTTATAGCAGGGTGAAAACAGACTAATACAATGAATAATTATTTGAATAAATGAATGAATATTTTATGTAAAAAATAATATAATGAAAGAGCAGGAACAAAAATAAAACAGGTGTTTTAAGCATAAGTTATCTAAACAAATCAGCAATTGTCAGCAAACACTCGAGGGCATAGTTGTGGCAGAGACAACACTATATGCCCTCCACATTATTTCCTCTTTCTGAGCACACATTTCTAGCTTTCCTAGTAGTTGGAGAACTAATTTCCAGCCAGTGCTTCTCAAATTTGAATGTCCATGCAAATCACCTGGAAATTTTGTTAAAACGTAGATCTTAATCCAGTAGGTCTGGGGCCAAAAAGTATATATTTCTAAAAATCTCTCAAATGAGGATGATGCTTTTGTGGGTTTAGTACAGAAATAGCTTCAAAGTATGGTACACTTTCAAGTCCCAATTCCAGATAGAACCAATAATACCCCAGTAGCAATGAGCACACTAACACCCAAATCTTGGTTTCTAATACCATTCTCCAACAGAAGGAACTAGGGCTCTTTGGAGAAATGGCTGATTCTAAAGCTGGAGCAGAAAATACGAACTTGAAGGGTTCTTTCATGCCAAAAAGTATGGCAGTACTTACTTATGTCAAAGAAGCACAGGAGCCAGCTAAAAGAGTCCCTGTGGCCAAAACTAAACAACTCAAGCCCCAAAATAAGGTACTGAATTATAATCCAAAGTATAAAGTAAATATCCAAGAGCCCATACTAATATAAATGAATTAATAAATGGGATATTTTCAAACCAATGTCCAAAATATATAAGGAATTCATACTGCCTTCATAATAGGAAAATAAATAACCCTATTTAAAAATGGACAAAGGACTTTAAGAGACATTTCTCAAAAGAAGACATACATAATATAAACAATTCTGAAGATTTTAAATATCAGATAAATGCAAATTAAAACTGCAGTGAGACTTGTGAGAATGGCTATTATCAAAAAGTTGAAAGATTAGTGTTGCAGAGGCTGTGCAGAAAACGGACCCCTTCAACACTGTTGGTGGGAATATAAATTAGTATAGCAATTTTGGAAAACAGTATGGATGTTCCTCAAAAAACTAAAAGTGGAACCACTATATGACTCAGCAATTCCACTGTGGGGTACATACCCAAAGGAATCAAAGTCAGTGTGCCAAAGAGATATCTGCATGCCCATGTTCACTGCAGCATTATTCACAATGGCCAAGAAGTGGAAACAAACTCAGTGTCCATCAACAGATGAATTTTTTAATGTGATATCTATACACAATGGAATACTATACGGCCTTAAAATACACAGAAAAGTTTGTCATTTGTGACAACATGAATGAACCTAGAGGATATTACATTGAATAAAGTAAGCCCAGTACAGAGAGACAAATATCATATGGTCTCACTTATACATGGAATCTACAAAAGTCATACTCATGGAAGTAGAGAGTAGAATGGTGGTTACCAGAGTCTGGTGAGTGCATGGGGTGTACAGGGAAAGGGGAGACATTGATCAATGGGTACAAAGTTACAGTTAGGAGGAATCAGTTCTGCTGTTCTGTTGCACAGTGAGATGATTACAGTTAATAAGAATGTATTGTATATTTCTAAATATCTAAAAGAGGATTTTAAATGTTCTCACAACAAAGAAATGATAGTTGAGATAAAAGATATGCTAATTACCCAGATTTAATCATTTTACAATGTATCCATGTATTGACACATCACATTGTGCTTCATAAACATATACCATTATTATTTGTCAATTTAAAATAAAATAAAACAAAAAAATTAAGAAAGTAAATGGGAAAGAAGAATCAAAAGAATTCCAAATAATTTATGTAGCTATTCCCTGCTACCTAGGTGCAACTTACACTTAATTACTCTTTCCAAAGAGTCCAGTATGGTAAGACAGGAAGAGGGCAATGAATACTACTTCAGCTCAGGGATCAAGGCTAACATCAACAGCAATAAATCATGTTGATGGTGTGCACGCTTGATATGATGTGAGGAAAATAGCACCTCACCTCTGTGGTCTTCCTCCCCAAAACACACAAAAATGGTTGAACTGTAAGAAAAACCCCAGACAAGTTCCAATAGAAGGGGATCCTGCAAAATGCCTGACCAGTACTCCTCAAAACTGTCAAGGTCATCCAACACGAGGAAACTCTGAGAGACGGTCATAGCCAAGAGGAGCCTAAGGAAACATGGTGGCTAAACGTCATGTGGTATCCCAGATGCGACTCTGGAATATTTTTTTTTTAAAAAAAGGACACTTTGTAAAACTAAGGCAATCTGAATAAAGTATAGACTTTGGCTAATGTTAATGTAGCAATATTCATTCATTAATGGTAATAAATGCACCAAACCAATATAAGATGTTAATAATAGGGGAACCTAGATGCAGATTTATGGGAATTCTCTGTACTGTCTCCCCAACTTTTCTGTAATTCTAAAACTGTTCTAAAAAATATTTCTTTAACGAATGCCTTTTGATCCCCCAGCTCTCTCTTCCCCTTCACAGACAGACCCTGGTGAACCTAAGAGTCAGGACCTCCTTGGACTCCATGCCCTAAAGAGCTCACTTGCCTCACCCTGGTGCCAACCCTGTTCTGCAGGAAGTTTGAGGATGGCTGATGAGGATCTAGTAGGTCTGTAAGATGGAGGAGGGTCACCTGACCTGCATACGTGTAAAATAAAGAATAAACGTATTAAGCCACAAAGACTTCAGAGTTTTAGAGTTGTTATTGTTGTCACCCTACTCCGACTAATATAATAATCTACCTCAAGGGTCAGCAAACTGTGCCCTGCAGACTAGATTCAGTCTGCAGATGGTTTTTCTAGACAAAGAATTGGTTTGTTCCTTTTTAATGGACTGAAAGAGGAGAAAGAGGAGGAGGAATGGGGGTGCAGGGAGGGAGAGGGAAGTGGGAGAAGAAGGAAAGGGAAAGAAAGGAGGAGGAGGAGGAGGGAGAGGAGAAGGAAGAGGAACAGACACCAGAGGTGTCTGTGAAGCCTAAAATATTTACTATCTAGCCTTTTGTAGAAAAAATTTGCCAACTCCTCATCTACATCAAATAGATCAAATACTTAAATAAAGGTTATATCTACATGAACTCTTCAAAGAAGTTTCAGTTATAACATAGATCCTACCATGAGAGCTCCCAACTCCACCATGAAATGGCTTCTTTCATTTCTGAAATTTATTCAGAAAGTAGACCTTAAGACATTTCCAGTGATAACGAATTCGTATCAGTTATACCTCTATAGAACATATGCCTTAAAAAATGAAACACATGCACTTTGGGAGGCCGAGGTGGGCAGATCACGACGTCAGGAGATTGAGACCATCCTGGCTAACACAGTATAATCCCGTTTCTACTAAAAAAAAATACAAAAAATACAAAAAATTAGCTGGGCATTGTGGTGGGTGCTTGTAGCCCCAGCTACTCAGGAGGTTGAGGCAGGAGAATGGCATGAACCCGGGAGGCGGAGCTTGCAGTGAGTCAAGATCACGCCACTGCACTCCAGCCTGGGCGAGAGAGCGAGACTCGGTCTCAAATTAAAAAAAAAAAGAAAGAAAAAAAAGAAACACATTATTAAGCATCCAAAAACACATTTGTTCACCACACTTACCTAATTCTATTTTTGTAGCCGTTAAAGGTATTTCATTTCCCTTGTTATGTAGAAATGGGCCCTCTAAAAAATGATACACCATACTAACTTCAAAAGATAAAATTTTAGGCTGGCTGTGGTTGCTCACGCCTGTAATCCCAGCATTTTAGGAGGCCAAGGTGGGAGGATCTTGTGAGGCCAGAAGTTTGAGACTTGTCTGGTCAACCCCATCGGAAGAAGAAGCGGAAGCGGAAGCGGAAGAGGAGGAGGAGGAAGTGTGGCCAGTTATTTGCCTTTAGTTAAGCATTCCTTCTAAAGAGTATAACATTTAAGAGAGATACAACAATTTAAACATGTTTTCTTCACCATGGGATACTTTTTTTGGTGATATAAACTCTTGACAAGTTTGGAGTCAAACCAAGTTAGGAAGAAATTCAATCCATGAGGAAAATAAAATATGTTGCATTATGAATCTGAGGAATCAGAGATTATTAGTGCCTATGTCTTGATTCAGCAAATTATTGATAACAAAATTACTGGTTAAAGGCTTACAATGCATCTTCCATCTTACACTATGCTGAGTAGAAATGTGCACTTGAGTTAAAAGATATTTATACAAAGTAAAAAGCAAAGCTCAATGAGTTTACACATACAACTATTTGTGTGCATGTTTGTGTGTGTACGCATGCACCCACACACAGTCAGGAACAGCCTATGTTTCAAAGCTGTGTTTGTAAATGATTTGGGGGAGGTTTAAAGCACATTTACTCATGAAAAAAAAATATCGAAGTTGCTTGGTAGATGCTCAGCTGGTTCACAAAAGATAAATGTTGTGGTGTTGGTAGAATCTCAGGTTTTGTGATAGAAATTCTTAACTAATCAATGGCATGATTTCCTCTACGACACAGCGCTGGCTGTGCTGAGCCATGAGCACTGCTCACCATTCTAGTTGTCTGTCCTTCTGATTATACCAGCCAGAGAGCATCTTCTTGTCCTGAGTCCCACTCAAAGCTGGCAGCTATTCTACTGGTAAGTTAGGCTGAGGGGGTGACGGTGGCAGATGGCTAAGACCTGAGAAGAACTGGCTTCACATAGCAACGGAGTTGCAGGGACAAAAGTAAGTCCTCTTCCCCCAAGACAGGAAACAGCCAATGGCTGAATTAATATATTTGGGCCTATCATTTTCTTTCTTCAGATTTTCTAGTGCCATTAAAAGAATCCACCTTACCCACTACTCTTTAATTTCTCATACTATTATTAAATTTAAAAATTTCTCATCCTACTCTTTTATTTCTTCGTACTATTCTGTGTCAGCAGTAAAGTGGTCCCTGAAATCTTGCCTTCAATGAGTGCTTCATTACAAATGACCATGGGTGGTCATTGAATTAGTGTTGACCACTTCATGTCATGGTTGCCAGAATCCCATAACCAATACTAATGCAAGTTTCACGGACCCCCTCCCAATTTTAGTTTTTCCCATCCCTAAGGATCTGTTGTCTGCATTGCACTCCCCATTATTAATTTTTGTATCAAAGTTCTTGATTTCAAGCAAGAAAAACAACACACACACATACTTCTGAATAATTTAAGAAGAAAATAAATATATTGGAATATATGGAGTGCCTGGAAGTCTAGAGTACATTGGTAAATGTACAGAAACCAAATGTAGTTTCTGGATTCAGTGCTGGGGCCACAATCTTTAAAACATTTCTCTGCCCGGCATGGTGGCTCACGCCTATAATCCCAGCACTTTGGGAGGCTAAGGCCATGCAGAGCGTGAGGTCAAGAGATGGAGACCATCCTGGCTAACATGGTGAAACCCCATCTCTAAAAATACAAAATTTAGCTGGGTGTGGTGGCACACACTTGTAGTCCCAATTACTTGGGAGGCTGAGGCAGGAGAATCACTTGAACCTGAGAGGTGGAGGCTGCAGTGAGCTGAGATTGCGCCACTGCACTCCAGCCTGATGACAGAGCGAGACTCCATCTCAAAAAATGAAAAATAAAAAAATAAATAAAATATTTCTCAATAGTAGTCCCTGTATCTTTATTTCTCTCCATCTGGATTCAAAATCCTTGACAGAGCCAGGCACGGTGTCTCATGCCTGTAATCTTAACACTTTGGGAGGCTGAGGTGGGCAGTTTACCTGAGCTCAGGAGTTTGAGACCAGCCTGGGCAACAGGGCGAAATCCCATCTCTACTAAAAATACAAAAAATTAGCTAGGCATGGTGGTACACACCTGTAATCTTAGCTACTCAGGAGGCTAAGGCTTGAGAATTGCTTAAACCCACGAGGCAGAGGTTGCAGTGAGCTGAGACAGCACTACTGCACTCCAGCCTGGGTGACAGAGTGAGGCTCCGTCTCAAAAAAAAAAAAAAAAAAAAAAAAAAATCCTTGGAAGGAGCATTAAATTAGCTGAGCATGGTCACATCCTGGTATCTTTATTGCTGGAGATACGAAAGAAAAAATTCCTATAGTTTGTACAAAGTGAAAGAAAGCCTGGCCTAGCACAAATCTGCAATCTCTACCAGCTCCCCAGGAATAGAAAGAAGGCCTGGTTGTTGGGTACTCAAAAAAATTCAGATGTTTACCAAAGTTTTGGCCCCATTCTACTGCAATTTTATGGGTATTGTCCCTCTTTCTCACTAAGCTCTGAACTACTCCACCCAGACATTTGCTTTTCTTTGTATTCTCCATATCATATGGCACATTGCCTGGGTCAAAGTAGGTGATCAACAAATGTGTTGGGTTGTTGTTTGTTTTGTTTTAATACAAGAGTTCATAGAGCTCTTGAGAACCATAGATCAGAGGGCTAAACTAAGTAACTAAACATATAAAATATATACGTAAAAGCAAGATCAAGAATAGTGAAAATACCCTGGACCCAGCAGCAGGATCATCCTCAATTCACAGGGGATGAAAGGCCAGGTAGCTAAGACTAGCAGTCATTCTGACCTGGGTTGCACAAAGGAAAGGGATCCAGGAAGAGGTCCCCAGAAACTGCTGACCAAGAAAACCTGTGAATAAGTCGGGATCAAAATCTAGACTCTATAAATTAAAGCATTTTTTTAAACCTCATCCTACTTTTTTAAATAAAAATGCCCACTAAAATATTGGATTTTTTCAAATGTGCCCAAAGGAGTCTAGGCTAGCGTAGCTGGGAGGCAAGGCGAAGCTGAGTTGACAGGCTGGCTGTCTAAAGGGCTCATGGTAAGGGTAATAGTAGGTAGAGATCCCAGGATGGGACAGATCGAGAGGGCAGATGGGGTGTGGAGAAGACCAGGGCAAGAAACTAGGGAATTCCTTTCTCCTTGATCACTCACCTAAAGGAGGAAGGAGAAAAAAGAGCCAGGGAGGGAGGCAAAGAAAGTGAGGTTCGTGTGTGTGTGTGTGTATGTGTGTGTGTGTGTGTGTGTATTAGGAGTGGGGTGTGTGGGGGGAGGAGAACCACAAGGACAGATGCCAGGACATCCATCTCCGGGAGAAAGACAGCAGCACTCAGTGAAGTCTCTCTGTTCTGAATTGCACTGAGGGAAACAGACCAAATATGTACAGCAGAGTGAAAGACCACTGATAACTGGGATTCCACAACTGAAAGACAAACATCTGCAAATTCCCTTCATATGGTTAAACATTTATGTTCCCTTTTAAATATGTAGGAATTGGACTTACTAAAAATTAGAACACTTCCTCTGTCCCACCTCCTCTCAGTTCTCAACGCTCCCATAAAGTAGATAATATTAGTAGAATTATTGCAGAGAGAGTGATTTGGGATATGAGAAGGTGTCACTTGCCGTCACTTACATTCACACCTTGGGCCTCCAAGTTCAGAACTCAGGCTGCTGTGGCTGCTTCCTGGTTTGATTAAGATACATAAATGATAGCTTTTTTTTATTATTAAATTTTCTGATTCCTTTGTTAAGTACCATTTTGTTGATTAAGATACATAAACGAGGCCGGGCATGGTGGCTCCTGCCTGTAATTCCAGTACTTTGGGAGGCCGAGGCAGGTGGATCACAAGGTCAGGAATTCGAGAACAGCCTGACCAACATGGTGAAACCCCCATCTCTACTAAAAATACAAAACTTAGCCGGGCTTGGAGGCACACACTTGTAATCCCAGCTACTCAGGAGGCTGAGGCAGGAGACTTGCTTGAACCCAGGAGGAGGAGGTTGCAGTGAGCCATACGATTCCTTGTTAAGTACCAGTCATTTTAAATTCAAATGACCTTTCTAATTTCAGTGTTCAGCTGGGTGCCTTGGACATTCTTGCCAGGTAAGTAGTATCTTTTGGTTCAGGCATCTATTTATATTCATTCATGGATCTTTTTCTGGCCTGAAGCAAGTAAATGCTCCATCCAGGTTTAATTTGCAATATGGAGAAATGGGTGTCTGCTCATCTTGACACTAAAATATTTTTGGTATTTTATGTCTTACACTTTTATCCAAATAAAATAATTTAGAAGTTTTACAGTGATCCACTATTTCTTATCCTTTAGATTTCATTGTAAACAATTTCATTTATTCCTAGAAAAGAGCCCCTAAATAAGTTGGATGATTAGAGATATCAGAGTATGAGTTAGCATCAAAGAAACTTTGACTTGCAGTACGATTTGTTATTCATTGAGTTCTTCAGAGAAGCTTAGAAGCTTCTGAGAATTGTGGCATATTTTGAAGAGAAGTGGCTTAAATCAATGTATATGGTGTCTCTTAGTGTGTGTTAATTTAATCCTCTGAACTACCAATATTTTGTAACTGGGCTCTTCTTCATGATTATGTTATATGCCCAATGTTGTTTTATATAATTGACATTTCCCACGCCTATTTCAACCTGACACATCTCTCCTAAAGAGATTACAAATGTTTAAAGGGCAGAGCCTGTGACTGAAACTTCTTTTTGTTTCTCTACAATATCTAGTCTGATGCCTTGCCTCAAGTACATGCTCAATAAATATCTGATCATTGACTGAACCAGCATAACCTGGAAATGGTGATGATGGTGACCAATCTAAAAGAACAGCAAGAGGAGCTTTGAGCTCAGCACCCACCCAGAGGCTTCCTGCACATCAGTCACAGCAGAGGGTGACCCCACCTGCCCACTTGAAGAGAGGTGACGTGGGCCTCGCTGTTTGGGGCCTGTCTCCCATCCCTTTTACTTTCATCTGAGAGATCTGATCAGCCATAACACTGAAATAAAAGTTAAAAAGAAATTATTTAGGCAGATAGTGAGGGTATGGAAGTCCACTGTAAGGTTTTCCTTTTAATGAAAACCAGCCCCCAAATCATTTCTTTTCTAATAAAAGCAGCCTGTAAAGTCGAGCTGCAAACATAGATAAGCAAGCTTTCCGAAGCTTGCACGGAGGAATGCCGGCAGCTGCGCCAATAGGAAGAGGCTACCTGGGGGCTAGGTATGTTCAAAATGGAGCCTCCATCTTCCCTTTTCTTTGTCAACCATGTGTACAGTAAGGAGCAGACAACATGCAGCCGGCCGAGTAGCAAATCCATTTGCATAATAAAAGATTAGGGTGAAGTGGCCAGCTTCTTCCTGCACTATGTTAATGTCACACCTGGTCCAACCAATCTTTGGGCCCTCTGTAAATCAGACACTGCCTACTCAAGCTCATCTATAAAACCCTGTGCATTTCACCACAGAAACAGAAGACCGACTCTCTCTCTGCAGGAAGGCGAGCTGTTCTCTTTTCTCTTTCTTCCACCTATTAAACCTCTGCTCTTAACCTCACTCCACATGTGCCTGTGTCCTTGATTTCCGTGATATGAGATGACGAACCTTGGGTATTTCCCCAGATGAATGAGGTCACTTCAATACTACGTGTGTTACTGTACCCACTCCTGCTTCTTTGGTCCCATTCCCGGACTAACAGGGTGGCAAAGTCACATAAAAGAAATACTCCAAAAACAGTAGTCATGTATGCAAAAGGCATTACTATCAGAAAGGATGTGCTGAATCAAAAGGGGCGGTCACCTGAGAGCCCAGACTGACTAGAGTCATTGAGGCTACTTTCTGACTTTGAGCTTGGACAAGTAAAACCTGAGGGAGTCCTGTCCTTTCAAGGATGTCCTAAGAGCTATCAAGTCTGGTCCCACATTTGGCCTGATTTGTAAAAGATCTGAACAATAAATTAGTTGAAGACCAAGCCTAGGTTTAATTCCATCAAAGGGTAACCCAGTGAACTCCTCAACTTGATCAAATATTCCCAATTGAACCCAGCAGAATTAACTGACTGAAATAAAATATGCATTCAGAAGCAACACTGGACAAGACATGAATGAGGTGGATACAAAGATGATAGCCACAGGTACGGACACCCTCCACATACTGTCTATTAGAAGAGATAAAACCCATTCTTTGTAAATTTTAAAACAACATAAAATGTGGTAAGTGACATAACAGAGGGGCATGAGGAAAGTGCTATAAGCATTCAGAAGTGGGTCAGGCACGCTTGCTCACGTCTGTAATCTCAGCATTTTGGGAGGCCAAGACAGGTGGAACATCTGAGGTCGGGAGTTCAAGACCAGCCTGGCCAACATGATGAAATCCCATCTCTACTAAATATACAAAAATTAGCTGTAATCCCGCTACTCGGGAGGCTGGGGCAGGAGAATCGCCTGAACCCAGGAGGCAGAGGTTGCAGTGAGCCAAGATCATGCCGTTGCACTCCAGCCTGGGCAAGAAGAGCAAAACTTCAGCTCAAAAAAAAAAAAAAAAAAAGAATTCAGAAGTGGAATTTTCTTCTACCTGGCAACAATCAGGTAATGTTTCAAGTCAACATAGCATTGATAATAGTTGGGTTGGGCCAGAGCTAGCATGTGCAAAGGGGAATAGTGGGAGATGAGTTGAAAGGGGAAATTACGGGACTTTAAATTTTTAAAGGGACCTTATGGGACCTTATTTTGGATCAAGGAGTTTGGATCTCCTTCAGTGGGCAGAAGAAGCTACTCTAGATTTAAAAGCAGAGGAGAGTTAAACAAATTTATAGAAGTCCCTTGATTTGGACTGAGCTCCAGCAGTAGGCCCTAACAGACCAAACCAAAATGGAGTCACTCATGCTAAAGTTCCAAGTTCGAAGTTATTTATCTGACCTTTCAAGAAATCAAGAGAGCAAGATATAGCCAAATCCCTACACAGGCCAGTTTTAGCTGACAGGATAAGGAAGTCCTCTCAGCTGTAACCCTTACAGGGGGAGTAATCTAAGTAGCGTAATACTAACTGATCCACTTTTTGTTCCTTGTTCCTGCTTTCTTCAGCCTTTTCCTGCCTAAAAAGTCAACCTCCTCTGCTCAGCTCCTCAAGCACCTTTCCTAAATGTTTAAAGGAGATGCCACCCTCATTCATGAATCAGAAATAAAAGCCAATTTGATCATGTAACAAAATTTGTTGTAATTTTGACTTTTGACAGGAGTGTCATGAATTGTTCCTGAGGATGGAGATTAGTATCTCACTGTGGAACACAATGAATTGCAGCAGGGAGAAAGTGGAGCTGAGATAGAGCAAAAGCCAAGATGCTGCTGGCATGGCAAGAGGAAGCAAACCACAGGAGAGAGGAGCCGATACTGCACTCAGACAACCAGAGAAATAAATGACTTCAAAGGAACGTCATAAACAGCATCAGCGTGGGCTTGTCTAAGGTATTTCTAAGACCCTCCTTACCCAGGCAAAGGTATAGAAAAATGTACTTTTAAAATAAAATATATTTCTTAATCTAAATTTGATCTCCCAAATAAACTTCCAGTTTGCTTTTTTGCAATTACTGTTTTGTAATGCCAAGTTAGGCACTTCAAATTTGAAGTTAATCTTTAAATCTGGGTTTTTTCCCCCTCCATCTTCTTAGCACATACCAATGGACAAGTCCAAAGTTTTTTCTCAGAATCATTCAAAACCAGTATTTCGTATTTCATTTACTTCTATTTAAACTTTATTTTTAAAAATCTACTGTGTTTTTCTCAGTATAGCTGAAGAAATTGTAAACATGAAGAAAGTTTTTGGCATATGTCTAAGTGTCACCATCCTGCCTCTCAGAAATCTAAGCTACTTTATTTTATTTTATTTATTTATTTATTTTTTATTTATTCGAGACAGCGTCTCACTCTGTCACCCAGGCTGGAACACAGTGGCATGATCTCAGCTCACTGCAACCTCCACCTCCCGGGTTCAAGCAATTCTCTTGCTTCAGCTTCCCGAGTAGGTAGGACTACAGGTGTGCACCACCAGGCCAGCTAATTTTTGTAATTTTTTTTTTAGTAGAGACAGGATTTCACCATGTTGGCTTGGCTAGTCGCTAACTTCTGATCTCATGTGATCCACCCACCTCAGCCTCCCAAAGTCATGGGATTACAGCCGTGAGCCACCACGCCCAGCCCTAAACTACTTTAAATTTGCATTTTCAGCCCAGCATGGTGGCTCACACCTGTAATCCCAACACTTTGGGAAGCTGAGGCAGGAGGATCATTCGAGGCCAGGAGTTTAGGACTACCCGAGGCAATATAGTAAGACCCCATCTCTAAAAAGTTTTTTTTTTAATTAGTCAAGCATGGCAGTCCTACCTACTCGGAAGGCTGAGGTGGGAGGATCACTTGAGTCCAGGAATTTCAGGCTGCTGTGAATTATGACACCATTGCATTCCAGCCTGGGCAACAGAGTGAGACCCCATCTGTTAAAAAATAAATAAGCATTTTTGTCACTGCTCTCACCAAGCAGATTCCTCCTTCTTACTGTTACTGACTCCATATCATTTCTCCCAAATTCCTCAGATACTGTGTAATGGCGTTTACAAAATCCTCTGGTATTTTTTTCATGCAAATCAATCCTGTATTTACTATTGATTGCATCATTGTGGGCCAAAATAAACTCAAAGCTGAGAACATGAAGTTCTTACAGGTATTCCCCATAGCAATTAAGAGGATATTATTACAAAGCTAGGAATCCTGGTTTTATTGCATTGCTTTCATTGTTAAAGTTTACCAAGTCAAATGCACACAGCCGGGTAAAAAATGGGTTTGTCTGTTGACTTGATGCCTTAAGAAAGTATGTGTCACAGAAAAGTTGCCAATGATTTCATCCAGGAGTAGTTGTTATAACGATAGAAAATGTTTAGATGTTGAAGTTGAATTTCTACCAAGAGTTGTCACCACATGACTCCATTGCCTATTGGACTATTTATGTATATAAATCTCTAGGGCATCTCCTTTCAGAAATTCTCTCCATCCATCTCATCCTCTCTCCTCTTCTGTACATTTTAAGCATAGATGTTACCAGAAAGGGGTTCTGAGCCAGACCCAAAGAGAGGATTCTCAGATCTCATGCAAGAAAGAATTCAAGACGAGTCCATAAAGTGAAAGGAAGTTTATTAAGAAAGTAAAGGAATGAGGCTGGGCGCAGTGTCTCACACTTGTAATCCCAGCACTTTGGAAGGCTGAGGCGGGTGGATCACAAGGTCTGGAGATTGAGACCAACCTGGACAACATGACGAAACCCCATCTCTACTAAAAATACTTAAAATCAGCTGGGCAAGGTTGCACGTGCCCGTAGTCTCAGCTACTCAGGAGACTAAGGTAGTAGAATCGCTTTAACCCAGGAGGCAGAGGTTGCAGTGAGCCGAGATCACAGCACTGCACTCCAGCCTGGGCAACAGAGCAAGACTTCATCTCAAAAAAAAAAAAAGAAGAGAGAAAGAAAGAAAGAAGAAAGAAGGAAAGGAAGAAGGAAAGAAAGAAAGAAGGAAGGAAGGAAGGGAGGGAGGGAGGGAGGGAGGGAGGGAGGAAGGAAGGAAGGAAGGAAGGAAGGAAGGAAGGAAGGAAGGAAGG